>NW_028262330.1:3636363-3939393 GCF_047370975.1 Nipponia nippon
CATCTCCTAAATTTCAGTGTGTTGTGCAGCTGTTTTCTGTTTTTATATATATATCTGCTCTCTATCTTTCCAGAGCTGGCTGTATTTTACCAGTGAACAAAATGATTCCATAAAACACGCTCTGTAAAGAACCTGAGATCCTTTTGAATGACACATGCTCTATAAACGTATGGCCAGTTGTTACAGCGGGCTTTTGTGATACGTGAGAGAACGCCAAGATGAATCTCTCCCTTGGACTGGAAGATGGGGATGGAAGGGAGGGAACGGAAGGAGGTAGGTGGTAGTGAAATGGCTCCCAGGGAAGAGAGGGGAAGGATGTATCCTCCAGTGATGTAGAAAGAGCTTCATTAAGAGTTACTTCAGTTAAAGATCTGGCCCATAAGCTATTTCTCATGCCACGATTGATGTAGAAGCTATTTGCTGAACCCATTCCACAAATCTTCATCTTTATGATCAGTGGTTCGAGCTCCGTCTATATTTTAATATACTTATGATTAAAAACATGAATTTAATTAATAGGGAGAAATTACATTCTTACTTTGTTACTATAAGGACATTATATCCGACCTAGTTCTGCGTATATTAGGAAGGAAATAGGTAGGGAGGAGTACAATGCAGTAGCTGGTTTTTAATATACTGTGAACTGCTTATGGGGTGAGAACTGTTCGTTCCAGTGATTATTTTCTCATCGTTTGCATATTCAGTTGCATCTGCTTCTAAACACAGTGCACAAACTGACCTTAATTATTTCTAAGCCTATAAGGGGTATATTTTAAAAAGCAAACCCACCTGACTTAAATCAGTACATTAAATAGCAACATTTTAACTAACTCAGCAATACTTTCCCTTATTTATTGTGATTTATTTTTCCTCTCTTACCTAGCTCTTAAAAGCAGAAGCTTATGGGTTCCCTATGGAATTCTGTTACTATAGTGAAGTTTTTCATTGAAATTTGAACAGACAAACCTTTGAGGGTATTGAAAAGTTTTCTGCCAAAAATTTAGTATTTCCAAGAATGAATGGAAACACCTATTCCAGTGATCTGCTGTATACTATTCACCGTGTTTTTAATGTCTCAGCAACTTGATTCAGATTTTCAAGTGTCTGTAGAGCTGTGTTCAAGATATTGCTGCAATGCTTGTTTAATTTCACAGAGCAAATACATTCAAATAAACCGTATGCACAGTTAGGGAGCTTTATTTCTCTCTCTGAGGTATAGCTAAAGGACATAATCCTGAGGGGACGGAAGGGAAATTCTCAGCTCCCATTGACCAGGTAGCAAAGGCACAGGAACATCTGACATTAAGACAGCAAAAGAGAGAATGATTCAGGAGGTTGGAATATAACTAATTCTCAAATTCCATCAAGTAGTCAACTCGAGTTATTTAATAAAGCACCAGGGAAGACTTGGGTTTATGACTGTCACATGGGAGGAGATGAGAAGAAAATAGTGGCATCTGTGCAGTTCCACTGGGCAAATTCTTGGAATTTCATTAATGGAGCATTAATGAGCAGAAGACATATTGTCATGGCTGATCTGTGTCTCTGGAACCTGCATATCAGTAGTTTATGATGGGCCTGATCTTACTCCTACTGCAGTCAAATGGCACTGTAACCATCAATTATTTCTTACACTTCTCATATATAAAATATCTCTGTTTGTACTTCATATAAGAATTAAGAGCTTAGGAAATGTCCTGGGCTGACAGCCCTAGAGACTGAAATTCTGTTTATTCATGGAGTGGGCTGAGCTTAACTGAGAGTACTTCTGGCACTACATCTCAGTGCTGTTGTGGTTGGACCCTCTCTACGGGCAAGAAGATACCGCACCAGCAATTTCCTTTCACTTTTTGCATCCCTCAGAAGTTCTAAGGCAGGCATCTTCTAGCTACTGAGCATCGTTATTTTTCCTGGGCTACAAACAAGGGCAGATATAAATGACTGTCTAAATTTCGTTTATGACTAAATGTGTTTTACTTCTGAGCAAGAGAAGTGCATTACTTTTGTACGTATTTTGTCCTGTTTGGAGGAATTTCCTCTGCAAGGCCAAGTCTGACTGCATGAGAAGCTGAATTTTAAAGATCCAGGTTTGCAGACCACTGAAGAGCCCTCAAATGCTAATGAGTTCAGTTGCGACCAGCCAGGGGCACACTGGAAACGATGACCTCCGGGTGAAAGGTTCAGTATCCTCTTACCAAACCTCTGAGGCCTCCAGTCATGTTGATGGATTTCTTTTCATGTTGCTTCGATATTAACTCTGTATACTAGAGAAGAAAAACCTAAGCCATAGCCTGAGAGGCAAGAAAAGTATAAAAAAAACCCAGGGAAATATTAATAGTTTTTATTAGTATTTCTAAATAATAATAGTACTTCTATAGAGCTGTAAAAGAGCTCATCTACAAAATGTTAAAAATCATAAACATTTTACATTGAGATTATATCCTTGGGGAAACCAACAGGGATTTGTTATTATTTATTTAACTTGTACTGTTTTCATATTTCGAGTGGCGCTCGAGGACATGGTATAGTGATGGACTTGGCAGTGCTAGGTTAACGGTTGGACTCGATGATCTCAAGGGTCTTTTCCAACCTTAACGATTCTACGATTCTGTGGTTCTATGATATGATGATATTGGTTCAAACAAAAGTTTAAGCTAAATGCAGTATGCCTCACTCCAAAAAATCACTCATCCTCTGCTAATGTGCCCTATGACATAGAGTGCAATGTATGAAAATTTTTTAATGAAACAAAAACCATATTTAGGAATTAATTCACCTGGGGCTTTATGAGCTGCAAAAAATGCAGTCGAAGCTCTGACATTCACTTGGAAACAAGGAAATGTAACTGCATTTAAGAGACAGAATTTGGTAAGCTTCAATTTATACGTAAGGATCAATATAATCATCTTCCTTAAGTTTCGCTGCTGAGCACAGTATGTTGATCGGTGGCACTTCAAGGAGCTGGAAGGGATTTCCTTCTACGTAATGCAATTGCATAGAAAGAGTGGAGCACTTTGCGGGTTAGCGTCAGGCACTGCCAGTTCTGCTTGGATCACTCGCCAGTACTTACTCACAGGAGAGAGGCTGATCCAAAGAAATGCATTTTTCCCACAATATTCAGATAGCAGAGTATTTAAACATGGGAGGTGCTGTCAGCACCTTGCAGGGTAAGTTCCTTATTTTTATGAAAATTTTACGTGAACAAATAAGCCGCCTTCTCCTACAGTCCTCAAAATGTACTGAATAAATGGTGATATCTCTTTCTAGAACTTGAGCCTAAAAGGAATAAGATCCTACTACCACTCTCGGGTAATGGAGTTATTTTTTCAATGTCAGTGATACGGACTAGTATTTCTGGCGTGCTGACAGACCATAATAAAGGTCATAACACTTGCTGTCTCCAAACTCCCAGCAACTTGAATGGGAGTTTCAAGTGCACAGTATTGAGCCTAAGAATTATGGCTTGAGAGAAGCATGTCTGCTAACAGTAATTTCTGATAAACACCAGGTGAAAACCCTAACACTTCTGGGGGAAGGGAGAAGAGGGAGAGAGTGGACGCTGTGTGCAATTTCTTCATTTCTGCTAATAAGATTAATCCTTGCACTGTGCGTTTTATCTGTGGACTTCTGATAATAAAGGTGCAAGTGCCATAGAATAATTTTAGGCACAGGGAAATGAGCTGATTAATCCAAGTCCTTTGACAGAAACAGGAACCAGTTCTCCAGCTTCTGAACTGTTGCGTAGCCCCGAGAGAAAGCCTGGGATTTCATTGCTTCCTGTGCTAATTTCCATATAATCAAACAAATCATTTTGTGACAATATGAACTTTTTTTTTTAAACTTGCTCGTAGCAATTTTGTTCAGCTTAGTGAGGAAAACTGTTTTCCATTTTATATATATATATGCGCACACACACACACATATATGAATATATATACAAATTGCCATTTTTTAGATTTTTTTTCGTGAGCCATATTTTGTTCCAAGTTAATTAAGTCAATAAATAATTCATCATAAATACGGTAATCCTGTAAGATGTATTTAAGGCAAGACCAGGGTGACAGCGGGGCTAACGTGTTACAGAGACAGCGACTTGAAGATCTACACGAGTTGATCCCTACACAAACTAGGGTGGGTATAAACGCTATTACGTACCTGATTTAATCACATGTAGCCTGGTTTGTACTCTAAAACCATACTTTCAAAGTTTATTGTCAGTCTTCTCCCAGATTCCAATTGTTTGTCACGGAATGTCATTTGTTGCATAAAACCTAATTATTTTCTGAAAACGTTGACGGGAAATATAACAGAGCTGTGAGTAAAGCTGCTAAAATACTCCCATTTTGCATTTGGGTCTGTCACAGAGTCAATGAGCAACTCTAATGTCTCCTCCCTCCCTCCTTCACTCTGTCAGTCTCCACATTAGACCCAAGACGCTGGACACAAGGGAATCGGTGAGGTTTGGCTAAATTTGGGGATAGGAAACCAGAGAATGAAAAGGGGATAAACATTTCTTTCAAACTGTGAAACAAGCTTTGTCTCAGATCTCTGAGAGTTCAGCAGCAGAGACATGGTGGGGTGAGGAGAAGGACAACCTATGGTTTCAAGCCGTACAGATCCACTGGACATAGAGAAAAAAATAGATGGGAAATCTGTTGCGGCCATAGCTGGCACTCTGCAGCCCCTGAGAAAGGTTCTGGGTTTCTCTATTTAGATTTTGTTAAAGGCTGTGATGTGCACCACAGCATTTATTTTCTCTTTCAACATGAACAGTTAGCTAACTAAACTACTATTGAGTGGGTGCAGGATTGAAAACGCTTGCATTCACACAAATAACCGAAAGCATAGTGCCTAGGGGGAGAGAAAATCAGCTTACACTAATCACCAGAAGTCAGCTAGGTAGGACTCTCAGATGGTAAATTTGTACGTCTGCTGCTGTCGAAATTGGTGGTAGTGGGGAACCTTTTAAAACCAATCTGTTTTCTCTTGCATGCAGTGTAATGGGAACTTTTTTTCAGTGAACAGAAGTGTTCCTGGAAAAAGATAATAAATTTACTCATTTTCTCTTTTGTGGCATTATTATACATATTTTATGATGACTGGACAGTGTTTGCCTACCTAGTTCTTCTGTCTTTGAGTGATTAGTCTTTTTTATCCCTGGTTATAAATTGGTTTGTTTCTTTGGGCTCTTATTTTGTCAAAGGGATATTCTGACACACTGCTGAGCTGAATGAGATTATCCCAATTATATTTTACTGATAATATTTGTCGTCTGATGCCTTCCATGTGAATATCTGCATGGGATGAAATGCTGCCTTTCATTTCTGTGCGATCTTGCTTTACTCATAGGCAATTTGCACACAAATTATCAAATTATGATTTCCAAAGCAAGAGGTTAATGACGAAAATTGGTGACTAATGGACACTCGGTCAACAAGGGATTTAACACCCTAATAACTAAGAATAGGAATAGTCAGTGCTGGTGTGGGACTCTAGCAACCTGTACTCATTTCCCTACTCACTCTGCGTTTATGGATGGCCTGTGGGAAGTCCTTCAAATTCTGTGCCTCAGAAGGCACATTTCTATAAAGAAAATGGACCGCTTTGGGGTGGGTGAACCTTCCTCATCTTCTTGGGTAATGCTTCGTGAAAATAAAAACAACCACAGTCTGACAGCAAAGGTGCTACAGACATACAGAAACGATTTTCATGGTTAAGTTTGGACCCTCCTGAGTGGGAACCAGGTCATCTGCTTGGATTCACCACTCCCGTAGACAGACCCGTAATGCCAGGTCCCAACAGGAGAATATGTCTTTCCAGAATTAGACAGCTAATTCATAGGAGCCCTAGGGTACGGAGGATGTTGAAGACTAATTTATTGCATCTCTGTTAGCTTTTTCTAACTGAGAGTACAATTAAAAATGTGATATTATTTTTAGAAAGTTATTGTTAACTGCTCTCTTCAGCAATCACATTTTCCATTTTCATATTGTTGTGACATCTCCTATCTGGGTATGGCAGCTGCATGAATTAAGTTAAGTGCTGTTGTTCAGCTTGATTACAAGGAAACTGAAATATGCCCCTCATGGGTATTATCTGTCACGTTGCTAAATATGAAACCAACATAAAGCTCTGCTTGTTTCTGTAAAAGCCTTGCACACCATGCTATGAATCCGTTCCTGTGAGGTACTGAATGTCTCCTACTCCTGCCAGGGTCCTCTTGGTCCAACACCTCTTGGGTCTACGCTGCTGTCCGGTGACACAGGACTTTTGCTGTGTTTCGGCCTGCTGAGACTACTCAGGTCCTTCACAGGAGGTCTCCTCAAATTCTCTAATCCAATCATCTCCACAACTGGAAATTACTTTTTTTTGTGCTTCATCTGGGGAGGAATGCAGAAAGTGTAATTCATAGACTCTTTACAACTATAGATATGTGTTCCTCTCAGTTGTAAAGCATGGCAAATTCATAATCCAGTTGCTAGAGCAGAACAAAACTTCTCCTGTAATCAATAATTCCATTTATGCCCCCAGTCACAGTCCTTGCGTTTGTGAAGCACTTGGAGGTAAAAATAGAGATTAAAATATTGTGGCAAGTCTTTAATGTACCCCGTCTCTTCAAAACTTTTGTGACATTATTTCCCTTCTGTCCTCCTTGTGTCATCTTTAACATGGCCTGTGTGCTCATGCCTTCTGTGCATTGTTTATTTAATACCTGTCCTCATTTCACTTTTACAGCTGAAGTGCCTATTTTAGACTTCTCAGAATCTTCTCCAAGTGGTTTGAGCCATGTTATTTTGCATGCCCTACTTTGAAAAATTGTGACTCAGGGTCTTGAAGACTTAGAACATGGGAGAATAATAGTCTCTTAGATTTAATGAGAAAATTGGCAGCTATCAACTATACGAGCATGCTTTTGTTCTTCAGCTTGTACAGAACGCACGTGCAAGCATCAGCTAGCCTTGTATTTTGAAAGAAAAATTGCACCTTCTACATGTTCAGCTATTTGTTTGACAACCTCCAACATCTATTTTATAAAAGATCTTTATGTTAAAGAGCACACAAGACTAAAACAACAGGTAATTGATTCATTTAATCTTAGATCTCGGTTTTGAATATACTTTTATTTTCTCTTCCATATCTTTCCTCTCCTTCCCCAATTAACACAGCCATGATTCCACACAGGCCCCCAGTCAGGCACTCACGATAACACGCGCATTGTCTGGTTTTCAGGGTAGGACTGAGACCTGAACTGCGAGTGACTTTTATGTAAGTGTTGACTAAATTAGTTGACCCAGACTGCCCTGAAGAATGCTTCCGAGGTGCTCAGAAAATATGACAGTGTATGTGACATACATAATAAAAAGAGATTTTTGTCTCCTAGGGTTCCAGGAAATGAAAATTTCACTGTGACCTGATTAGAAGCCTACTTTTTTATTTAAAGAAGTTGCCATTCAAACAAGCTTTGAAATGAATAAAGAATTTCTTACTTTGATTTTTCTGTATGAACTGCTTTCATTTTTGACTGTGTATGGTTAATAATAGCCGGACAGACAGCAGCTGTGCAGTCACATGCAGGGACTAATGGCGAGTTCGCAATCTAATTTTTAGCAAAGAGCACAGAGGTATTGCTGTGTTTGTAAATCAGCCCCTGAAAAAGGCTGTACTCAGTGAAGTCAGTCTCTCTCATCTCCTATCTCTGCTCTCCATCTGAAAAAGGAGGGAGCGGCAGCAACAAGTTGTTGCTTCCTGCGTGCACACGTGTGTGCGTGCGTGTCCGTTGTCTGCCTGTTGATCAGAGGACGGAGCAAGGAACTTCAGGCTGTTCCTGAGTGCCTCTCAACGTGTTTATCTTCAACATGTCCCCTGAAGGTAGACCAGTGGGTTTGTTCCCACTTGGCACACAGACTGCGGGGTGGTCTGTGTAGCGTAGGGCTCTGAAGTGGTCCTTGAGCTAGCTTGAGGACTGGAGGCACCGTAACCGCAAGGATTCAGCCCTTCTCCAGAGGAGCAGGGCATGCTAACCTAGACAGACCTAGGCAGTAGCATTGGTGGTGCTTCTTAGGTGTCTCCCATGGCGCTGTGCTACGTTGTTTGATTTGTCCCAAACCACACTGTAAGTCTGTGCCACTGTGTGAAATTCAGCTGCCTCCCCAGCTGCCCGGTCAGTCCACGGACACCGGAGCATCCTCCCGGCTCTCCTGTCCGTTGCATTCGTGCAGCCTGGGAACGCTCCCGTGGAGCCTGTCTCTTTCTCAGGTCTCAGTTCCTCTGCTTCTATCAAAACCAGTCTTCATGCAGTAGCAGTTACGTTGTTGACTTCATGAGTTAGGTTTCATCTTAGTCTGAGTAGCTGCATACAGAATTAAGTAGGAGTCTAATGGCAGTATCTTTTGAATAGGTGACTTAGAATATTGGTGTTAGTTATTCTGAGCAATAAGCCGTGACTCCTTTTGAAAATGTCATGCATTTAATTCATAACGACCTATAATTTTAGAAATGACTAGTCCTTTTACATGGTTAACTTGGCATCTTAGAAGACCTTTCAGAAACAGCTAAGTTCTCACTCTGTAAATCAGTGTTTTCTGAAGTGGCTTAAGCTGGACCCCTATAATTTCAACAATATTTTCAAAAAGCTAGATGATTATCTTCAGAAGTTTGGGAGTGTTCCTACAGATCTGCTCTTTTGAGCTTACTTGGAGAACACTATAGAGAGATAGCTATCAAGCTGAAAAAGAAACTAAGTAAAGGAACATATGACAGCTATTAGCTAGCTTCAAAAAGCATAACAAAAGGTGAAATAAAACACAAAGTGTTTTATAATACACAGCATAGTTTCTTAGCCAGTCATGGTTATTTATTTTATAAAAGATGTCCTTGATGTGGCAAAGAAACTAATGGATTGAGTTACATATTTTTAGACTGTACCTTGTGCTTTAGTAGTTTTAAGCAAAACTACTGAGGAAGAAAGAGATGATGGGAAAACTCTTAAGCCAAAAATGAATCCGGTGCATTAGGATAACTTAACATGCCTTGAGGCATGCTTTTTTCCACAGGAGTAGGTAATCAAGATATTCTGCTATGCAAAGTGCTTTGTTTTAAAAAAGAAAAGAACAAGAAAAAAATTAGTCTGGGGGAAACATTAAACTTCTGCTTGATATATGAAGGTTTCAAGGCAAGTGATAGGCAAAATTTATGTGATTAATATTCTTGCTTTCATGCTACACTCTGTGTCCTGTGACCAAAAAATTGGAGTACATTTTACACACCATTATGCAGCAACATAAGAGCAGGGTCTACATTTTTTTGAAAGCTTGTCTATCCAATCTTTGCATTTTTTATTCCTTTTATGTACTGCTCTGGGACATAAAAATACACCATATTCCCTTTATAGTTGTATAAATACTGAAGGTTAAATTGTACAAATGGTCTACGTCTAAATACTTGATATCAAATCTATGCAGCTTACTGAGGAAGATGCTTTAGCGAACCAAATAAATCTTAGTGTGCATGCGTATTGATATAGGTGCCGTCTGTCCGTATACACTGTGTACGTATAAGATCAGCCAGCCAGCAGGTACTGCTGTGTCCAACTAGTGCGCATAAACTTTCGGAGGACACGAGGTTTAAAGCAGCAAAGCAGAGGTGCAATGCATGAATGGCTATGTGACATTTAAAAAATATACTGAGCCTATCCTACCCTTAGTTCAGTAAGTAAGAACTTTCTGCTTTCTGTAGCAAGGAACTAGTTTCGCCAAATGACAAGAAACCAAGATCCATGGAAGACTGACTTTCTCATCAGTGCACTTTGTTCACAATTTGCTAACTTGTTTTTAGAAAACATCTTTCATTACATGGTGGGAGAGAAAACTTCTATTGCAGCCATTGTGAAGAGTGTAGAGTAATAGCAAAATAAAATGCAGCCAGTGTCCATTCTGTTGAAGAAAGAAATCTAAAGATTTACTGTTATCTGACTTACAAAAGTGTTCCTTGAAACTCTCTCTCTGTGGGAAATAATATGGGGAATATGTTCTTTAACACGACTTCTTGGTATTTTTTCTAAAAGAGTTGGCATTGGGTTTAAATGACAGTTTATCTTCAGTGCATAAATATGTAATAATTTGATAAGTTATCTTGTATTGATATATTTTCATATGTAGAATCCTTTTGATATATCCTCCTAGGAATTAAAATACAAAGATTTTTACATTGTGGAAGATACAAGCTGCTGCAGGACAGCTTTTTGTCTGCTTGAATATTACTATTCAAAAACAATTGCACATGCAAGCGTTAAAAGAATTAAATTGCCCTCATTACAGTGGGACTGTGGTTAACAATTTTCATTTATAAGACTAACAATTTCAATGCTGTTAATAAATTGTGGGTAAAACATAACTGATTTCAGTTGTTTTACAAAGTAATTTGTATGCTTTTTTTAAAACAAGGAACTTTTTCATAATATTAGTAACCATGAACAGAATCTGACCATACAATGATTTGCTTTACTTGTGTATGGATTATTGCCGACCTATGACTTGCAGTGCACTAGCAGATGAAATCTACCTAATGCAATCATTTATATGTACTTTATATAGAGTTGCATTTTAAATTGATTTTATTTTAATCAGTTCTTGTTATGAAATCAGGAGCAAAACAGAGCCCAAGATGTGTAGCTCTTGGAAGGACGCAGCAGTGAAGTTCCCAGCTCCAGCAGGAGCTCCTCCTGGAGGGACTCCTTTTCGTCTCATTCGGAACCAGGGTAAGGGTGTGCATCTGCATTCAGAGCTCCGGGAAATCTTGTGATGCTCAAAATCCAAATCCTACTCCAAGTAATTAGGAAATAAATCCATTCCCTCCTCAGGTAAAATACGTGGCGTCCATATCCTATAATTCAGGATTTGGCCTATCATTTCATCTTTTAAACCAGAATCAAATTGCCCTAATTGTGAGCAGCGGTTTGCCACAGGACCGGAACTGTAAACTTCAGTGTTTTTTGTACTTCAGTGCTGCTGATTCAGTTTGTCTGTATAAATGAGCCCAAGAATTCAGATTGGAATAGTAAAAAAAAAAAAAAAAAAAGCACAAAAGCATTTCAGTATCTGTGAATATCAAGCAGCAAAGGGTTTTCAAATCTTGGTTCAAGAGGGGCCCTTCCAGCGCTTGGATTCAGCCTATGTCTTCTTGTCATAAGTTACAGCAATGCAGTCACGGGACTGCGGTACTGCCATTTGAAAAAAAAAAATTGAAAAAAAAAATATTTTACCTAATTTTGAAAACAGGGCTGAGGATGAAGGTAGATATTGAAGTAATTCAGTGCTCTAGGTGAAGTTTCAGGGGGAATTACCTTCTCCCTTCCTCTTTGTAACAATGCAGATTCAAACACATTATTCTGTTTCATATGTGAGTTTAGCATGACACAAAATCCAACCAAAAAACCACAATGCATCTATGATTTATTTAGCTGAGATCAAAGACATACAGCTGCAAGGAATCTAATTAAAATTTGATGATGCAGCAGGCAGGTTACATCTATTATTTAATTTGGAGGTTGTGATCTTACACAAAATTAGCTTCCAGATTTCACTTACACTCTTGGGCTGCAAGTATACTTGTACTCAATCATTTTGATATGAAGTCATATCAAAAATCACCAAAATTTCACAACAGATCCTTAAATGTCCGATGTGGAATTTGTTGTCAGGAAGGGAGCTAATAAATTCCAGCTTTGGACCAGCTCAAATACGTTTCTGGCCACGTGGTTGCTTAGCACTAGCACAGTTCAGCTTGTTTTGTGTGAAGGACCAAGACTAGTATATTTTGGAAACATGATTGATTACTGATTGCTCTCTCTACCATGCTTTTTGCTCATCTTCAGAATTATTATAGTTTTCACGTCAAGAGTGGAATTTTATCTGAAGTGGTAGACTGGCGATTTTAGTTCTGGCTCTCTGCTCCACTGGCGATTTAAGTTAAGCTCTTTTATAGTATAAAGCAGCAGCACTCACATGGCTAGGCACTGCTTTTAGCTTAGAAATTGCAATCATTAGCTGTAAGAAGGCTAGCTGCTGCTTCTTGGCAGAAATTTATGTCTGACTACAGGAGTATTCCTGGTATACTCGTTTGCACAGCTGCATGGGAACGGTAAGATGCTGCTATATAAACCAGCTCTGCATCTTTCAGGGTGTGAGAATGGAAAAAATCTTGCCTGTCCTGTTTTAAACTATAAACTTTTACTTATTCTTCTGCAGCCAGGATAGTGACGGTGATGACTACAGAGCAAGAGTAGCAGGACTCTTGGCTCTGAGGTTTAGGGAGGAGAACGAAAATAGGCTGAGAAATATTGATCCCACTTTCTTTAATGCCTTTACTGTTCGGTCTGGGAATTTGTTGTGAAAAACAGAAGATGTACACTACCAGAATCCACAGGGTTTACTTGAGATTTGGTATCTTCGCTAAGGGCATCAAGGGAGTCTGGAGAGAATGTCTGTCCTTAATTATGTGCTGAGATACTCCTCCATATATCTCATTTCTTTTATGACCACTGAATGTGTTTGCACTTCTCTGTTTTGAAGGTACCCAGTGGTCCAATTCTGGCTTTCTTCAACTAAAAAAAAAACAAATTCAAACCCAGATGTTAAGCGATATCCTTTTTTTTTTCTTCTTTTAATAAATAAGGTAGAAAGAAAGCTCTTTATGCTGTTTTGTTTTATTTCACTACAGAGAATTTGCCCAAAATGTACTGCAGACAGATTAAAAGAAGGTTAATTAATCCTATCAATAATGACAACCTTCAGCTTTGAGATTCACCTGCTTTGGTGTAAGTTTGGATTTGGATTTGCTTGGAAGGTCGTTGAGTTCTCAACATTAAATGTGTCAAACGAGTAGAAGGCAGAAATATAATTAGCATGGAACTATGGAAGCTGTGGTTTTGAGGAGAATTTTGCTAATTGGCAGACCGACTATTTCTAAGTGAGTCTACTACTGGTGAAATACCATGCAAATGATTGAAATGAGAGATTTTAATAATGCAGAGTGGGCCTAAGACGATACATATTTTTGATTACAGTTCTGTCTGTTTGGGTTTTTTAATATTAAGCTTAATCAAAGAAAAAACAAATTTCAGTTAATGAAAGAAAAAAAATGTGATCTAAATCTTTAGGGAGATATAACAGTTAATTGGATTTCAAGTACTGTAGCTACATTCTCAATAATGTTCCATTTTCTTTTCAGCATTACAGCTGTTTAGTTCCATTAGCCTTAATGTACAGGGTCAGCTTTTAAATTATACTGCATTAGTCTACTGGTTTCTTTTGCCCGATTCTTTGTCCTTTCCCTCTACGGCTTCTCTCATAGCAATGACCTGCCTTGGCAGAGGGCACTTGTCACAGCCACCAGAGAGAGCTGCCGCTGGAACTGACAGTCCTCTTCCTAATGACTCCTGTCTTCCTTCCCAGCCTCCAGCGTGCCACTAAGAAGTTAGAGCTCTGTCTGTGACTCTCAAAACAATGAACCGAAGCTACTATTTGCTTGTTAAAATCCGTGTTTACCAATAAACTGAGTCTTTCAGCTGCAAAAAAATTTGAAGAACTTCAGTTGGCAGCACTCACTGTAACTCCTGAATACAAATGAACAGATCCTTAGGGTTTACTTTAAACTCCAGATTAACAGAAGAAGTTACTATGTGTGATGCTGGGATAAATTTATATTCTAGGGGAAGCATTTTCAGTGTTGGGAAGGAGAGGTTCTTAGGCAGGGCAGGTTACCAGGTGGTTGGTCGCATAGGAAGAATCTCCTTTCTTTTCATTGACTGAAATTTCAGCATGGCACTATTGTTGCTGTTTGTGTCCAGAAAAGCAAATGTTAATGTGAATTTAGCTTAAAAACAGAGTTGCTAAATGTAGGTGGAATTGGGTGACAAAACTTAAGTGCCTATTATGGCTTCCCATGTAATGGGATTTGTTAAAAGCACTGACTTTCCTTTGAAGCTTGTTGCCATTTGATTTTGATGGGTTCAGGTAGACAAATACCAAGTACTTTGCCAAATCCAGTTTTTGACGTGTTTAAAACCTGCTGTGTTCATTGGGTTTGAATTGTGAATACTTCTTCCTTATAGAAATAAGCCCTTTTCGCAGTGAAAAACTGGAGTAACATTGGAATGACGCTGGCCATTACATTCGTATTTCTTGATTAATTGTAGAACAACGTGATAACATACATAGTAGGTTTTTTCACTCAATTCTACCCTTAAATTTCTACATCCTTCAAAGAAGAAAAGCACTCCACCAATATGACTAAGAGTAACCACAGGTAGCAATGAGAAGAAGTTACAGAAGCACTATATGGAAGTGCCAGTCTCTAGAGACAACATTTAGTTTACCGTAAGTTTTAAAAATGTCTCAGCATTGTTTCTCTTTCAAAGCAACATACAATGCTCCAGTGAACCTGACATCTTTTGGAGCTGACCCTATTAATTATTTTTGACTTACTGTGCGCTATACATCCACAGGGATTTGCAGAGGATCAAGTACACTGTTGTCAAGGGCTTTTATTTCTCTTTTAAATGTACTTGTGTGTGTTAGAGAGTTTACATGTAAAACTGTCTATTAGTGGATGCTATGTGATGGATGGGTTTAGAGATATAAATGCATCCATCTTGAGTGAAAAACAGGCATAGCAGATTAATAAAATGCACTGTAAATTTTGTATCTATACTGCTCAAAAATTCAGACAGCATATAGACTACTGTGCACAATATCTAATTTTCCTGCAGACCTTAAAAGAATAACTTCTAAGGACAAGTTCTTCCAGTAGAAGCAGTCTGGAATACCTTCTTCAACAGAGAGGACCAAATTCTGTTCTCAATTACACAAATACCAAATTTGAATTCCTACACTAAATCTGAAAGACTTGCTCTGCATTAACATTGGCGTGACCGAGAGCAGCGTCTCTCCCTGCTATGTTGTTTGCTCTTTGGAGACCACTGACGTTGAGAAGGTGATAAAGCGAATGGCATGTTGGTTACAAGGCAAAAGGAAGGGTAATAACAGTTGGGGCGAGTAATGACTTGAGGAGAAACTAACATAGATGCTGAGAAAATTCATCCTTTTGCTGATTCATTTTCAGTCATTTAAGGGAGAAAAGATGTGAACGATAGGAAGAAGGCAAAAGAATAAAAATGTGCCTTTGTGCAATGAAAAGCCATTTCCCCATCCGCCCACACATGCACAGGTCTTAAGCAGAGAATGTATTGTTTCATGAAGTAAAAAAAAAAAAAATCACAGGACAGAGAACAAAGTAAGCGTTTGGGGGGGTGGGTGTGTGTTTTGGTTTTTGCCCTTATTTTTTTTTTTAGGGTAAACCCATAACTTCTCAATAATTTTGCTTTTGTCAGCAATTCAGCTGAGATCTAAGGCTCCATGGTAAAGATAGCCGCTACCCATGATGGTTCTGAGTTTAAAGCCTAACCAGACAAGTCTGTCTAGGTTTGGTCTGAGACAGCCCACACCTGCATAGGAGGATTTGGTATAGAAGGTGGCAAAAAATTTATTGAAAATTCAGGAATCGCAGTGAATTCCCTTATCATTGTCAGATAGTGTTTTGTGTTGCAAGACTGAATTTAAAAGAGAATAAGGGGGCATGATTACCCTGACTGATCCAATACTTTGCACTGTAACATCTGCTATTTTTTAGATTTTCTAATTCAATTGACAAGTCATGATATACGTCTATAACTATTCTCAGTTGCCAAGAAGGTGGGAGTATAAATGGGAGTGTCAGTATAAATGTACTGCAACAAGACTGACTCCTAGAGCAATAGTGTCTCGCAATTTAGGCTACAGTTTTACAGTCTGCTCTCTATGGACAGTCTCTATAAGAATTTTCCTATTTGAATCTGATTCCAGTATTGGATCACTATCTTTTAATTGTTCCTTTTTTCTCTGAAAAGTACCATTTCCACCTCTGAACATTATGCAATTCAGCATTTATAAGCAACTGACTGCTATAAGCAAAAATGCTACATTTGCTAATGGTTACCTGGAGGGTTATTTGACTGTGCCAGAATTTCACCCCGTACTTAAAACAGCAGAGATCAATGATAATTGAGTGCAAGTAGAAGGAAAACATGGATTTTTAATGGCATCTTTAAAACCAACTGGAGGAAACATAGAAATGGCATTAAAGTAAATGCATTGTTCTTCTTGCAATTAATTATGTGATTCCCTTTGCATGACACACTGCAGGACAGGAGATGACGGTACAAGGTGATGCTACACACGAAGCCATGCTGCTTTCAGAGAGACACTGGATTACCTGAAGTATAGCTGAGCAAATTGTAATCCCCCCATTTTACATGTGTATACTTTTTAATGAGCTCTACAGGGCAGCAGAGCACTAGGCTAGTCAGTTTTGTTAACACCTGCAAACTGTTGAGTTAAACAGATTTTAACCAAGATAAAGCTGATGTTGACTGAGCATGGAACAGGGAAGAGTTACAGACAAAGCAATGGCCAAATCTGGGTTGCATTTCATTGCTTCTGTTCTCTTGCCTATCTTTTTTACCAAGGTCCTAAGTAGAGGAGATTTCAGCGAAAAATTTTCACCTAAAAAAATTATGGTAAAATAGATTAGAGAACAGAGACTTCTGAAGAGGTGCATTTGAAATATTTAAATGAGCTGCTGGATCTTCTCCAAATCCATATGAATCTGTACTACAACCACTCTGAAGAAATTAGCTATAAAGAGCATGGTGGATATTATTATCAGTCAGATAGCTTCCCACCTAAAAAGAGATCTCAGCTAGATTATAAATTCCTTGTAAACTTTTATACACTTGGGGCTTTTTCCCTGGCACTTGTCATAAATGTTGGTTCTTTTTAAACCAAGAATGAAATATCAGCAAAACGTTATCATTAATACTATGCGAATCCTTGTCTTAAGTTCAGTACCTTCTTTATAAATGAAATTATGTTGGCAGAAAACAATTCTTTGTATTACTTTCTTTGCATGTTCCTGTCGGAATATAACCCCCCCCCTACTTTATATCAAATGTTTAGTTTTGAAATGTGGTAGTTTTGTTTGGGATTTATTTAATGCTTTAATTAGCTACATTTAAAAATTTACATAAAGAATGCAATTTTTTTGAAACGGCAGTGTTTTATTTTAAAATATTTTAATGAATGCCTCAGCTGAAAGAGTTTGAAGAAAAATCGAGTACTTTCTGAGATTCTGAAACATGCATTTTTCAGCTGAAGGCACAGACGGAATGAAGAGTGTGTCAGACCCTGATTCTTGAAAGACTTGTGCGTGTGATCTTTCACTTTAGATACAGCCCTGCTTTCTGCTAATGGAGTGAGTTAAGAAAAGGCTCAACATTCATATATTTCAGGAGTGGGTCTAATCCCAACAAAACACATGAAACATTTAGCATCATGTTGTTTGCGGGTTAACAGAAGTCGATGATTCTGTCTTCATCACAGCTTCCTAAAGGACAGGTGTCATCCTGAACACAGCAGCATGACTAGGGAGAGGCGGCAGGAAGGACCTGTACCCTTATACCCTGTGGGAAGGGGCAAACCAGACCAACCTGAAATTCATCCTCATTCTGCCTTCCTCCCTAAGCATGACTGCTCAGGGATGGACTGTCTCTTCTTCAAGCAGGACCCACCGGCCTCTGGTGATTTCCATCACTCAACAGACCTGTGGTTGGACATCCTTGCTTCCTTCCATGAAGCTCTGCCCCTATAGTTTCTGCAATAATGAAGTAAGTTCTCCTTACATCTGCTAAGCCCAGTGCCTTGAAAGCAGAAGATTTAAAAGATAAATAGTAGCAGGCGTTTTTAAAAGGGAGAAAAAGCTACCTTGTTTCATTCTGTTGCAAATTTCCCACTTTAACTCAGATAAATGTCACACAATTAATAATCACCAGTAATGAATATGATGGCCCAATTATTTGATTTCATTGATTTTTGACTACCTAATTTAATTTGCCTGCGTCATGGTATTCGATAAGAGAACGCAAGCTGAGCCACAAGAAGGTAGCAGTGCTGTAGAGTTGCACTAAAACCATCAGAGGCTGGATCTGTTCTTTACTCGCTGACAGGTTAATTTCTCTTGCTGTCAACAGTTGCAAAAGTGTTTAATTTTATTGATTCTTTATTCATCCATTTTTATTATTTATACCCTTTATGTGAATCTCCAATGAGAGTCTACTTCTTATAAGGCAATACCATGGCACCTGTTTTGTCTATGATGAGTTTATTCTTTCTGATACAGGTAAAACCATCTCCACCTGCATGTTAAAAATTAATATGTAGATTTTTCTCAATAGTGTTTCCACTGGCATATTGCTGTGCATCAGTTTTTTGGTAGAAATATTACCAAGCCAGATAAAAGTTGATAGAAAACATACAGACACCCCCTCACCCCCACCCACCCCCCAAATTCAAGCCAGATGAACTCTGCTTAAGTCAGGAAGTTATAGACGAAATATTGTTGGCCTTTTATATAAATGGCTGTTCTCTGAGGTCAGTTTTATCGCAGTACAGGACACCGGAGCCTTACTACAGACACTGGTAATACACTGACTGAGTTAGCACATTTAACAAGGGATCACATCTCACTGTGGTTATGTTAACTGGTTTGTGCACCTGAGAGTGTGGTAAAGCAGACCAGATTAAACCTCTGCAAAAGTTCATGTCCTTTACCTTAAGTAGGTTAAGAGCACGTTACCAGTTAAAAGGGCCTGCCTGACTGGTAACTCATTACGCCGTGTTAACCCGCTCATTTGTCTGAGCCTTAACTTCCATCTCTTTTCCCTTGTTTCCTTGACAAGATGAAAGCAGTTCTGAGTCACTGCCAGAGTCCATTTGAGCAGTACTTCCCACAGAAGAATTTTAAATCAGCTGAAGCACAGAAAGAATCGTTAACTATGTTAACAATGCAAGTCTTTTGTGGGAATTAGTAACTAATCAGCACATTCTTTAATTTGTACAAATAAGCTAATAGAAGAACTTAATTTTAGGAATTCTAGGTAAAATGTGAATTTCAATATAAACACTCTTTTAAGAAGTTGTGGACAGACAGTGGGACCCCACTGAAAAAGAACCTCTGTGTTTTCATGTTGAATCAGCCTTCATCTATTTCAATCTTAGCTCTAAGCTATAAATAACCTCATTTCTAGAGGAAAAGGAGACCTCTTTGAACAGTTTTATCTTATGAAATGGGCACAGAAACACCACATATTGTAAGAGTGAAAAAATTTGAAATTTAGAGCAAATAGGAGAGAATTCATTGGAATAAAATATAGAAATATGTTGCCTATGTCATTCTTCAGTAAATTATCAAAGTTTGTCTGTTGAATTCAGTAGACTTCAAATTACCCTGTAATTATTTACAATTTTCATTATACCTTTTATTGAAAATCTATTTTAAGGTTGCCCTTTTTTTTTTTTTTAATATATTTCCCGCCCATGCTTTCTTTTCCACTGGATACACACCTGAAAGGTTAGCAGCTAGAGCTTCAAGAAAATATTTTAGTTCAGAACTTTTGCAGACAATATTGAAAGCACCTATGTAATCGGAGCTCATTTCTAGTCACCATTCATCTATTTCAGTCCTCATTGTCCCACACAGTTCTGCTGACTTTGTTATTTTAAAATCTTTGAGGCATAAAATTAATCTTAAAAGTTGAGTAAGAATTAGATTTTTTTTTTTAATTGTAAATTTAGAAAGTGGTGAATCTCTTATATATGGTAATATGCCAATCTCCAGATTAGACCCTGAAAATTCTGATCAGAATTCTTGACTCGCTTTATTTTGCTCTATTTTATCACCTTGGACGGTACGTGGCAAGTTCTTGTACCTCTGTGGAGGCCATTCTTGGTTTATGAAAAACAGACGTGAGGCAGATGCAAGAGCTGTATGTGTGGACCACTGGCCTCAGATACAGAACCCCAGAAATCAAGCAAATGCACGACCATCAATGCATACACAGACATTTGGAGAAAGAGTTGCCCTCAGCACTAGGGAAAACTTGAAAATGTTTACAACTTCAGGGTGTACCTGGGACTTAAAGGCAGCCTAAAAATGCATTTTCATTACCCCTGAAAAAGGAGAATCATTTCAATGAATATGTAGAATGCAAACACCATGACATCTGCAAGCAGAAGCTCTGCTAGTTGCTCAAATCAGTTTAGACTTCACATACTCCGCCCCCACCTTCTGTTTAACAAACGTATGCATAGATGATAGAAAAAATAGTCTACAGGAGAAAACAAAACAAAACAAAACTGAAAAACAAACCATGGGAATGAACTAATCCTCCTGTCACTCAAGTAGTTATAAAACAAGCCAAGCATACACTGAAGGTGAATGCTAATGACTAAGGAGGCAGGCAGATGGTCTGACTTTTCTTGAGGTGGCTCATTGTACCTTATTATTCACAGAAAATTGCCTTTGATAAACGGCTACAATATTAAAAAGATAAATCAGACAACATATGGGTCACCTTTTGATTATGGTCAAGCAGAGTACCTTTGATAGATTTCTGCCACTTTACGATTGGTTGCAAACACAGGGTGGGTTTCTGGGGTATTTTTGTTTGTTTGTTCTATCAGAGGTTATCAGTATTAAACTCCACGTTTGTTTCCTGAACTTAAAACCAAAGTGTTACTCCACAGAAACCATAATTTGTATTGAAGTCTGAGGTTCGCACCATAGTGATGACATTTTCCTACTAACGGAACTGCTGGTACCTCAAGGTCACCGCTGCAGGCAGTTCCCTTAAGGGAAGTTCAGTGTTCTGGATCCCTCAGGAAACGCTTTAGCGTCTCAGAGTACTCACCAGCCACATTCGTGTTTTCTAGGAGCAGGAACTTTTTTTTTTTTTGCTATGTTGAGTAATGATTAGGAAAAATATATGCATAACCAACCAACCGAAGGCAACTGAAAATTAGCTGGCTAGACAGCAGCTGCTAACACTGATATGGCAGAGGCTTTTCTTTGCTCTACAGACAGAAATGTAACAGTGACTCGGGAAGGAAAGACGGCTTGTCCCATGACGTCTTTCCCTTCCTGCTCTCGACCTCACCTGCCAGGGATGTAACGCATGGCTGAGTTCTAGCTGCAGGCTGGGAAAGGCAGTCATTCCATTGCACCGGTTTTCGTCTCTACACAAATTTATGGGTGGAGCGGCTAACAGTGACCCCCGGGCAGAAGTTTCCTTCTCTGCAATATGACACAAGTCCCCCAGTTACGTATCTGGAAATCAGGCTTCCAGCAGACCAGTACTTACACGAGTAAGGTTTACATGTTTTGTGAGTACCAAAGCGTAGGAGAAACAATTTGCATGGACAATTTATATTTATGCAGGGGGAAACCAAGTCAGCTTTTTAACAAACTCGTATCACCACATCCTTATGTCTACTCCCTACTTGATTTGAAAAAAAAGGGAAAAAAACCACAACTCTCAACCACAATTTTGCATCATCACAATTCTCTATGTCTTCAGCAGTTCTACGTTATTTACCAAAAATATTAAAATATTGCTGCTGCATAGTGTATAACTTGTATTAGGCTTCCCATTAATGTGTAATATTGAGTCAAGC
Organism: Nipponia nippon; assembly: GCF_047370975.1. NCBI lineage: Eukaryota > Metazoa > Chordata > Aves > Pelecaniformes > Threskiornithidae > Nipponia > Nipponia nippon. The sequence continues at coordinate 3,657,966 of NW_028262330.1, forward strand.
ATACCGTGCCTTGAATTCTCCGATCAATTCACCTGTGTAATTGACCAGCGTCTCATGGGTATAGATATCCCATTTCAGAGAAGTTGAACTCCTGCAAGCTGGACAGTTAGATAGTTCTGGCCAATTTAATTATGCAAATGGGAATTCAGCTTCTTGGGAATATATTATCAGCATTACTTCAAAGACTTGCATAGAATTCTCTCCTATCATCTTTTTATGGGTTCTTTTTCTTTGTTGCACAAGTGAAAATGAAATATTACAATACATTCAGAAAATTTGGTGAGAAAATAAATGAGCTAGATACATTTGCAAATGCCTCCTGTTCCAGTTAGAGGCCAGTAAGTTGGAGTAAGGAGACAGAAATTTTGTTCTTTCTTCCTCTCCTGTCTTGCACATATGCTTTTACAGAAAAATTCTGTGGAGTTTAAATGAAAACAGCATTACAGGTGTTCTAAATCACATCAAAGAATTTAATAGAATGTCTAGGCTGTAGCATTCTAATATGTATAAAAAAAACCTGTTGTAAAAGCAAATTTTCTCATAAAACCTTTTATTTTGTAGAAATGGTTTCTTTACAGTTTTAAAGGATTCTATACAAAGCTGTAAGGGTAACACAGCTAAAATATTTTATGCCTTTCAAAAGTTAGCATTGTGAAATTAGCCCAGGAATTGAAGAACGGGTGGTGTTTTGCACTCTACTTGGAAACCCGAATGTTGTATCCTAATGGACGTAAAGTTCTAGGCACATGAAAGACTTGCTCTTTCCATATTAAAGTAAGTCTAATTGAGAACCTCAGCGCACTGAGTCTCTCTAATGCAGTGAAATTAAATAAATAGGGGTATTTAGACAATTATTTTGCAAATTATTTTAACATTTTGATGAACTACTCTTCTCTTTCCCCATTTTTTCAAGCTGTTGGTCTTCTCTTGGATTGACTAGGGGGAGACTTGACAGTAGCACCCGAGTACCACCGGACTGCCTACTTTATGTGTTGGGGCTGAAGAAACTTTTCTACCCACTGTCTCTTTCTCTGCATTAGCGTAAGACAGAAGCAGTGATCTGCATCAACATCTTCTCAAAGTAGACTTATCTCTGGGACTGGTTTTTAATTTTTGGAGTTTTATTTAATTAGTGCATAATTTCTTTCTGAAAGTGAATTCTTTGAAGTAATTTCTAATCTCTCATAGAAGTGGACATATTTATAACTTCAGGTCTCATTCCCAGAGAGTGATGGTAACTATAATTGTAAGTGCAGGTCAGAGCTTATAACATATCCCAATAGCTTTGAGTGTTAAAAAGTCATAAAATAGCTTCACATTTCCATTTTTATAGTATGAGCACATCTTTCCACAATGCCGGACAGCTTGTAGGCAATCAGCCTGTCTCATGATCTCAGTCAAGAAGAAGTGGACTTCTGAAAGTTTTTAAAGGGCAGCACCACAATGTTAACTCAGGGCAAAGAAGTGTTTTGCTGTCATGAAATCTAATTAAATTGTCCTACCCTTGAGACTGAGCTAAGGCCTTCTCTCTCTTTTGTGTGCTGTTTTGACAGTAACCCATTTTTGGCTAACAAGGTTCTGCGCTGAAGTCAATCATTAACAGTATATATTAATTTCCCTTAATTTTAATGGTGTAAAAATAAATTACCTAAAAAGATTGTTTAAGCCCCTTCTTTAGTTGAGGAAGATAAATTCACACCTCCAGAGCATGAATCATCTCACCTAGCAAAACACCTATGTTCGTGCTCTCCATTAATTCCACAGAGAAACTAGATGAATAATATGAACTAGGATGCTCCAGTGAGGTGAAGGAAATCATTCCTAAATGAGTAGATCTCTGTGCTTTGGACAAGGCTATAGATAAGCTACTGAAGATCAATATCATGTTAGCTCTCTAGAATTGTTCTTGGCCTACCTTTGACTTGATGTATTGGCATTTCATTGTGGTCTAGACCCAAGAGAAATGAAGAAATATGAAGTAAGTTTCTGGCATCAGATATTTAAAAAAACAGAGTGAGTAAGAGAGAAGTCATTTAATTTTATTGCTTTAGCTCAAGTATGCTTTAGCTCAAGTATGCTTTAGCTCAAGATGCAGTTACTTGGTTAGGCAGAGACCTACTTAGTCTATGTCTCTAATGTGACAATCAGGTCTGTTTTGTCCCTGTGACAGCCGCTTTTCCAGTTATTTTTTATTAATAATAATTTCACAATTTCTGATTTCAAATCAGTGACCAAGCCACTGGCTTCCGCATTCTTTTTGCTCTCTGCCACTGACTGCCTGTTTAATCTTGCATTTCTTTGTCTCTTTTGTCTATAGATCATGAGACTTCTCAGCACAGTGAATCATCTGGAGTACTTAGGCACTTGTTAGCTTTTAATCAATCATCCCATTTTTATTTATTAGTCCATTTGCCATTGACACTGTATAGCACAAGGCCTTCCCCAGTGAGCTTGAAATGAAACCGGTAGGAACTGTGGATAATCAGTCCTTGTTTGAGTGGTAGTCACTGTCTCAAAGAATTGTGCTAAAAAAGTAATTATAGCCCAAACTGTGAAACTCTCAAAGGCTTTTATGAACACCCTATTCTACACGCACATTTCAATTTACAAGGTTCATTTGAATCAGTAGCTAAAAAGAATAATGGATAACATGGGTGACAGACACCCAATACTTCAGATTTACACATTCAGTTGATTCCTTAATGTCTCTGTTCAGTGACACCATCCGTTTCTTCATTGTCTCGTTCATTGGTATAATATTTTTGATTGAAAGACAGTTTGACACTCTTGCTTTTCCCCTACATGGGATTCTCTTACTATCTCATACTCCCTCTTTCAATTTCACACCAATCAGCAGTGCAAAACGGAGAGAGAAAAGCACAAAACTTAGTCTTCATGAGTGCATGACTGAAAATGCTTTCAATGTTTGAGATCCAACTGCTGACAAAAGCTTGCTGGTGGGCTGCTCTTTGGCATTGGCAGCCTTTGCCATGTGCATTGTATTGAAAAAACTCTCTGCGTTGTCTGGCAATTAAATGCAATTAAATACTCTTAAACCATTGTTTGGTTATTTGTATGCTATGGAAATAATGTTAAAACGAGATTTAGAAGCCAAAAATCTGCATGCCATTTAAAGTAAACTGCATGTACCGTTTAAAGTAAACCGCATGTTAAATAGCATTGCTGCCAGCCTTTAAATTGGCAAACATATCCCTCCAGTTCCTGTTAAATATCATTAAAAAATTATGCTCAATGAGAAGCACGCACGTTAATACTTTATGATAGCAACTAGAAGTGCCAGTCTTCAGCCTGAATGTGATTTGCCAAGACCGTCTACACACAGACCACAGAGAAATACCTCTCTAGAAAGGCTCGCAGACTACAGGGAAGGCAGAAAAACCCAGACAGACATAGAGCAGGGAGCACAGACAGAGGATCAAAAAAATACTATTGGTCAGCATAGTTAAGTGATGATCTCAGGACAATAATTGTCTGATGTCTGATTTTGGTGGGTTTATGTCACAAGCAGAAGAGTCTTCAGCTGAGAAATTGTATTTAAATTGCTGCCAATGGGCACAAACTTCGGAGATGGGCCTGCTCCGACTGCAGCTGCCCACAGGCCCGCCTGGGTCCCTGCAGGCCGCAGCCCCTCAGGGCTGGCCGTCCCCCCTTTCGGCACGGAGCCTCCCCCAGAGTGTGTTCACCGTCCGTCACAGCAGTCGGTTTGTTTCTTAAATATTTTTGCCCAGGGAGCCCCTTTGGGTCTGGCCGAAGCTGTGGGGTTTTTACACTGCCGTGTAGGCTAGTTTCAGATCCGGCTGGAACCGGTTCTGGCTGGCTGCTGGCAGCCCCCCTCAGCCGCCCCCCGCGGCCTCCCGCGTTGTACCCGTCCCTCACAGCCTCCCGCTGTGTGCGGCAAGGGTGGAGTTTAAGGAGGGAAACGGGCCAGGTAGTGACAACAGGGACTGTCAGGTGTCTAAACAGGCAGCGGGGATTACGAAAGATTCTGAGAGGCTAACAAAGAAAGAAATTACAGTTGATTATGGTAAATTTTGGCAAAGCAATTTCCCCATGGAAAGAATTGCCACACTGTAAATGTTGCACTGTTTAAGGCTTTTTCTTTTTCTTCTTGTCTTTAAATTGGTTTGGATAGTACTACCTTAAGTAGTATTCGCTTGCGTTTTCAATGTCTACTTTAAAACATATTAAGGACAACATACAGTCCAGCAGTGAGCAGTTAGTACAGTCCTGCCCTACTGATACAGTGCTCTGGCTCAGCTGATCTGTAAGCTGCCATTAGAGTGACAGGCTGTGTACATGATAAAATAATCCACCTTTTGACAGTTACCTCATGTAATAGCATCATACAGCATTAGGATTCAAAGGGAGAAATTAACCTGAAATTCAATAGTAATTACTATGAAGAATTTAATACTTGAGCTTAGATTTTGCAAGATGGAGAGCGAGATTTTCAAGTCTTCATTTCCATCCTCACTGCGTCATTAGATTAATATTGAGGTTTTTTTGATTAGTATGCAGTTCAGTCACCCACTGCTAGTGATGCTTGTGGTGAATACTGTAAATACCACAACAAGACAATTTATCTTTAATAGGCATATTTCACAGAGTGCATTGAGTGACCGAAGTGTCGTGTAAGCCAAAGATAGACCAAAGTGGAAGGAATGGAAATGGCGAGAAGGGAAACTGCAACAGTGGATCGGTTTAAGTTGTTTTTTCCCTGCTGCGATAGTGCCAGGGACTGGCACTGAGACCGGTGGTGTTGTGACAGGTATTGGTATGGGCACAGATCAAGAGATTGTCGCTACCCCACCAAACATACAAATTCAAATAACAAAAGAGACAAAGGGTCAGGGACAGTACATTGTATAGGTGATGAACTGCAATGCAGAGAGATTAAATTACATGCCCTTTACTGCAAACTGCAGCCTGGTGCTGGGACACCTTGGCTTTCCTGAGCTACGTGAGGCATCCGAAGCAGACCACGTGCACATATGCTTCTCAGATAGAAAAGAAAGCTCGTCACTGGTGTTACGATGCAGAATTTATTTTAAGAGATGCTGTAAAAGATACCTTAATTATACTGTTGTAGATTAATATTAAGTCAACCAGTGAACGATGAGACGATTACTTTTTATGGTTTTATCACTTTATGGTACTTTTTACATACATTTCAGCAGCATGCGCTGGCCCAAAGTGTCATCAGGGCACCACTCAAGACAGGCGCTGCATATAGTAGTTAGTTGGTGCCTACTCTGAAGACCCTATATAGTAGATATAACATGCCCTAGGTGGGAGGAGGAAAAGAACCACAGGTTGATGAAGTGGTTGCACTATGGCCAACAGGTATTCTAGCAGAAATAGTTACATATCCTGGTTCTGGCACTTGCATATTCTACTTCCATGAATCATTGCTCCCTAGTGAGTAAAACAACTTTACAAATGTATTTGTCTCTTACAACCTATTTTTGCTAAATAGGTTTCAGCTAAGGAATTGCAGTTTAGCTATGCATTTGTAAATGGTTTTCTTCATGTGAGATTATATATTAGGCTGTTTGGTATGACATGATTCTGCTGTATGTCTGGATGACTTTAAAAAAATAAAGAGTGTATAACAAATAATGTGCTTTGTTCAGGTTTTGAGCTAAATTATATGGTATGTTAAAATGTATGAAAACTTTGAATTTACTAATATTTACATACATGTTCTGGTAGTATGAAATAATACAAGCAGTGAATTCACCGCTTCTATTCATAAAATATATTAATGAATCAATCTTTGTATCATACAGCCAGCCACAGTCCTTAAGATCATTAAGGATTATCTGATATTTTTTTTTTACATTGAAGGACAAGGAGAAATTATGGAAAGGTTTTCAATGGCAAACAAAAATACAGGAATATATATTGCAGTGTTTTTCAAGTGTACAGTTCTATTGATTTAAGCAACCTGTAAAATGAAAACTAAGGAAAGTGATACACCAGCCCAAGTAGTAATTGTATATTTACTCTGAATTGCTCATATTTGTTTCTGAAAATTCATAACCTGAGGTAGAACTGAACAATGAAAGAGAAAAACCAAGCATGTAAAATCAATTGATGTGCTGGCTAGCTACCAGAACATCTTTATTTTCAATAACCATGTTCAACCATCTTTTATATCTATTTATCACTGATATCGTTGGGCAGAACAAAAAAGGTGCTAATGTTAATACCTCATGAATATGCACAGAAAATGTTCCCTTTTGGTTAAATACCAACATTTATACTAACCTTTTTGTTCTTTTGTGTTTAAAAAGAATGACAGATAGTGGGTGCTGTGGGCTAAGACTGTTCATTAACATTGTTCTCTTGGGTATTCTTGACATTTAATTTCAAGACACACGTGAAATGAATGTACATCCTGTATTTAATTTTTGCATATTAAGCATTTCTAAAAAAAAAAGCAGTAAATGTAGGGCATGTCCTCAGAAATACCATACACTTTTTGAAAGCAGACCCGCATTTTTAGGGAGAAATAGCATCAGATGATCAAAATGAATCCTCACAAATGCCTGCTGGCACTCAAAAGAGAAGATGGAAGTTCCAGATTAGTATGCTCACTAAACAGAAGTACCTGTTCTGGCTATGAACATGAACAGCCCAAGAACATCAAGCCTACTTATCTTACACACCTGTTTTCATAGAATCATAGAATCATTGAGGTTGGAAAAGACCTTTAAGATCATCAAGTCCAACTGTTAGCACTGCCAAGGGCACCACTAAACCATATCCTCAAGCGCCACGTCTACCCGTCTTTTAAATACCTCCAGGAACGGGGACTCAACCACTGCCCTGGGCGGCCTGCGCCAGTGCCTGACTGCCCTTTCCGTGAAGAAATTTTTCCTAATATCCAACCTAAACCTGCCCTGGCACAGCTTGAGGCTGTTTCCTCCTGTCCTGTCGCTTGTTACTTGGGAGAAGAGACCAACCCCCACCTCCCTACAGCCTCCTTTCAGATAATTGTAGAGAGTGATAAGGTCTCCCTGAGCCTCCTTTTCTCCAGGCTAAACAACCCCAGCTCCCCCAGCCGCTCCTCACAGGACTTGTGCTCCAGACCCTTCCCCAGCTTCATTGCCCTTCTCTGGCCACGCTCCAGCACCTCAGTGTCCTTCTTGGAGTGAGGGGCCCAAAACTGAACACAGGATTTGAGGTGCAGCCTCACCAGTGCTGAGTACAGGGGGACCATCCCTGCCCTGGTCCTGCTGGCCACACTGTTTCTGATACAAGCCAGGCTGCTCTTGGCCACCTGGGCACACTGCTGGCTCATGTTGAGGCGGCTGTCAGCCAGCACCGCCAGGTCCTTTTCCACCAGGCAGCTCTCCAGCTACTCTTCCCCAAGCCTGTAGCCTTGCCTGGGGTTGTTGTGCCCCAAGTGCAGGACCTGGCACTGAGCCTTGTTGACCCTCACAGAGTTGGCCTCAGCCCATCGATCCAGCCTGTCCAGGTCCCTCTGTAGAGCCTTCTTACCCTCCAGCAGATCAACACTCCTGCCCAACTTGATGTCATCTGCAAATTTACTGAGAGTGTTATGTTACCAACAATAAATTTGGTATACCATTTGGTGTGAAAAAACTCATGAACATATGGGAAAGATGTGGATTGTCCTTCAGAGGTAGAAGACAGAAGAGACAGATAGACAACGTCAAGTAATTTCACACAATTCACTTGTAGCAGTTCTGTGTTTGATGAATATTATTTGAGCTTGTCATTGTATCAGTGCAAGCACATATGCATGCCTGTATGTGTATATATATTTCATGTAAGATGTGTGGTAGGGGGGTCATCTTTGAATATTTTGGTCCATTCCAGTGCAATATCTACAAAGCTTACAGCTACCAAAGCTTGTTACATTGAAGTTAACCCTGTTCATCCATGTACAGAGACTACTTGTAGAAATTCTGTGGGAGCTGAAAAGATGTAGACCCCTTTCCATTCCATCAGTCGAAAAGTGTTGTGCCTTGATACAGGATGCCTGTAAAACACCTACTTGCAAATGATGTAACTGTCAGAAGGGTGACAAGTGGGTCTAGAAAGTCAGTTCTGTAGATGGTGACATGCAGAAAGCAACTCCCTCTTACCTGAGTTTGCCTTAGGTTCCTCAGTCTGTTTTATGCAGAGCTTTTCTTTAGCGTGATTAGGTGTCAAATACCTGTTAATCCCCTTTATCTCCACGTCTTCAGTTTGATTCCTGGAGAGAATGGAGCAGTTCTCTGAGGAACAATGCAGGACAGTAATCGCTTGTAAAAGTATATGTCTATCCCAAGGTCATTAATAATTTGCCTTGGCCAGGGAACCCCAGAATTATTTTTAGTGACCATATTTTAATCTTATATAGCAATTGTGGATTTCAACCACGTTTTCAAAAAAAGATTGGGCACTTAGAGTAAGCACTGGTTTGCTCTGTATCTAATGGCTGTGCTCTGACAAAATTACTGTTCTCCTAGCAGAGAAGATAACCAACATTAGAAAGTAGTCCTTATTGCAGCAAGCCTTGTTTTTATGAGTTCCCGAGTAAATTTAGCAGATGGCCCCTGTGATGTAGATACCGTTACCCATAATGCCCTGACTCTGCTCTAGGGAGGAAGATTTTTTCTTAAGTTGCAAACTTTCATCATTACAATTATTTGAAACGAAAAGGCTGGGAAGACTTAATCGGTTTTCTTTTTAAAACACACATGTAGTTTTCAAGAATTATTTCTCTCCTGTTTTTTCATCTTGGGTTTAACAGAAAGAAGTTTTGAAACTGAAAATGTCTTACGTGTGGGCTTGTCTTGGTTGAATCCTCTTGTGTTCTTGCATCTGTTGTACAGTCTGCTAGTTCATATAAAAGATTGTAAAACATGATCACAAGTGACATTGTGTTTTTAACTTTTTTGAAGAATCTGGACCTTGCTTGGCATAAACAGTAGACTTATTTCCAATATATTGGAGGAAAACAAAAAAGAAATCTTAGAAAACTGTATATAGCACTTCTAGGAAGGTGAATCAGAATTTCCTTAGGTGACACAACATGTATTGTCTAATTTCAAAGACAGCCATGTGTCGTGGTAATCAGATATCAGGTTTCAGTGATGCTTGTATTTTCAAGCTTCTGTATTTGCTTTCTCTTGCAAAGCTCCGCACATTCTCTAGACGAGTAAATGTTACTAGTCTCATCCTATACCTGAGAAACGGAGGCATGAGTTGGTGAGAGTAGCAGTCTAGCATCAAACATACTATTAGAAAAAGAAAAGGAAGATTAATGAGATGGTGGCCTAGATGCCTGAGTTTTGCTATCAGATTCTGAGGCTCATATCTGAATGAAAACATCCACATTAGGTATTGAAATATTCTTCCTAGAAAATGAAGCCAAATGAATAAGGTTGTATGGGATAGAAAGAAGAGCATTTTCTCCTCGAGCTCCCCTAGATGGTCTCTGTATGGACCAGCAGACTGCTGGTGTAATTTTTAACTTTGTGACATTCATGTAGAGTAGGTCGACTTGAGGCTAACATGAGTTTGCACGTTAGTGATGAAGAAGGGATGAGGGGATTATTTTCCACAGAGGGAGTTCAGACAATTTACCTCCATGTTCTCTCTTACTTGCAGTTCCTCCTTCAAATTGTAGCTGAGAGTTGATAAATATACCTTTGTCATGAAAACGCAAGGGGAAAGGAACAGCACTGTAACTTTTAAATTTATGGTAGAATTCTACTTAAAAGATGATAAAGTATAAGCACAGGGGCGAAGATACCGTGACTACTATATCGTGCAATGAAAAACAAGTCTTGTCCTGTCTGTGGTTGCAACGCTAAGTGGTTTTTCCTCTAATGTGCAATCAGAGCACCCTGTGTGAAGAGAGATGCTCGCTGATGATCAAGCATTTGAGAAACAAGAGTGCTCAGCAGGTTTTAAAGGAAATCAGGTGAAATCTTCCTCCAGATTCCACTGCTTCTTTACATGCTGTATTGCACTGATAGAATACGATGATGAATCATCTGTCATGTCAGTGTATGACACAATATATTTGTGATGAGTAATGTCCTGAACACAAATTTCATTGCACCACCATAGAATTTATCCATCTTATACTCCCCTTGGCCTATACATAACCAAACCCACGAGGCATGATTTTGCACAGTGCAGAGGCGCAGTATTGATCCCGTCTTAGAGAGGTCAATGCTCCGTGGCCTCTGAATTACCTTGGTCATGTAGCAGGATGGAGGCTCAAGAGCCAGGTTGGATAGTTCATCACAACCTGAAGATCAAGCTGTGATGGGGTTGGAAACTTAACTAAAGGTGAGGATCCTTTAAAACAGAACAGCTGGTTCCAATGACTGCCCTTGATTACAGAGTGGACAAGTAGAGGATCAGGTGGGGCTGCCTAATTAAGCTCTGGAGTGCAGCAGAGCAGGAGCTCTTGGTGGTGAGTTCCCCAAGACCTGAGGGAGGCCAAGAAAGGACGAAAGGTTAGTGAGAGGCTGAGCAGAGCCTGGGAAGTACGCGTACCACATCAGAAAGAGGTGGGTGAAGTACTTTTAGAAGCTTTTGCTCACAGACAGATTCATTTGCGTGGACAGTAGTGCAGGATCATGAGAATTACTTCTGGGTATGGAGGTTAGCTCTCTGTAGGCACTGGTTTCTGTTGGTTTTAATGGCTGATGTTAATGAGTCTTGCTAGTCTAAGCAAAATTTTGGGGTTTGTTTTGTTAAATTAATGTGGAGAGTATAATTTGGGAAAGGAGGGGTCATAGCATTATATAGCTGGATACTATGTGAGGAAAATGTTTATCATCCCTTTTGTTGAATCAAGTAATAAATAAGCATATAAACTTGGGAGCGTCTTATGGGGGAAGGTGGGGAGGCACTTTTAAAGTTGTCTTATTTTTGTTGTTTCATAGAGCTGCTCATAGGCCTGAGCTACTTGTTCCTGAACAACAACAGATACTATGCCCCCAGGTGTCCTGCCTGTTCCTAGCAGACAGAGTAGATTGCCTTTGTACCTTACTTAAGACTATACTGGACTGCAATAACAGTGTCTGAGTAAGGGAGGGCTCTCCTCTGTGGGCTAGCAGAATCTTGCGTAAAGATTTGTGCAGTCGTCTTCTTTCAGCTCATTCAGCCACTCACTAGCAGAGGATTCAGAATTCACAAGCCAGATATAAATGAATTTTCCCAGGAGAAAACGAGAATTAAAGGAAAAACTGGAACTTGGGGAGCGAGAAGGAGCCTGAATTTCAGGTTGCTCTTTCTACCCCTTTCCGTTGTGCCAGAGGCTGCTCACAAGGCAGTGCATTTTACTCCCCATAGCTCAAGGCTATGCCTGAAGGCACCTTTTAGTATTATCTGTTTATACTAAGGCTGCACACCTGAGACCAGCCACAAGAGTTGAAAAGATTTCACAGAGGAAAGATCCCAGTCTGCCTGTGGTTCTCTAATAAAAAATAAAATTAAAAATCTAGCTGGCTTTGTTTGTAAAGAGAATGTGTCTTTTAAAAGCAATAATTTGCTGCCAACCTGGATTAACACAGACTTTCAAAAGCAACTTTAAACACAGTACCATATTGCCACACCCAGCCTCCCCCCACTCTTCAACAAACAGGTTGGTTGTGCATATTTAAGTTCACCAGACTGCCTGACACATCTCCTACTGGTTGGTTTGGTTTTTTTCATTATGCCTATTTAATAGTATACCTTCTAGTTTAGAGATTGCAGAATATTAAACAAATTCTGTGCTGCTTCTTTAGAAGGACTTAATTTATAGTAGCAGAATGATGGTAAAAGCTATCTGCTTTAGACAGAGTCCCTTTGATGGGGAAAATTCAATCAGATCTCTTAAAAGTGCTTTAACACAATTCTGAGAATCCTTTCTTGTGTTTCTGCCGCTTTTCCTGAATGCCTTTAGTTGGCACTTTGCGCTGTGAATGACTGGAGAAAGACACTCCTGTGTGATAGTGTTAATTTCTTTTTTTAAAACTCCAAGAGACATCTACCCAGTGAAAAACTCAGTCTTAGGATAGCATCTGTAGCTGAGCCACATTACAAAATCCTCTGTTGTATGTGAATGGCTGGGTTCCTGTTCTCTCTCAATGTAAGAAAGGCCAAGGTGCATAAAGCTGCAGCTGCAACAAATCAATCATTAAGATGATAGGAAACAGCAGGTCAGCTTTGCAGTCCAAGCTTAAATTTGAAGGTAATTCTTGCTGCAAACCTTGACAAGGTTTCTTGGAAACCAGTTTGCTAGTTAGTATTGTTTGTCCCTAAGTAAGCGGTGGTGCAAAATTAGTAAAGGTTGACTGAAAGAACAGAAAAGATGATGTCCATGCAACAAAATGGTGTCCCAGACTATAAATTGGGAGTTCTTGGTCAGAATAACTTGGTATTGTTTCTTCTCCAGCTGTCATGGCTTTGTGCTTTATTACTGTTTTCCCTATGCTATGATAAGCCTTAGTCGGGGCTTTGTGCTCATCCATGTGCAGCAGTGTTTAAGGCTGTGTAAGAGGACAGGAAGATATCAGCTCCTCTCTTTGTGGGGAGCACAGCGGGGTTGTGACTAGCCAAAATCTACCACAGGCAGGCTTTCCTCAGAAAAGACCATGAACCTGAGAAGCTTCACAATTTGATTCCTCAAGTGTGTGTGTGTGTGTACAGGTTGTTCTCCCCCCTGTATGTTGTGGTTTCTAAACTGACTCTTTTTTCTACACTGTTAAATTAATTTTTTCATGTCTGCTCCTGAAATGATGTGGACCTCCCAGCTCTGATGTGGCACCTTTCCCCTGCCTGGAGCTCAGCTGCTTCTTACCATTTGGATGATAAGAGAAAAACAACAGAACAAATCCCTTTATGCAATGCAAATGTTGTTGTGCTATGTAGTAACTCAGGGCTGTTTTGATAGGAGAAAGGTGGTGGTAAGAAAATGACATTCTTCAACCCAGAGCAACTTTAATATCACTGCTATTACTAAAGAACTGTGGTTCCTTTCTTTTAGGTGGTGCCCAAAGCACTTCTCAGCCTTACTGCAGTTTTCATAGGGATTTTTGCTACTGGTGCCCCTGGAAACAAGGTGAAAACTTAAAAACAGACAAAACCAAACAAAAAAACCTCAACAAAACAATGCATAAAGGAAACTGGTTCCCTTTGAAGTCACTAGGTAGGCTTTAGAGGACTTTCACTGTCCTCTGAAGTGCTGTTAGCAGAAACAAAAGAAACCAAATGGAAATAATACAGTCTCAGTGCAGGCTTCTTTGCGTTATAGCTTAGACTCACTGATTTTCATTGTTCTCAAAGCTGCAGAAAATCTCAGGTTGTGGCAAGAGCAGGATTACCTCATTTCACAACTGAACTAGATTCCTTCTTTGGCTTGTCCGAGTCCTACCAGGACAGGGTCTGTAGGGCTGCGCAGTTCCTAACTAGTGGAATAAAAAGGTTCTCTTTCCAGTTTCCTCCATGTATGTAAGTATTAGAAGAACAGTGATGCCCTTTCCTGGTACCTGCTTCAGCCCAGCTGGGTTTGTTCCCTGAATTGAGAGTTGCACTCAATCACAGGCGACTTCCCTGAATTCTCATGGCTTTTAAGGTGTGGTAAGAGATTAGAAGTAGACCTTGTAGAGTTAGATGTCAGAAGGGAAAGCGAATAAAAAGAAATGGATTTCAAGGGAGAATGTAAATATGCTGGATGCTTTATGAGGAATGCTGATAGGGAGAAGGAAAATGAGCAGAAAACATAGGAGAATAGTTGGCTGCTGATGAATGCAATGGTGGTGCAGAGGATTAGTGGCAAGAACAGGTTAAAACTTGGCATGGTAAGAAAGAAAATATTTGTAAAGACTTGAAGGGGATGTGTGTTTGCAAGTAGAGGAAGGCATTTTCAATTTCACAGAAATGGCTGTACTCCTTAGGGTAACAGCGCAACAGAGGAAAAGTTCCGGAGAGGAAGTGGAGGAGATACCAGCATCCTGTTGAAACTCCTGGGGATGTCCCTTAAGGTGAATATAGTTATACAAGCTGAGGATTATCCAGGGTAATGAAGTAAATGAAAGGATCTCAGGATTTGCTGTTACCTCCAAAATGACTGAATCCTTATAGACTTGTAAAAATCATACATGCTCGATCACAGAGCTCTCATACCCCTTAAGGCAAGGGACATCATAAGGCCAATACGCTAGTACGACTGTCCGTTTCTGAAACATTTAAATGGTTGCAGCTTTCCAGGATTCCCAAGAAAATGCTAGAATACTCAGAGCAGATATGGTGAATTCATTGTTCTGAAGATTTTTGTTGGAAAGCTGAGCTTAACACCTTGAGAAAAAGTCTATTGTAAAGCTGACTGGAATATTCCCTTCTCCCAGGGAATATCACATTGTAGACTTGAATGAGTATTCCACTACTCATCATATTAGTTTAAACTGTCAAAAAAGTTATTCAGTCTTTCTTTGTGCATTGGAGACAATATTTGGCACCAAGGTAGCTGAAACAAAATAGATGGCTTATTGTTGTATGTTTTTAAGAAGTAGCTGCCTCCAGTAGCAGTAAGGAAAATTAAAAAAAAAAAAAAGACAAGCCATTCTGATTATATTTTACCCCCAAAACAGTATTTTGCAGAAAGAGGAAAAATGCTGTGTTTGGTTAAGTGTAGCTTATTTCTGTACAGAATGAGTTGGCGAAAGTCATATTGTAGGTGCATGGTGGCTTACATGCTGTATTTTTACTGGGTAATTTTGGAGATGCTAGACAGCAAATAGGGCAGGTGGCTTCTGGAGCTAGGCAGGTTACAAATATAGATGTATATAGAAAGTTCTGCCCCAAAGAACTCGAAAGAAAGTACTAGCATGGAAAGAGGAACATGGCAACAGGCAGAGTGAATGACATAATTTTAGCTTGTTTTATGCAAAGAGTGTTTTGGGTGGAATGGATAGTTAATAAGTGGTGTTTTATACTGCCAAAGATCTTGGATGTTGAATGCATCTGAAAAACCTGACTCTATTAAGTATTTCCTTATAAGACTATGTTTCAGTTGTGAAGCAGATCAACCTGATGACTTGGTGCTAAGGCTTCTTACTGAACAAGATGTTCCTTTGGCTTCTTCTGTTTGAATGTACAGCATGTGATTGCTGTACAGCAGTTTTTTTATTTTACTGAGCAATGTAACTTCAGTGCCACATTAAATCCTACTTAAAATTGCTTATGCAGTCAGGCTCAAGTTGGCTGCTAAAGACAACAGGCTTCTAACAATGCTCACTCTGTAAATTATTTGCATCCTCTTTAAGAAAAATGATTCACTGCTAACAAAGAGGCTCAGAAAACATAACCTTATATTGTGATTATATTTGTTGTAGAAATATCCCAACATACCCAGACCGTTGTGCTGGCTGAAAAGAAGGAAGATGTTCTAAAAATGCCTCAAAACCACAAATAAAATCACGATAAGCTTACTACTTAATACAATAGGTGTGGCTGACCCAATGCTAAGCAGAGTAAATAGAAATTACAATGCTAAGCAGAGTAAATAGAAATTAATTTGCTGCTGCCCATGTTAGTTAAGCACTCCAGAGAGACTGTGATGTGCAGGTACATCTCTCCCTTGAACACCAAAATGTCTTTATTGCTGTTCGCATTATTTTATTTTTTTAACCTCTAGTTCTGATACCAAAAGAAATTAGACAAGTTTTTTTATAGAAACAGATCTTGTCATGCTTTCAAAGTTGTCGTGCCATTTAAAGCCCACAGAAGTCAATGTGAGATTTTTCTCATTGATTTTACCTACATTTTTACATAGCTCTAAATTCAGTTATATGTCTAAATTTGAACAAGAAGTAGGGAGAAATACAGTATAGAATAAAAATAATGGACTGGAATGCTGAGAAATGTTTTGACTATAACCCATTAGAGACCCGCTCAGAGTTCTTACAACCTGCGTGAGCTTTGCTTTGGAAGAAAACATTTCAAAAGCATCTTAAGGGTTATCGCCCTTGCCACTCATATGGTTTGAAATATTCCCTAGCTCTATGACTACTCTTTATTCCTAAATTACCTAAATGTTTCTAAAGTAAGACAAGTTGCACAGGCAATTACCTGGCCTGCCTGTACAGCCTGCCTCTTTGCCAGGTTACCAAAAAACCCCAACAACCTACTTGGATAAAATAACAAAAATACATACATCTTAAAGTACATTTCATCAGTAGAGCTCGAGCTTTAGAAGGACTGAGACATACGGAATTGACTTGATTTGCTTGAATTAGATGTGTAAGTAATGTAATCTTATACAGGTTATGGTATGGCAAAAATACAAAAGAACTACTGTAAATACATGACTTGACACAAAGGTTGGATTCAGAGGGTAGAGGCAGTTCTAGTTTACTAAATTGCTTCATAATGGTGATTTTAAAATGTAAGTTCAGCTGTGGTGTTCTCTAGCTGTTACACTTGTAAGAAGATGTAAAGTTTGATGTGCTACTGAGACTAGATACAGATTTTCCTGTAGCTGGAGAGACTCTTGTGTTGCTGGTACACACTGTTCTTTCTTTTTGTCCCCCAGGCAGATGTGTACATTTAATTGGTAACCGCAGTACCTCTGCACCTCCAGGCGTGTATCATTGGACTCAAAGGTTCACGTAAGGGTGGATTTGTATCTGACAGCCCCCTCCCCACCCCGCTGCATAAAACTATTGTCAAACTGTAGGGATGGTTGCTGCATGATGGAAATCATTGAGCTGTTACTTAACTTTAAAGCTGTTCTGTTGAAATAGCTTCACAATTGCCAGATGTTTTGTTTTGCTTTAGTTAAATATGTAGTTAAGATTTTTTGTTAATAAGGTTCAGAAAGCAAATCTTTCTGACTAAGGTGACTAAAAGAAACTCAGTGTCCTAAACCTGATTCTCTTGATAGAACCAGTGTTGGTCTATTGACAGAAAAGAAACTGAAAAGACCTACGGGCATAAAATCCTCAGTGCTAAGCACTGACTTGTATGCAGCTTGCAGTCAAGAGTTAATAAATGGCAGAGAAATACAAATTTCCCATTGCCTGCTTTCATGCTGAAACGTTCAGTCAATGAATGCTTAGGAAGAACTCTACAAGTAGTAAAATAATAAAACCTGCATTGTCCCTGTGCCTTCTCATCAAGCCTTGCTAAAACTTCTTACAAGCATTGCAGTAAAGGAAAGTTTTATGGAAAGAAGGTACATCAGTGACATGTTGTAGCCGTTTTTGGGACCTCTGCTCTAGCATGAGAAGCAATGTGGGGAAAAGCACAAAAATGCTGTTTGAACTTACATTAAAGCAGGTGATGGAGGTGGCTGCAGTGAGTTCATCAGAGATTGGTACTACAGTGGCTGCAGTAGGCAGGGTAAGGGTGCAATTTTATCCCTGCTATTCAGCTGAGAAACTAATATGCAATGTGGGATCCTGGACCTGAACACAGCTTCTCTAAACAGCCAACACCTGTGCCATGAAGCTGCCCTTACTCCCTTGGTTGTCACATCTGCAATCCCTTAATGAACTGGAGTATTGTATCTCCCCTCTGTTATTCCAGGAATTCCCTTCAACATTTCATAACCTGCAATGCTCATCGACCTACTGCAGTAGTGCTTTATGTGTTATTTATTGGTCACTGAATGTGTCCTTTGTGGTTCTCTAATTTAATTGGATTTTTTCAATTTACCTTTGTTTGTCTCTGGTATATTGCAAACATACTTAACTGCATGTGAAAGTATTCCTCCTAGAATAACAGTAATAGAAACTAGAATATTATGCCTGTTTTCTCTATCTACTTATCATACAACAGTGTGCTTATATGCTGCATGTTTTTTTATTAAGCATTAACACAGCATTCTGTAGGATGTGGAGATGTGCCATAAACACAGATTTTTCTTCCTCTATTTAGATGAAAATTTCCTCTTTGAATATTGCCCTTCTTATTGTAGTTTAATCCAAGCTCACTCAGCTTACTGCCCCTTTTCTCTTGTCGCTTTCCAGTTATGTATCTGAATGCTATTCCTTAGTACACAGAGTCCAATTCCAATAGTGATTAATTTGATGACTGGTCTACTTGAAAGATTTTCTGGTTTATGATTTTATTGGCCCTTATAGCTGAATATATTGGTAATGTTTTGTCTTCAGAAGCATGGTTACCATAGTGCTGTTGTCAATGACTTTTAAATTGCAATCTCTGTTACTTTAGGAGTTTGCACTGAGCCCTAATCTGTTGGTACATCTATGATGTACTTAAGGTGGCAGATCCCAGACTTTGAGGCTTAGACTGTCCTTGTGACCCAAGGAGGTCTTGCTGAGAAACCTGAACTCTGTGTCTGAAGCAGTTCTGGCTGCTTGCAAGTTCCATCTCCTGTTATCATTTGCATGCCCTAGGCCTTTAAGGAGATAGCTCTACATCATTTTGGACTGGGATGGAGAATATGAGCAGGAAAGATATTTGGATATATTTGCTGTTATTTGCCGACAGAAGTCGTCTGTTTCTGCAGGGAAAAATCTCTGGTGTCTGAGAAGGATCGTTTCTTCTCTTTCCCCCCATTCTCAAAGTCTAAGTGTCCTTTTCCCAATTGTAATTTATCTTTCTCTCCTATAGCATAATTTCCTGACATCCCTTTTGGTTTTGCCTCAGTGTTTTTGTTCCAGTCACAAGGATAATTCGCCAGTGTTTTGTAATTGCTCTATGATGTTGCTAGGAGAATAGCCATTTTCCTATGGTAGATTGTGTGAGCTTGTTTTTGCTAGGAAATAATTGAGGTAGGACTTGAAAAGTTGAAGACTGGATTGCAAATGTCTCTTATTGGCCCTGAGTAAGTCTGAACAGGTAAAATTCTTGTGTTACTCTGTACTTAAGGTCCTGGGAGCGGTCAGTCCAATGCAACACTTACTTAGATTTTGGCCTGTGAATCTGGAACGCAACTGTTGCACATCTGTTGCATCTGGATAAGTCATTGCTCTGACTTCAGCTTTACTACAGTGTCAGTGTTGATGTGCTGATGCATATGAACTGGCTTTCAACTAGTTGATTCATGAGCTGTGTTAAGTCCCGGTCTGATTGTCAGGCTTGGGGAAGGCTTTGTAATGATCCCAAGGGTGAAATTAAGACACAGATGAGGTCATATGCTGCCAATCAGACGTTTTATTGAGTAAATATAAAAGACTAAAGCGATAGGAAAGGCAGGAAATATTAGGAGGAAATTAAGCAAGCATTCAGAGAGATAAGCAAAGGATAGTCACCACCGTGGATCCAGCGGCGTCCCATTGGTCCTCAGTCTTCAGTTTTTCGGTGGTGGATGGCCACACTCAGGTTTCGTTTTGCCATCTTTTATCTGGTGTTGGAGAGGGCGTTTGCCCTCTCGTTTCCGCTTGGTTACCCAGGGCAACATCAGGTACCCAACACATGCACATCTAATATGTTGCTGGAGGGCAAGCAGCCTGACCCGGATACCAGTTGGTGTCCTATTCTTGGTGGTGCCTGATAAGCCAAAGAATGGCCTGCTGCTTCAGCAAGTTTGCACAAGTTTCCTTGCCAGATGGTGGTACTTGATAAGCCAAAGAATGGTCTTATCAGACAAAAGAGTGGTCTGCTCTCTGGTCTTATCAGATAGACACACACAAGCAAGCTTTGAGACAATTGTTATTAACACTTCAGTCTCTTACACCACCCCCTGGCTCAAAGATTGCTCTCTTGACTTGCAGATCTCTTGACTTGCAGATCTCTGCCTTCATGGTCCATGGTGGTGATAGAGGGAGAGGATAGTAAGGTAAGAAGAGAGCATTTGTTTACACAATTTTAGTCTAACGCAACACTTACTTAGATTTTGGCCTGTGAATATGGAACGCAACTATTGCACATCTGTTACATCTGGGTAAGTCATTGCTCTGACTTCAGCTTTACTACAGTGTCAGTGTTGATGTGCTGATGCGTATGAACTGGCTTTCAACTAGTTGATTCATGAGCTGTTTTCTAGTAGCTGCAGCAACAGAGACGCTTCTGGATTCTGCCAAAACTACTTGGGAAAATGAGTAAACGCTCAGGAGGTTAATTCCTGTGAAACCTAGAGTTGGTGCAGATGTATTGCTAGCAGTACCTATGGCAGCTGGTGTAAAGATACCTTAGAGATGCCTGCCCTATACTGCATCACAGCAGTTACTAGATCTGTGAACTGCTAGTGGGCAATGGATTCATGATCGCTTGACGATTCCATTCATAGGATATAAAAGGACCTTTCCATGTCTTGGGGAATAAATCTAGCTCACCTTGAAGCATGGCTGTGGTGCTTCTGAATCCCACCTACGAAGTTCCTCAGATATTGAGGGTAGAATGGAAATAACTGGGAGTTTTCTGGCAATGAGAAATGATAATTTTACATATAACTGTTCCTCATAAAGGCTGCATAAAAGAAAGGGTGAAAGGGACTGCTGTAACTGCTGATGGTTTGAGCAAAGCTTTTGCTATTGCAAAGGGAATTGAGGATTTCTGTTGATTGGGGTGTTAGACTAGGACCCTGGACTTCTGGGGAAGGATGTAGGTCAGGAGATTTTTGACATGAGAATTTCCCAAGTGCCTCTAAAAAGCTGCATACTGATACACCTTCATGGAGATTCCAGCCTATCCTGTTAGGTGCTTGTTTGGTGGAGTATAAGTAATGGTATTTTAGGAAAACTTGATGGGGGGGAAATGTTTCTAAAAATACCTTTCTCCTGGTGCGCTGTTTCTTTATATTGATGTATGTAGATGTGCGATAGACACGAAGAATGCAAGGCAGGCTTGGCAGCTGGTGCAGTGGGATCAGAGTAGTGGAACAAATGTCAGAATGTATTCACCTTTTGCCAGAAGGTGCGATTCAAGAGAAAAATACTATGAAACTGCTGTCAAAGTCTGGTGGGTGAGGGACTTGTAATGTTTGTCATTCAGCCCTTTTGGTGTTTCTAAATGACAGTTAAGAAAAATGAGGCAGACTGGTGCATTCATGACAGAAAAAAATTTCATTTCTTCTTTTCTGAAAAAGGGGTAGTAGGGTAGTGCAAAATTATGTACCGCAAGGCACCTGCAGATGAACTGTATGTACTGATGCTTTTTGAGTTTTTAGACTAATATAATATAAAATGAGGAAGCCAGGTTAATTTTTAGACAGTTTTAACTGGATCTCAACATAGCTGGGAATGGCTACTGATTAAATAATTCCTATGAAAAGGACAAAGCATTTTTAAAAAAATCTTTCCTTAAGCCCAAGCATCACAGCAGCCCAGAGGTGATTGCTCAGAATTAATTTATCTAGTAGTCCTCTTAGTAGGAATGCCCTTAATCTGACAAATGGAAAGATGTTCACTACTCTGAATTCTTTCTACCACATATTCCACCTGCTTCACGTGAGGAGCTGTCTGGCTTGGAGCTTCCAGGAATTCTCTGAAGGTAGATGGTGTAAAATAGTTGTGTGACATCTCATGCTTGTAAACTTGTAAAACTACTTAATTTTGGTTGTAGTTGGTTTAAGAGTTTTGAAGACTTGGTCAATATGCCTTGAATCAAACATTTGCAAACAGTGAAAAGTTTTGGGAACTTTAGACCAGATCATCTACTCTTTGAGGGATGAGAAATAAAACAGGCTTTGGATTTGAGCCTGATAAGTAAGAAGGCTTTATTTGAAAGAGAATTTCAAATAACAGGCCTTATAATCCAAAATAAAGACAAGCTCAGCTCCTTTCCTATGCTGGGCCCACCCTATTGGTTGATTCTGAAGCAAAGTTTGCTTTGCCTTATTCACCAGTTCAGTTATAAGATTGAAAATTGCCTGCTATTAATTGTTGGAAATTTTTTCATATGATTTAAGAATGTTTTTTTAAGAAGAAATAGCAGAAATAACTTTTTACCCTTGTTCCAGCCAGATTGGCATAATACCCAAAACTACAGAAGATCAATCCCTGCTTTGAACTTCTGCATCTATTGATAGAAGGGCAGACATTTTATCTTGATAGAAGACAAGGTCAGCTCTTTTATAAAACTTGGCTCCTATGTAAATACAAATCTAAGTGGAGCAAAGAATGATTTTTCCTGATTTATGGTGTGACCCAAGTTCTGTAATGTCCTTCAGGTCTGATTTAATGCTGGCACAGTCTCTGGGTTTGACTTTCCAGTTATTGGCCATTCATCAAGAAAATGGATGAATTTGATCTGTTGTTTTCTCAGGTGGGCCACGGCTCCTACTATGTGCTTCACAAAAGTTCAGAGGGATTCAAGCCAAAAGGAAGGAGTTTCTTTTGAATTTTTTTCCCCCTTTTGCCTTAAAAGTTTTCAATGTGAAGGGTAAAAAAAGTCAGGAGAAACAAATGTCTTCTAATGTTGAGTTATGGTCCACATGGACCAGGCTGAAGATATGCTGGACCACAAACGCTTTGACACTTCCATCCATATCTAGACTCACCACTTTGAAGGAACCAGCAGGAAGTAGTGAAACAAAGAAAAAATTATGAAAAGACACAGAGATTTCAGAAATACCTTCTGCTGTCATCTTTCTGAGTGCATAGACGTGAGCTTTGAATACTGTGAAAGATACTGAAATGGCACATGCTGATTTCAGTGGTCCAAGTAAGGGCCACAGGAATCGGCCAGTGAAGTGAAACCATTTCTGACTGTTGTCTTCAAATGAATCATTAATATCCTGATAAATGTGCCCAGCAATGAGGAGGCTACTTAATTTGACACTTAAGTTGAATTGCCTGGAAATTACCTGTTTGCTCTACCTGTGTTTAATTATAAACATTTAAACGATTAAGAAGCTCATTTCACTTGAGGGAGGGTAAAGGAGGGTTGGATGGAACCTTTTGCCTTCTGTTGAAATGATGGCTGTTCCTCTAGCTACTGGAAGTGGATGCTCATCTGCTGGGATTATTCCGGACACTGCTATAGACAGCAAAATAGCAAAAGTGAGAGGAGTCTACACTAGACCTGTTAAAACAGACTATAGATTTGACTGGTGCTATGCTTCCTTTGTGAGGCAGGGATAGAGAGGGAGAGGGAAAGAGAATGAACATAATTTCAACCCATCAAGGAGAAATCTGCTATATTTGCAACTTAGAGGTCCTTCCTAGTCCCTAACCAAGAAGCCTGCAAAGCTCAGTGCTGACAGACTGCATATGTTTAAGCTACTAAATGTTTTCACCTCCCACTGGCTTCATATACTTCGACACAGAGAACCTTGCAGTCTTGAGCTCTAAATCAGTTAATGCATTGTCACAGCGACCTGAATAGATGGCCAAGTTGTAGCTGAATTTTATTAACCTTCCCTAATTTTAACTGTGGGCCAAACTCTGCTTCCTTTGCTCTGTAAATGGTCCCATTGGTTCCACCTCATCTAAGTTAGTGATTACTTGCCTTTGCAGTAGTAATCTACAAGAATAAGTTCATTGATTTTAATTAAATGTGAAGTATAGAAACCATTCAGGAAGTAAGGGGAGATCTTGAGACAAACAGAAGCTAGATACTGTCTGGTTACAAATGGAAGTTATATGGCACACGGCTCTTAAAGTTGGTTTTGGAGAAGCTAGAAATGAACTATGATTTTAAACAACATGGGAAGCTAAATGAAAGCATCAGTTATGCTGCTGCAGTCATCTGGAGATGGGACAAACGGCAGGTTTTATGATTGAGCCAATGCATCCTGGACTTTCTGAGGTGTGAAGGCAAGGGTGACAGACTAGCTCACCTGAACCTGCTTGGCATTGTTATAAATGGCAGCGTGGTTACTAAGACAGATGGTCAGTCTTGCTAGGAACAACAGGGCAGGTAACTGCCCGCAGAATTTCTGCTGCCTGTCACTTTCTCTTGGGATCGATGTCAGCTTCTGCCGGTTGGCTGTTGTAATGATGATGACTTGAGACCTTCTAATATGTGGGTCAGGCTGCCAAAACCAAGCTGAGGTATGGAGTTTGTGTCCTGGCTATGCAGGTGACCTATGGAACTCAGGCTGCAATTTTTCCTTTACTCCCAGTCCTTTATCAGTCAGTCCAGATGATTGGGAATTCAGTTTGTTTAATACTTGAGGCTCTACGTAAGCACTCTGGCAGGACTCAACATTAAAGAAACATGGCAGAGGTCCACGGGTGGTGTGGTAGGATGTGTTAGTTGGGCCCAAAACGCAGAAAAGCATTTATATAGAAATTATGTCTGAAGCAAGTAACTGCTCTGCCTGAAACTTGCCAGAAAAGATGCCTGAACTGTTTCTGCCTGTTTTAAAATGGTGTTAGTACATGATCTGTTGTAGTGACTGTTGTGATACTCCTTCAGTAGCCTGAAGGTAAATCAGGTAAATCTGAGATTACAAGTTTAGAAGGCCTCAGAGATTTAGGAACTGCACCATAAAAGATTCAAGGATTCACAAGTATTTTTGCAAAAAAAAGTTCTTTGACTTAACCTGAGGCTTGGATATAAAGTTTTTAAGGATTTGTGGAAGACAGCTGCATGAGGGATCCCTCTCAACTGAACTGTGCTAAGTGGCAATGAGAATACTTTTACCTGCTCCCTGTAGTAGATTAAATTACCTTCACGTACTGTCCATGAAAACATAAAATATTGGCTTGCCCTGTATTAAAAAAAGGAAAGCCATTAGTATGGTGTTTTCTTGAATGCGATTTGACCCTATTGCATATATACAGAAAGAAAAGCAATTAGTCTCTTTGCTAACACAATCAAGCAGGTATTACCTGCTGAGTCAGAGGCTTACAATCTGTAGTCAAAATTCTGTGATAAGGAACAAGCTGCACACAGGTGACAGAAGTTAATAGTCTGATCCTGCCATCAGGACACATAAAAGAAATTATCATCCACAGAAGACAGAACAGTTCTGATGGCTTGGAATAGATCTGTGCTGCCCTGTACTTTGTACCCTCATTTATACAACAGTGTTATTGTTCTGCTGCACTTAGTATTATTTTTAAACTGGCATAAATAATTCCATGAGACTGAGGATAACGGGGGACTGCAGGACCAAGGCAAGGAGTCTGTTTGACTTAATCTTGAAAGGAAATGCTGCCATTCCCATTGATTTCAGCTGCAATTAATGAAGCATATTACCATGTCTAAAGCCATATTTGTATCTGCTCTCAAGGATGATGTTGCCAAGCTGTAACACATAACTGGTACCCAAGTACTTCTGTAGTGTGGAGACTGGAAGTTTGTTCCCTTTTTCATATTACAGGACACCTGCTGGGTTTTGCAGTTGGAAGGTTCCCCCAAAGCCTTCTCAGCATGTCAGAATCCTGAGGCTGATTATAGTGGCAGAATTTTTCCCTGTTGTCTTTCAATTAAAATGTTTTGCATTGGGGCATCACATAGCTAGATCTCAAATCACAGGTATTTTAACTATCTTGTGAGGTACTTGTAAGTAAACTATGATAAACTGTTACTCATCAGACACATTAATTAAAGTCCTAGACAAGTGGCTATTGGGAAGTATTACTATGAAGACATAAACACATATAAAAAGCTTTGCAATTAAATAATGCCATAAGGCCAAGAGACAGCTTTGCTTTGAAGCAGCACATGTAAATGTCTGATTTTTGTGGTTGTATAAAGATTGGACGTTGTGGTCACTACCATGTCATTATGAGATCTGCCATCAGGGTGCAATCCAATAAATCTTCACGTTGACAGAACTTCATGAAACTTGCTTAAATGCTGTCATGTGTCTTGGCACACAGTGTGCTATCCAATGAAGAAACCTGGAAGCAAATCCAAATTCTAAGAAAATAAGTAGTAACATACAAACCACCATGTGTTTTAACATCTGCAGCGTACTCAGTCTTGTGAAACAATGAAGTGTCTTCATAGTTATTTTTGTCTTGGGGACAGAAGATTGGAAGGGAATGCTCTAGTTCCCTATGAGTGTATGAAGCCAGTGGAAAAGATACTCAGTCCAGAAGGATCCATGTCTATGCTTAACCTGCTTAGTGAGACAGCAGTATATTCTGTAACTTCTGAATAGCAACAATAATTTTGCTTATACATGAGAAGGGACAGTTGTTTATTTACATAACTTTCAAGAATGATTTTTTTTATTTATGATGTTAAACAGGTGATAAAAGCATCATTAAAGATGGTTCTGTACCTACCTATACTTTTAAATTACTAGTAAAAAATAATTATACTAAAGACATCGAACTAATATATGGCAAGTTTGTGATTTATAAAGTTTTGTAGCATGCTGAAGCAATTTAACTACATGTATTCAAGGCAAAAATAACTGAGTTTAAGCAGCACTTTGTGGGAGCTGGAACTCCTATTGTAATACTCCAGTTTTCAGAGGATGCCAACCAGGAGTCAAATGTGATTTTTCACTTGTATTTTTGACTTTAAGGAATGGGTAGGTAGCCAACACATCAAATGCTTATCCTAGACGTTTGCATCCCGGTAGTCTTCAGTGGGTGGAAGGGAAGGTTGTCACCTGAGCCAATTTAAGCTGGTTTCATGTCTACCTGGGTCTGGCCTTTGCCCAGAAGTGGTGGTGTGTTGAGCACTGGTGTATTCTTGCAGTGCTGTTATTGCTGCTGTTAATGGCAGCTGTTATGCTGTCACAACTGTGCATAGTTCCGTGTACATACTGAGGAGAACGCAGATGTGTACCCTGCAAGGCTATGTAATTTTTTTATTACTTCTTGGGTATTTTTGAAGGAGTAAGTACTGCCATTGGTATACAGGAATTTCTACTTCTGTGAAAACACTTGGCAGGTGACAAATCTCTTTTGCAGTATAACCTTTATTCTCTGCCATGAAGAGGCTACATTGCAGAATTATGAATTCTTTCCTCTTGCCTGGAAACTTGATTCTGAAGCATCCAGTGTGCTGGCATAGTTCTCTTATTACTTGAACCTGGCACTCATTGCTTTCCTAGTCAGGGTGCCTAGAATTCAAGGTCAAAGTCAGAGATGCTGTTGAAATTAAATTTTCAGTCTGGTTTTGTAAGACTAACATTGCCCTCACACCACTAGCCAGTGCATGCTAACTTTTGCACTAATGGGCTAACTTCAACAAAATTTAGATAATAGATGTCTGCAGGAATGCAAGTTTTTTGGTTGACAGCTGCCTGAACATGAGCCAGCAGTGTGCTCAGGTGGCCAAGGCGGCCAATGGCATCCTGGCTTGCATCAGGAATAGCGTGGCCAGCAGGACCAGGGAGGTGATAGTGCCCCTGTACTTGGTGAGGCTGCACCTCGAGTACTGTGTTCAGTCTTGGGCCCCTCACTACAAGAAGGACATTGAGGTACTAGACCATGTCCAAAGAAGGGCAATGAAGTTGGTGAAGGGTCTAGAGAACAAGTCTAATGAGGAGCAGCTGAGGGAGCTGTGGTGGTTTAGTTTGGAGAAGAGGAGACCTTATTGCTTTCTACAGCTACCTGAAAGGAGGTAGTAGGGAGGTGGGGGGTCAGTCTCTTCTCCCAAGTAACAAGTGATAGGACGAGAGGAAACGGCCTCAAGCTGTGCCAGGGGACATTTAGGTCGGATATTAGGAAAAACTTCAGGCATTGGAACAGGTTGCCCAGGGAAGCGGTTGAGTCTCCATCCCTGGAGGTATTTAAAAGATGGGTAGATGTGGTGCTTGAGGAACATGGTTTAGTGGTGGCCTTGGCAGTGATAGGTTAATGGTTGGACTCGATCTTAAGGGTCTTTTCCAACCTTAACGATTCTATGATTCTGTTAAAATAACTGTCAGTGAAGGCAGACTAGTGATTGCATTAACAGCCTGAACACTAACAGTGTAGCGTGAGCTCAGCTCTTATTGGATGTGAGAGAATCTATACTAGTTCATTTTTGGTTATGTGTTTACTATGAGTGGAAATCACTCTAGATTACTTCCCCCTAAGCAGTTCTGACAGAGGAGGATATTTTTCATTTACCTGCTTGTTCTTGCAAAAACATTAGTCATTTTGAATTAAGGAATTGAATGTGTGATTGGTTCAGCTGTTTCTGGCATAATTTTTTTCCTCCAGTTCCTTAATGGTTTTTAATGGTGTTCCTTTGAAATGGCTAGTGAAAAATGTGTGTTTAGTTAAAAAAAAAAAAAAAAATTGTATGAGGTGCTCACAGATTAGGGTCAAATAAAACTTTGGGTCAGATAATCAAATGAGATCAAGTTTGGGGTTCAATTGAGCAAGATCTAAGAAAAGTTGATGGCTGTAGTAAAGCTGAAGCCCTAAGCAGTGGAACTCTTTACAACCAGTTATATCATCAGATTGCCAGCAGTGGGGATTTGAATCTTGAATCTGTATCCAAATATAGGCTGGCTCTGGAGTGACAGACCTATATTTAAACTTCTTTCTGACATTGAGAACAGATTGGCCTATCTTACTTTAAATATAAACATATTGTATTTTTTCCCCACAGTTTAGGGCAATGTCACCTGTTTTCCAACAATCTCATTCATGGACTGCTGAACTTAATCGTGGACATAAGTCCCATTGATGGGTTTTATTTTTCCAACAGAATTTTTATTGTCTGTTAATGTTTTAAATACTAAGAAAGAAAAGACTTCACTGTGGCTGACTTCCTAAATTGCAGCATTTTCCCCACATGATTTCTACCATCTCCAAGTACTGGACATCTTCGTTCAGTACATTTCCCCACCCACCCCCCCTTCATCCTTTGGATACTTGGTAGTATTGTAGGTTCCAGGTACAGGCTGCCAAAGACCAAGCTGGATGTAGAATCTAGATATGTTTTTGTTAGAAGGCTTCCCTGGTCTCCAGTGTAAGTGTACACTGTAAATGGAATTATATGGGTAGCTGGGAAGCCGGATAAAAGCAGAAAAAAGAAAGAATTAAGAGCCAGATTAGACAGAAATCTTACAGGGTACCTGAAATAGGAGGTTAGGGATGGTTTCTGGGATAAAGTACAGGGATGAAATGATGAGTGAAGCCTAGTATTACCAAAATCAGTAGAAATTCAGGAGTTCTGCGCAGTACATGTGTGAGGGATATGTTCACTCATTCCTAAGAGCACACTAATAGACATCTTTCTGATGTCAAACCAGACTGCGTTCCTTTCTATAAGCATGCATGCCTGGCAACACTAGCACAGATAGCGGTCAGCCAAACAGATGTTCTCTGATAAATAACACTCCTTGGTTTGAGCTTCTTATTGGAAGCATTTGCTTCACTGATACTTGTAATACAGTGAGACTTCTATCGCTCTTGTTTCAATTTTTATCCCCCTTTTCCCCCTGCTGCTTTATAGAGTAGTTTGTCTTGTAATCCTTTCCTTACTGCTGGAAAACTGTCCATTTTAAGCCTTAATTCTACTAACAGCTATGCCAGATCAAATCGAGAGCAGCTACCCTGGGGAAGGACATTCCAGTCTGAGCACTGCACTTGTCATATCAGGGTTATATTCTGTCCTTTTTATCAGCAGTGCCAACCAGGAGTAAGTCAATAAAATAATTCTTAAGTATTGCTTTTCTCTTACTGATTTTGTGAATTATATTCAGGCGTCAGATTTTCAGCAAAACACTCCTGACCACAGCTCAGAGCTGTCTGCACTATTTGATTAATAAGTACCGTTGCAGGGAATAGCAACCTGAACGATTGTCACCATGTTAACTGAAGTAAAATGTAAAAATAGTGGTCTGATTTTTTTTTGATTGCAAGAATTATTTTGCAACATAAATACACTGTTATCTCATTTTGAAAACCTGTTAGACATGAAATTGCAAGATAATTTTGGTAATTACGGGGAACAAAAAAAAGCTAAACTTTGCCATTCTAAATGATGAGAATCTGACTTTTCCCCTGCCAATTACTGTCTAAATACTATGAGCCTGTATCTCCGTTTGGTTTGGCAATGCAATTTGTAGGTCAATTTGAATGTGTGCATGTGCTTAAATAGATGTAAAATTAGTATAACTCCACCTTTTGCAGAC
This sequence comes from Nipponia nippon, assembly GCF_047370975.1. NCBI lineage: Eukaryota > Metazoa > Chordata > Aves > Pelecaniformes > Threskiornithidae > Nipponia > Nipponia nippon. The sequence goes on from NW_028262330.1 coordinate 3,687,898, forward strand.
CTGTAAGAAATAAACCTCTGATCAATAAATAGGTGTTATTTCAGCTTCCCAAATGAAGTAACATACTAAGTTTGTTTTGAATAAGAAAAATATTGCAGAAAATCATGCTCCATTCAGGTACAATTAAAAGGCAGAACACTGTCATTTCTGAAGGAAAATATTCATTACAAATAATTTGTTTGGCTCTCATTAGTACAGAAATAGCAATATGATCTACTGTATGCTGTGAACAAAATTAGCTTAGAAATATTTTTTGTGCACTACAAAAATATTTCTGATAATGAGTTTTTAATCATACTGTGATTGTTTTAATCGTTGTACTTCTGAGTCACAGACACAGGATGGTATATCCTGGAAAGAAGCTCGGCTTTTTGGGAACTAAAAATACACTCCTGTAGTGAAACCCCTTAAATGGAGATAAAATTCCTGTAATGTGGGAAATGTTTGGACATATTAATGTACAGTTCCCTCAGTGTGGTCATCCTAATATTTTTGGTGTTGAGTTCCCAGTTTTGGGCAAATCTTATTCCAGTCATGCTTCTACTATTTTTTTCCTGATTTTCATAGAAGACATGCATCTGGATCATAAATGCGAAGTTAGGACTCATTCTTGCAAGGCTTCATGTGTCCACTGACATTTAGTACGAGAACAGGCTCGTTGAAATTAAATATTTAAACTTAAGCATTTGGGAAAATTATGCAAGTGCTTATACACTGCTTGCAAGATCAGATTTGCCCTCTCCGTGGGACAGCAGGTGTGCCAAGGTGAGATACTTGTCCTCAGTGGACAGGGAGATAACCAAAACTTTTACTGAGCCAATATGTTGCATATGATGGTCATGACAAAATTGGTGTTTCTAGTGAGAGGGGAAAAAAAGAGTAGACTGGGATTCCTCTGTTTAAATGGCAATTTGCCCAGGGCTGACAGTGAATGTGTAAGAGAGCTTGTAGTTCACAGACCCTATGGCAAGAGCAGAATTTTCCCAGGATGTGAGGTTTTGATTCATTACTCTTAGTTTATACAATATTTTAAACTGGTATTTCAGTGTATAGCTCTTGTATTGCTTTCAAAGATCCACTCTAGCATAGTTTGCACTTTAAAAATAAAATGATTATCTATGCTTCTGTTACATTAATTTTTCTGTGGATTACTGTAAACACTAGTGGAATATATGGATGACATTAGTTAATAGCTTCCCAGCCAATGTTTAAGGGATGGTGTACTAGCGAGGTCCTTCGATCTGCTGTCTTGGTGATGGTAGGGGATGGAGATCCATGCGGCAGCAAAGATGCAAGGGCTATGGATGTGTTGGAAACCATGGAAGTGCATGAGAATGGTCACATAGGAATTGGGGCTTCTCCCCACCCCCCCACCCCCGAAAGGTGGTGGGATCAATAGCGCAAGTGATCAATAGCTCATCTATGCCAATGCACGTAGCATGGGCAGCAAACAGGAGGACCTGAAAGCCGTTGTGCAGGAGGAAAACTATGATATAGTTGCCATCATGGAAACATGGTGGGATGACTCACACAACTGGAGTGCTACAGTGGATGGCTATAAACTATTTAGCAGGGATAGGCAAGGAAGGAGAGGCGGTTGGGTAGCCCTGTACGTTAAGGAGTGTTTTGATTATCTAGAGCTTAATGATGGTGATGATAGGGTTGAGTGTTTATGGGTAAGAATCAGGGGGAAGGCCAACGGGGCAGGTATCACGGTGGGAGTCTGTTATAGACCACCTGACCAGGATGAAGAGGCGGACAAAATATTCTGTAGGCAGCTGGGAGAAGTCTCACGATCACTAGCCCTTGTTCTCGTGGGGGACTTCAACTTACCAGATGCCTGCTGGAAATACAATACAGCAGAGAGGAAACAGTCCAGGAGGTTCCTGGCGTGTGCGGAAGAGACCTTCCTGGCACAGCTGGCGAGGGAAGGTGCCCGCTGGACCTGGTGTGTGCGAACAGAGAAGGCCTGGTGGGTGATGTGATGGTTGGAGGCTGTCTTGGGCATAGCGATCATGAAATGACAGAGTTTTCGATTCTTGGAGAGGTAAGGAGGGGGTCAGCAGAGCTGCTACCTTGGACTTCTGGAGGGCAGACTTTGGCCTGTTCAGGAGCCTGGTTGACGGAGTCCCTTGGGAAGCAGTCCTGGAGGGCAAAGGAATCCAGGAAGGCTGGACATCCTTCAAGAAGGAAATCTTGCAGGCGCAGGCCATCCCCATGTGCATGGAAGATGAGCCGCGGGGGGAAGATGACTGGCCTGGCTGAACAGAGAGCTTTGGGTGGAACTCAGGAAAAAAAGGAGAGTTTATGACCGTTGGAAGAAGGGGCAGGCAACTCAGGACTACAAGGGTGTCATGAGGTTATGCAGGGAGAAAATCAGAAGGGCCAAAGCCCAACTGGAACTTAATCTGGCTGCTGCTGTAGGAAACAGCAGTTGGCAGTGCTAGGTTAATGGTTGGACTTGACGATCTTAAAGGTCTTTTCCAACCTAAATGATTCCATGATATACTGTAAATAGATTGTAAAATAGGTCAGAGAAATTGCTGACGCTTGAATCTTCCACATCCCTATAAAGTATTTTTAAAACATTTTTCTCATAATCTGTGTTATTTCAACAGTATTTAGCTCGCTGAAATTCTAGGACTCTGCTCAAATTAGGATGTGTACTTTTAGTCCTGTTTCAGAACAGTCATTTCACACAGCACGCATTTAGGACACATTTCAACTGCAAAACTCAAACACAAGATACTCTTAAAAGCCTGAAACCAGAAGAGGCAGGTGAATTTTCAGGCAGGTGTGGAATACATCAGGAGCAAACCAGACCAGCTCAATGAAGTAACAGAGAATGAATCAGTGTTTATCAACTTAATCATCAGATAATGAACATTCTGATTCACAGTCACAAGAAGATGAAACATTAGAGAAATATGTCAAGTGAAGAGCAACAGGAATACAAAGGCAAGAATATTGAAGGGAGACGTTTGTTTAAAAAGTGTGGAAACTAGTGGAATGCCTAATAGTCATGAAGCCAAGGATCTTAGTTTTAGTTGTGCTGACAACTTTAAATGTGTATTTTAGTGAATTGCTTACAGCTGCTTTGTAAGTCATACTCAGAAAATAGGGCAAAGTGCAACCTATTCTGTATTGCTGTGGTATCCAGTGTAAAAATGGGGCCTTACCACAAGATAAATGCTAATGCTATATTTTAGCTTGATCTGTGCAAAATCACAAGTAGTTCAGTTAAATGAGATCAAATCACCAAAGTCTGCTTGGACTTTAGGTAGATTACATAATTTAAGGTTTCCTTATGCATTCAGGTGGTGCCTCAGTTGGGATTGTAAACACTTGTTAGTGTTGTTTTAAGGATATTCATTTTTTAAAGTAACTTTTAAAGTGTATCTTTGACTTTACCTCTTTGACAAAGCTCTTAAATTTTCTTTCTCCATAGTGTTGTGGATGTTTTTATAACTTTCATGGTGCTGCTGATAGGGAAAAAAAGGGTTCTTAGTAATACAGAAATGTGAGTTGAAGGAAACTAGTGCTCCCTAAAATGGGCAGCTGTTTAGGAGCTTTGCTGTTTTGTGTTGGGGATTGGACTATGGAAGGATGATATACAATAGCTTGTTTTTGATGCAGAAGATGGTATTGTGGTTCTGTGTTAATTAAGGAATAGAGATAGTGGCCTTATGTTAACTGAGTAGATACGATACCTAGATAATTTGTCTGGAACATGTACAGAATGAATACTGGGATTGTTTTGGTATCAGACATCTTGATAAGACACCTGCAAGGCTAAAATGTAATAATAGTGTAACCATGGTAATGCTGTTGAATTAGGATTGATGCAATGTTAAGAACTAAGACTGATGTAATATTAGATGAATAAATTTCTAACCAACATACTAAATTCCTGGGATATACTCTTAGGTGCTCTGGTGTATGATGGACAAATTCCTGTTTGTATAATGGCTGACCAAACCTATTTACCTGTGTGGTAAGGAGATTTGGTGGTAAAGACCTTTGTTTTCTGCTTTTGTATGTGTGGGATGGGGGAGGAGGGCAGAAGGTTTGAGGCTTGTTGGTCCTTCCTCCGCTTTGTGTGGAAAATTCTTGTTTCAGAGCCACGATAATATTTGGAATAATTTACAGCAATGTATGTGTGTTGCTCCAGGACATGGGTCAAGCCCTTTCCTGAATATAGATTCTGCTGAGTTGCCTTCTTCACTCCAGATATCCCGTCTCTGTGGGGCATAATCAGAGTCTTCTCGTTAGTCATGGGCAACTTCTTTTCCCCCCAGAAAAGTAAGCTATAACAATTAAGTACAACAGTACTGGCTACAGAAAACAAACTCTTAATCTATATTAAACTATAATTTATTTTTCTAATAAACCTACTCTGCATTAATATCATATTTGGCATTTTATAGTCCTACCTACCTTTAGGAATGTAGTTTAATTAATCAAATTCTCATATTTCTTATTATTTCCTGCTGCATTATTTGTTGCCTCTTTGGTTCAGGGTACATCACCACAATTATTTACTTCTTTAATTAGCTCTGCATCATTAATCTATGCTGCTTCTCATCTTTCTTTAAACAAAGTAATAGTTATGCATTTCTGGAAGAGCATAACCGTTATAGCTGCTGGAGTTCCACTGACATCTTACGGCCAATATCCCATGATGTGTTAAGACTTCTGTGCACTTCACTGCACATGGATACAGGATTTAAAGTCGGTGTATTGCAGCCTAAGGAGTTTCCTTAGTTTCTTTAGCATCTAAAATATATTCATGAACACCAGATAATGGTGCACTTACATTCATGCACATTAAATAATGGCGCACCATCCCTTTAAAGCTACTTGAAGTCCATTTTTCTTGGTCAAATTTTGGGTTTGTGTAAAGCTGAGCTGCCAAAACAACTGGGGAAGTGTGGTACTAAAGACTACGCTTAGTTTAGTAGCTCTGTGGATATTTGTTGCTACAAGAAGTTCCAATAATGACAATGTGATGCCTGACTAAAGTGCCAGGTTCCACACTACCATAGGTCTTACACTGCTCGAAGTTACGACTGCGTTGAGCTCCGCACCAATACACAGTAACTTAACTTTTCATTCACTGCAGTTGGTTTCTAAGGGGTCACCTCATGCACACTAGGCTGGAAACCCTAAAGCAAAACACAGCCTGTCCATCTGAAGTCTAGTACCATCTCTGAGTGCTACTCATCTTCCCTCTCCCTTTTTGCCCAGGACTGCTCTACCCCGGGAGCTTTCTCTTCATGCATTTGTGGGAAACTAGGCTGTGTGACACAAATGCCATAGATTTTCTCCCTGTGTGAGGAGATTGTGTTATCAAAATCGCTTCCTCTTGAGCTCAGCTCTTGTTCAGAGTCTAGTTAGGAATTTTATTTGTCTCAAGATTTTTACTTGGTGAGCTTTGTCCTTGTCTTATTCCTTGGTGACTTCAAAATGAGGAGACGGGAAAGTGATCAGTTTTCCTTTAAAATGCCTTACTTTTTTTTATTCAGACAAGAATCCTGTAGGGATTCTAGACATCCAGCTAAGCTCTTATCATGCTGGGTTATTTTAACCTGTAACTGCAGTTACACACAGTAATTAGGCAAAGGAGGCTTCTTGGTTCTTATTTTAGAGAGTGTGACAAAACTCCCCTCTTTGAAGTGAGGGGCACACTGCTGGGAAAGGGCTTGGTTGTACCTATGGGAGAAAAATGTATGCTACATGAGAAATGCAGAGCATACTATCAACAGCTTCTCACTTTTGTGGTCCTTTAAAAGTATTCACATTTTGCAGAAAGAGCTTTTTAATTTATCATAGAATCATTGAGGTTGGAAAAGACCTTTAAGATCAAGTCCAACTGTTAGCACTGCCAAGGGCACCACTAAACCATATCCTCAAGCGCCACGTCTACCCGTCTTTTAAATACCTCCAGGAACGGGGACTCAACCACTGCCCTGGGCGGCCTGCGCCAGTGCCTGACTGCCCTTTCCGTGAAGAAATTTTTCCTAATATCCAACCTAAACCTGCCCTGGCACAGCTTGAGGCTGTTTCCTCCTGTCCTGTCGCTTGTTACTTGGGAGAAGAGACCAACCCCCACCTCCCTACAGCCTCCTTTCAGATAATTGTAGAGAGTGATAAGGTCTCCCTGAGCCTCCTTTTCTCCAGGCTAAACAACCCCAGCTCCCCCAGCCGCTCCTCACAGGACTTGTGCTCCAGACCCTTCCCCAGCTTCATTGCCCTTCTCTGGCCACGCTCCAGCACCTCAGTGTCCTTCTTGGAGTGAGGGGCCCAAAACTGAACACAGGATTTGAGGTGCAGCCTCACCAGTGCTGAGTACAGGGGGACCATCCCTGCCCTGGTCCTGCTGGCCACACTGTTTCTGATACAAGCCAGGCTGCTCTTGGCCACCTGGGCACACTGCTGGCTCATGTTGAGGCGGCTGTCAGCCAGCACCGCCAGGTCCTTTTCCACCAGGCAGCTCTCCAGCTACTCTTCCCCAAGCCTGTAGCCTTGCCTGGGGTTGTTGTGCCCCAAGTGCAGGACCTGGCACTGAGCCTTGTTGACCCTCACAGAGTTGGCCTCAGCCCATCGATCCAGCCTGTCCAGGTCCCTCTGTAGAGCCTTCAATTCATTGATTTGTTCTGAGATTCTCAAAGTCATCTCAAGACTATTAAGATGCACAGTTCCCATTAATTTAAATTGTAATTACCAACAGTTAAATACCTTAAATGGTTTGGGAAATCTCAGTTTTATTTTTTTATTAGATAGCATTCAGTGCAATTAACCTGCAGAGCAGGGAACCCTGAGTGTGGTGAGCAGGTGGAATAGTGAGTTGTGTTGGTGCCAGCTCTTTTATTTTGACAGTCCTGACTTGATTCAGGGTTCAGGAGCTTCTGCATGGCCCATGATGAGAGGCAGCACATGCAGTAAAAGACTGCCCAGGAAAGTCAGTCGTGCTCACAGATTAGAAGAGCTGCACTCTCAGCTAAAACACTTCTAGACCATGGTGAGCAGGCATTGCAAGTAGATGGTACTCCAGAGTTGAGGACCAATATCTATTCTTAAATCTTGTTTATCTAACATAAAAGATCCTGTTTATATCTCTGTGTCAGAGGAACAATAAATTTCTGCTGTCCTGTCAGTGGTATACAGGACAATCTGTCCAACTGATTAGATTCTGCTGCTCAAAAACCACACTTGTGCCTGTTTCTTGCCTTACGTACTTTTGGTTAGCTTGGCTCTTCTTTCATTTGCCTGTTGTTTCTAATATTCAGGAATAAAACTGTGGAGACTCTGAAGCTATATCTGTAGCTTGATATAAAAGGGCAATGCAGTCATTATGTTAAGAGCTAGGAACTTTAAACACCTCAATTATATCTTAGGCTTCCTGCATAATGTTTGGCAAGTCGTGTGTTCTCTCTATTTCTTACACATCCCTCAAAGAAATCATGCATGTTTCATATATACATGAAAGGGAAATTAAAACTGGTGTGCAAAGCGCTAACTGGAACTGGAGCCACTGTCTTCATCCCCAAATCTGTGGGAGTACATCCTTCGAAGTTATAAACAGTACTGTCAATATGCTACTTAAATGTGACAATAGCCAAATTGTAATTTTTTGCATTTCAAGTAGAAGTCTGAATTTGAAGCATTTTTAAATGGGAAATTCTTAATAAAGAATATATTAAAACCAGTTTTTGGCATTAACTTAGTGTTTCAGGTGTTAGATGGTTTGAAAATCATGAGCAGCAGAGAACCAAAGGACAGCATTCTAGTAGAACTACCTTTCTTCATAAAGTCACTCAAATAATTTGTCTTATCCCAGCCAAGTAAATTGTATAAGGGGAAAAACATCATTGTGGAACCCTCACTAGGCATTAGTAAAAAATTGTCTTGGAAGGTTTTTAAATTGAGTTCTGTGGGAGTGGTGCTCCAGGTAAGCCGATGTTGACATACTCTTCATCTATAAATTACTGGGGGAAATGAATGGTGCCAAGCTGGTCTAAGTAAATGATCAGAATACATTATTTCCACAAAAAGGTAGGTATAGGCTAGAATCAAATTTTGCGTCGTGGGTATGAGAGCACTGCTCTGGGAAATAAGTACATTAGGGCATGCAGCTTTCTTGGCATCAGCTATTATATCCTTTTAAGCCATATTTCTGATAGTACATTTCCTTCTTGAAAATTGGGAATTTGTTCTATTTTTGTAGAAATGAGCTTATTGCAAATTGGCATACTTTGCTGTGTACGCAGCTTTCTGTGCCATGCAGGGACCACAGGGCAATTATCAGAGGCATCCATTGAAGGACTTGAGTAATTTGTCAAATGTTATTTTGTTTTCAGATAAAGTAAATAGTTTTAGTACTGAAGAGTATTTAAGTGCTTTAACTTTTTGCGTAGTGTATTTAAATTGTCTTGTTTCTCCTACCCCTTTTAAAAACATTCCTCTGTCTACTGGGTTTTCCATTTTTATGTGCTGGAGCACAGATATGTGACTGATTGCCTTTAATGTCTTCTATGAATCCAAGCATATGGGAGCTCATCCCAAGATGTAGCTATGCAAGGATGTTAATTTAAAGAAGGAGGTCAGTTAGAGACTTCATTAACAGTTTAAAACACTAGGTCCTCTGTATGAGGAAACAGAATGATGTTTTTGACAGCCGTGGTACTCTCCTTAAAAATAAAACAATATCTGATACAAATGTTTTCACCAAGGCTTGTCTTCTACTAGTAGTGGATTACTCCCTGTATTAAGCTGCTGGTGCACTGCAGAAAAGACCCATAGTCCTACCTATTGCTAATCCAGATCATCACAGGAAACTGGCGTGTCCCCCTTAATCTGCCTTTTTTTTCTGTCTCCAATAATAATGTGGAGAATGTGTATCACAAGCCTTGTAATTCTACCTTCTGCTTGCTTCTGATTTTATTTTTAAACTGTTCAGTGTTCTTTTCCAATGAGAATAAGCACTGCCATGCGTTGCCTGTGTGTTAACAAATGTCCTCAGTACATACAAGCTGTTCCTTGAACAACAGACCTCAGAAAGCTTGGTTTCCTCTTGACTTACCTCCCATGTTTCCCGTACCCAGACCAGTCTTAAACCCAGATGGCTGGTCAGGCGTACACTGCTAAGCTGTTGGGTAGGTGAAACATCCTTCCCTTTCTTTTAGAGAATGCCTTATCTGTCTCCAGCTGCTGTTTTTCGTGAAGCTTTTAGGAATGTTAACACCCGAGACCTCTGCTGCTTTGTCACCTGTAATTGTGGCTGGCCAGGTTCAAAAGCCCATTACAGAGGACTGGCAGACATGATCCCCTAAGCCTTGTTTCCTTAAGGAACCCAGGCTAAAATTACCTTCCCATATTACATGGTATTGTATCACATTACTTAATGTGTGTCTTCAGGAAATGATAAATGCCAGGCAGCTTTCATTACCTGCAGCACTAAGTGCACTGACCGTCCTTGTTCCTGTGATAGTGCCATGAATTCCGAACATTTCCTGCTTTTTGGAAAGAGCTATATACCCTCCTGTGCTGAACAGCTCTGCTTTGTCAGAAAGCTCACTTCTTTTCCTTTTAAGTTCACTTTCCTCTTCTGTTTTCTCTTGCCAGGGGACCATTAATTCTGTCATAACAGTATACTTATTTGTCATCACCTCCCAGCTGGTTTTCAGAGAGGAGCAGGTCTCTGTTTGCTGAGGGAGGCAGGGGGGAGTGGAAGTGGTGCCAAGGCTTTCTGCAGTTGACTTGCTCTTCCCTTTTGCTACTGTGCAGAGAATTCTCCATGCTGGCTTCTTCACTCTGACTGCTTTATCACCTTCAGCAGCCAGCCTTACCTAATCCCAGCCTGTGTCAATGAATGATCCCTCTTCTCCTGCATTTATATCTTTCCCTACTTTCAACTTTTCACTGTTTTCAACACCTTCTTGTGTCTCTACTGACAAGTGCTTTTGAACAGATGCCACACTGCACCTTGTCAGATCTGTTCAGAAACAGGCATCTGGGTGACTTTTCTGCATGCAAGAAAAAGAATTTGCATCCTTATTTAGTCTTTTATGTATATATCAAATAATGGATTCAAGGTAGTTTAAGTTGGAACTAAATAGGTGTGATTCTTCTGAGACTTTGATTACTTTTCATGGTATACAGTACTGCTGTTCATAGTGAAATTATAATCATCTCAATATTTTCACATAATTATGTTTGCAACAAATGTAACGTGGTACAACTGTGAAATAGTGCCCACCATTCCTGAAAGGTTGAATGTCTAAAGATGATGATAGGTAGGTCCCTTTCAGTGATAACAAATGTTTGAATTCATTGTAACTTACCCACAGCTGCTTTTTGAGTTGTAGGGTTGATTGTTCTGTTGATTTCTCCGCAGCCCAATCATGTGTGTGCTCTGCAATTTGTTTAATTACCTTTTTGATCTTGACCAAGTCCTCTTGCCAGACTTTGATTCTGAAGTAAAACAGAGGAGAGACACAGATATTAACAATGAGTTTAGTCTGAATACCTTAACATAGAAAAGCAAATGAATAAACACATTCTTCTCCCCCTTCCTTTCAATTTTTAATCCCTTGCTATCTACTGTATCGATGATGGGGTTTTCTGACTTCTCACACCAGACCCCCAATCTTTCCTTTGTTGGTATCATCTTTTCCTGGGTTTTACAGGTGTGTCTAAACCTTAGTGGTGTTAGCATCAGACTAGCTCCAGCCACTGAGTTCCTTTAATACCACAATTTGAGAGCAGGAAGAAATAATCTAAAATAGTTTGCATTTTAACATTATTCATCTCTGGCAGATTGCTACCTGCCAGTATAAAGGTGGCTAGATTGCTATATGTAAAAAGAGCAGGCTGTGGAGCATGCAAAGTTTCATCAGCCTATTTTGCACATAGGTCATAGAAGGTGCTTAAAGGCTTTGTGTACATTTAAATAATTTTCATTATCTTTCTTGTCACTGTTGATTCTTGGTCTCAAATTTACTTTAGCTTTCCTTACCTCTAAAGTTGTCCTTATCACAATGTTCTTGAGGGTAACAGAGGTGAATCCAGTTTTCTATTTTTCATCTGTTTTGTAATTTTGTCTTGCGCTCTTATACAATGACTCATCATGGAAAAGAAAATCGCTATTGGCAAGCAGTTTCCTAAAAAAAGAAACCAAAAAAAACCCCAAAAGACCCATACAAAACCCAAAAACCCCAAGTTTATTTGTCAGGTAAATAAAATGAATAATATGGTCAGCAAACTGGAAAGCTGTTGACCTTGTTCTTTAGTCTTTGACTTCCGAGTGTGGAGTTGAGGCTTTCTGGGGGCATTTTACTGCCTTGACACATGCCTATGTGGCCAGTTCTTCTCCTGACATGGGGGAAAAGTAAACCTTGTTCACAGTACCAGGTGCTGTATCTTAAGCTTATTCTATGTGGTCCTGTTCATTTTTGAGTCGTTTTCTTTTACGTGAGGTTATTTGTCTATTGCTGTTCAAATATTATGTCTTGAAACAATCAGTATCTGATGGCAGATGTGTAAGTATTAGTACAATCTTAAAACCTTGTCTGCCATTTTATGGGTTGTGTTCTGGACCTCCTGTGCTGGCAAAGACCTACGTTTTTTCAGTGCGTTCTGCTCTGGGAGGGTGGTTTTTCACATCACATCTTTGAACGGTTGCAGTACTTTTTTTCACTTGTTTTGTGCGGCATAGGTGAATTACACTTCATACCAGAACTAAACTACGACCTTAAAATGAATGCTGAAAATTGTTGCTGTTCCTTTTTAATGATTTCATTTGGGAGATATTTGAGAGAGTGTATTTTATAAAAGCCTCACCAGCCTAAGTTTCCCTTAGGCACAGAGCAGTAGTGGGATGCGTTGTGCTTTCTTATTGTGATAGTTGCAAGATATCAAAAGTAATCTCAACACTGAAGGAGGCATCAAATGAGAAGAAAAGCCTTAGAGCAGTAGGTTTGCAGTCTGTATTCCAGTGCATTACGAACCGATGCATGGACCAACTTCAGGTCTTTTGAGTAGTTGAGACCACACTTTGGAATTGTTCCAATGTTCACAAAGCAGTTAATAATTTCTGATTAAAAGCAATAATGCAGGATAAGAGTCCTCCTTCATAACATGAGGTATGTTCATAAGTCTGCGCAGAACTGAAGTCTTTGTGAATGATTCCCTGTACCACTGAAACCAGGAAGACTGTTACAGTTTGCTTCAATGGATGACTAGACTGGGATATAAAATACAGGCTGTAGTGGTAAGTTTGGCTTGATTGTCTGATTCTGGACATAATAGAAGGAGAAAATAATTAGAAGGGATTTGGCTAGAGAGCAGAGGTGTTTTGAGGCATGATCTGGAGGCATCAAAGTCTATAAAAAGATGTAAGTTTCACCAGTGTTTGACCTTTTTGAGTGGAACTTAGAAAAACCTTCAAAGTCTAGAAGGCCTTATGGAAAACATTTTTCCACGAGATGTTTTTTTCCTAAAGGTACTATTGTACCAGACATGAGGATTCTAATTGTGCTGACAGACAGAATGGCCAAGCCTCTGCACCTAGAGTGGCTTGTTGGTAGTCTAGTGTTTGAGTTCATTCAGCTGTAATACCTGGTTGTTTTTAAAATAATGTTTTTTATCCCTCATTTGTTATTTTGTTTTGTGCTTTTTTAGGGAAATAAAAAGCGTGAGCTTTAAATGCAAATCTCGGATTCAGCTTTGGAAACTGAGCATGTGACTCTTGTGTGGAGCCCAGTTTAAAGCAATAGGGTTATTTGTTCATGTCCATTTGCATGGAACAGCGTTCAAGATTGGGCATCAGTGTAGTCCATTAATCCATAAATCAGTGTTACAGATAGGTTCTCAGGTAAAATCAATGGTACTGTTCACCAGGGAAAACATTACTCAATGACTAAATGTTCAGATTAGGGGCATTGGTCTGGGTAACAAGTCTAAAAAAAAAAAAGTACCATTTTTATCTTCCTCCCTGTATCAGCAATGTGGTTATGAGCACTGCCCTTGAAGGCAGACAGCAGACAATCTGATTGCTTTTCAAATGGAATGCCTCACCTGCTGTTTGTAAACGTGTTCTTCTCTCATTTACCCTGTTACTGAACAAACAGTCATTGATTTCTGTTGCACGTGTTTTTTTAAAGCAGCAACATCCAAGATTTGACACAAATGCAGAGCCTGTATGCTTAGTGAGGTATCCTGTTTAAAATTACAAACTACTTAAGCTATAGCCAGTCCTTTTTATTGTTATTGATTCTGCTAATAAGGAAAATGAACACAGCTGAAGAGAACACACAGGTTATTAGTGCACTCCTGCCCTGGAAAATGTGAATTTGTAAATTCAATGTGAATTGCATTTGACTTGAATATAGGTGAAGGATAGCTTTACAGCAGAAATGTGGTTAAGACTGTATGAACGTATGTATGCCATTTCTTCCATTAGAAGATAATAAAGTGCAAACCTACTGAGGCCAGTGTTGTGACAGAGGACAAAGTTTGTTCATTGTTCTGGCACAGGATTTGTTTTCTCAGGAAGAAAAAGGCACAGGGATTTATCAAATGCAGACATTGTATTTGGTAGGGGTTGTGTATATCCTTAATGGTACATGTTTATTTTCTTATTTTGCTTGTTGTCGGTCACTTTTACAATGTGTCGTAGTTATATTGGTTCAGTTCTCGTGCTTTTACGTGATCAGTTTTCCTGTCCCTGCAACTTTGATTTTGTAATAGTACTGGGAGGCCTCTAGCTCATCCTACCTGTTGTGTTAGGTACCATGCAAATGTATAATGGAATATAGGGTTAGTTTCCATGTAATATCATTGCTGACACACAAGACAAAGTGTGGGTAAAGGTGATTTAACCAAAAAACAGAAGATAAAGAAAAGCAGAGACTTAGGCTGCGATTTTTCTAAGGAGGTCAATCTCCTTTTTATTATTATTATTTTTAATTTTTGAAAGTATCCCTAGTAATTGAAATATGAGTACAAAGGAAAAATAGGCTTCAGGTTGGGATTAACTCAAGTGCTGAAGTCTAGTTTGCCTTCAGATTTCAGAAAATGAAATTCTCTTAGCATTCTGGTCTGAACTGTCCTCTAATGTAGGTGCCCAAAACTTCCCTGTGGCTCTCCACTGACTATGTATGCTGTCTAGAATTGGCTAATGGAATTACTACCTAGAATCAAATGCAAGACTCCTGAGTTCATCTAGTAATGAGCCTTTTGCATCCTTATGGTGCTTTAATTTATAAATGACAAGATGCTGGCATGAGACAGAGCAGTATGACCATATGTTTAATTCCAGCATTAAAGGATTACTAGATTACGTTTTTCTGTAGTTGATTTCCAAGTATTTGCTGCTCTTCATGAGAATACTTTCTGGGAGCAAAGTGGCTTCACAGGTGTCTCTAAGGAGTGCCTTACATATTCCACATGTTAAAGGATAAAGAATACTACAGCATTTCCAGTGACTTGCCTTGGGCGGTAAGTCACATTCATTTCTTCACAATAGAGCTACTCAGTGCTACTGATGTGACAATAATATAGTTAAGGCATGTGGAGTTACAAGCAGTTTTATCAAAGAGAAAATACAACGGCATTGTACAATTTCATTAAAAGGTGGACTGCATTCTTCCTTAGAACAGATTAGTGTTTGGTGATTAATCGCTTGCATTCAGAGGAGGGGTCTTAAGCTTCTAGGACCAACATTTTTACAGTCTTAAATGTGTGGAAATCCACTGATGACAATAAAACCAGGCTGATTTACACCACCAAAGAATGAATTGCAGTTTTTCTGCATATTATTGATTATATATCCTCATTCTAATATATGTAGAGCATTCCAGCAGCTCTTGCTGCCAATGCGCTGACTAAACTGTTTACCCTTTGTATATGATTCTGACTTCATCAACTTTTTCCCTGCTGGAATGTTCACCATAGAGGGTACTTTGCAGCACAAGTCTGTGGACAGAGTAAATTGCCTTCAGTGGCCTTGCCCAGGTGCCATGATGCTTTTCAGGCCAGCAATTTTTACACAGAAAAGCAAGACCTGTCAGCCTTGGTCCTTCCTATGGATTATATGCAGATATGAGCAGATTAGATGTAGTCTAATTGGTGAGACCCTGTGTCTGTACAGATTCACAAGCCTTATGCAGACACTGTAATTCTAAGTACTTCAAAACAGTATATTCACTCATAGCTGTAATTATTTCTGTTATGGACTTCTTCATGTTTTGGACTGATTTTTACAGCACCTCTAGGAGAGAGAAAGGATGAGGAACCCCTGGTTTGGATCGTAAGACAGACTACAGAAATCTGAAATAAAACTTTAAAGGAAATCATGCAATTTTACTCTAAGGTTTTCTGAAACTTATTACTGAAACAAATGTCAAAACCAGCATCACTTTCTTAAGTCTTGCACAAAGATAAAAAAAGCAAGCAGCAGAGTCAAACAGCAGGTCTGTTAAAGCAGCAGGCCAGCTCCAGCTTGGGCTTGTCTTCCAGGTCTAGCACTGCTTGACCATCACAAATTGTTGCTGTCACAATGTTAAGTAACACCTGAGATTATGTAAGTGTGTCTCTTGTCCCTTACCAATTAAATGCTGAAGTTTGTTATGTATATTCTTTAGACATCATTTATAGCTGCCACTGTTCCTGTTACAGATACTGATTACGTCAGTGAAATTCAGTATGGATGCTCACAGGGGAACGAGTCAGCTGATGAGACTTCTGCGTGTATACTTACCTCCTGGGCTAGCCATTTAATTGAATCTAAAATCAATTTTCAATTAGTGGTGGTTTGGCACCTCATATTAGCTGTTAGAATTGTGAATAAAGGTAAAGAGAAAAGCATGCAAATCTATAATTACTTTTACCTTAATGAAATGAACATTAGCAGCATTAGGAAGAGATGTGCTGACTGCTTAAGAAAGAGTTCAGAAGGATAGTTAACACTGACATGTCCAGAGATGCTAACCTTTACCAGGCTGGCAATGTGCTTGGTATTACTGCATTTGTCAAGGCCAGGACAGCTAGATAGAAATTATTTTGATTGCTGTTTGAGAAACAGTGCCTCCCTACATAATGTCCCTGTGTTTTAAGGTTATTTTCCCTCTTGAAATGGAAATAAAAACTCATGGTAGGTCAGTCAACACTTACGTTTTAAACCAGCCCTGCTGCTGAAAAAAAAATTAACTGGAAGCCTGAAACTGAATTTCTCTCAATGAGAGAGACTTGACAGGTCTGATTTAGACAAAAATGATTTAGAGATGTATACATGGCCTGTATGTCTGAATGCCCTGGAGAATGTAACAACTACAAGTGGAGTTTCCATTACTAGTTGTCTTAAAAGTTTCTAAGAAGATCTTGTCTGTGGTTTTCCAGTTGGTGGAGGATATCTGTCTTCTAGTGCAAGAGGCCGAGCCCCTTCCCTGTTAGTGCAGCTACATCACCTCATAGTTGAGATCTGGTCAATAATTTTGCATTCAGTTCCAAACTGCAACTCTATTCCAGAGTGACCATTATTTTGCAACTATTGCCTTTTAGGCTATTTGTTTTTAAATTGTTGCAACATAAAATCAATACAACACAGCAGGGCTCAAATGGTAAACACTGAAAATGGGAATGCTGTTTCTTCTGCTAACCCTTCCACATGTGTTTTCATTATTTTTAGCACGGGGGATTGTGTGTTTCTCTTTCCCCAATTTCCAACAAGTTCTACTTCTGTAAACAGCCTAGGTGATTTTCTTTCAAGTGTTTCAGTAGAAAGTCTGCCCAGGTCTTTCACAGGCTTTTGGGATATGTTTAATGACTAACAGTGGAGAAGTAGCTGGAATGTTGTAAGGACAAACTGGGTAGTCTTCATATTTTGTTACTTTTCTGCATTACATAGAATCATAGAATAGTTTGGGTTGGGAGGGACCTTTAAAGATCCACTGCAATGAGCAGGGATATCTTCAGCTAGATCAGGTTGCTCAGAGCCCTGTCCAGCCTGGCCTTGAACGTTTCCAGGGATGGGGCATCTCCCACCTCTCTGGGCAACCCGTTCCAGTGTTTCACCACCCTCATTGTAAAAAATTTCTTCCTTATACCTAGCCTAAATCTTCCCTCTTTTAGTTTAAAACCATTCCCCCTTGTCCTATCACAACAGGCCCTGCTAAAAAGTCTGTCCCCATCTTTCTTCTAAGCCCCCTTTAAGTACTGAAAGGCTGCAATAAGGTCTCCCTGCAGCCTTCTCTTCTCCAGGCTGAACAATCCCAACTCTCTCAGCCTTTCTTCATAGCAGAGGTCTTCCATCCTTCTGATCATTTTTGTGTCTTCCCCTGGACCCGCTCCAACAGGTCCATGTCCTTCCTGGGCTGAGGGCTCCAGAGCTGGATGCAGGGCTCCAGGTGGGGTCTCAGTGGACTGTCCCATTAAAGGACAGATGGGCAGCATTAAAAGAAAAAACAGCCATGCAATTCCCATTAGTAAATCACAAGTTATGAAAGTAATTTAATAATGCATGTGTGGTATCTAAAGTATGAATTAGTAAAATCTTTTCACTTCAACCAGCATTGTCTGACAGCAGTAGATTTTCTTTAATATTCACCCCAAATCTATAGCTACAGTAGCAAGAAAATCCCCATCAGTATCTGAACATAGGATCTTGCTACTGAGCACCTACTTATATGCCTCTTCCTTAGCTGTATTTTAGAAACACAGGCATGGCACAGAGCACTGGCTGATCATCTTACTGCTGTGTGCATTTCTGAAACTGCTATTATAGTTCTTAATGACAGACTGTTGAATTTTGCTTAGGCTTGTTAATCCTCTTACGGGTGTCACGATTCCACTTGTAGCAGGACTACTTCTGTGCTATTGCTGGACTTGAAAGCCTGTGTCCCATCCTGCAGCAAATGCAGATCGAGTGCATTTGCAGTAAGCAGGGTTTTATCTCTTTGGTCTCCTGCCGATTCTAACACCACCCGTTTTCTGCTTTGCTCCCTGGTGAGTGTTAGAGTAGCCCCAGAGCTACTGTGATTTAGTCTGACTGCTCAAGGCGCCAGGACTGCTCTGTGAGCAAGGGTTGAACAAGTCACTGGAGAATTCCCCCATCATACTCGCTCTTCCTTGGTTGTTCCCTTCGCACAGACTGGCACCATATCGATTCTTTGCTACTGGGATGGTCCCTGGAGAATGGACCAGTGCTGTTAGCGTGCTGATGTATCGGTGTCCTTGCTGTTCTTCCTACTCCAAGTCAAATATAAGTAGTAATGGAAAAGTTGCAAGGAAGTTTGAATGCTCCTATGGATTTTCTTTGCGCTCTTAATGCTGTTATCATTGGCTGAATAATACATATGGTTTTCTTCAGGTATACTGTGGTTACAGATGCCCTTGATTTAGCATCCAAGCTTAAATCTCTTCCAGTTATGTCAAAGTTCAGTTCTAAGGCAGGATCTTACTTTTCTGACTTAGCCCCATTTCTACCATTTACAGTAGTAATTACAGTAATTCATAGCAAAAAGACCATCTGTTGTGCTGCAGGTTAAATGGATTTCTTGCAAACAGTCCTGTGTATTGATTAATGTATTTTCATGTGGGTTGTTTTATAAATTGGTTTTTATATTTTCAAAGGAATTTTTAGGTATGTGTGACAGTTCTAAGAAGTAAATAGCATTTCTTTTTATTACACTTTCTTTTTAGGCTTAGCAGTTAGGGCAGTTTGAAGACGAGATAATTCCTTTGAAGGCAGTGTTTTTTCACTACTGCATTGCTAAATAAGCTTGCTGGGGGAGAAGAGCGAAAATATGTGCCTATTGATCTTCTATATTAATTTTGTGTAGTTAGTGCTGTATTTTCTTTCCCTTCTCTACTCCGTGGACCCGTAAGACTCTGTGGTTTTGAATTAGCTGTTGTGAAGCAGTCCTGTTTGTGCAGCCGAAAGAGGGATGTTTGATGATGGCCCCATCCTATTGGCTTTGACAGAACCTGGATGAAGTCCTTAGAGCTGCAGTGAGTGCGTAACCTGTGGCGTTAGAGAGGTGGCAGCGGTAACAGGGTGCTCTTGTTGAAACGACACATAAAATACTTGGTGACAAAGATTAGCAAGAATGCAGTATGTCTAGGGAAAGGCAGCTGCTGTGAAAGTGCAGCCTTCACCATACAGAAGATTTGAGTACAATTTTATAGGAAAATGCCTTACAAACAAATCTCCCCGATAACACGGGTAATATACAGAGATGTATTTCTCGCGTATTTTCTAGTGCATCTTGGCTCTTCTGTGTTGCTTCTTGTTAACTCTGTGTCAGTGCTGTGGTTCTTCAAAGGCAAAAAAGAATACCAGTCAATAAATACTTAACAATACTATGAACCATGTAAGATAGAATATGCAATTGTTATAGGGGGAAGCACAGAGATTAATGGGTCTGCGTACAGAATGCCGTAAAAACCAAAACACCCTGAATCTTTACAAGCAAAACAGCATTAGCTGTGATAAAATGAATATTCGCAATTGTTCCTACAAATTTCTGGCTGTTTATTGAAAAGCTAAATGGGCTTATGTGTGAGAAGCCATTGGCAACTGTAGTTAAGTTTTCCCTAAACGTATATAATTTATGGCACACTTATTCTCTGTAATAAGTAAGACTTTAAAGGCTTAAGGAGCTTCAGATGAACTGCAGCAATGTCTTAATAAGCTTCTACATCTTGCTGAGTACTTCAGCTATCTTTAATGACTTTTATTGTTGAAGTGTTCTAAAAGTTTATTTACCAGTCTCTGTTTACATTAATTAGTATAGTTATTTCAAAATCAAAACATTTACAAGCACTTTAGCTCGAGATATCTTATTCTTGTCTCATTTGATAAAGTTCCTAACTCTACAGTTTCACAGCAATATTGACTGCTGCAAGTGAAAATAAAAATGTATCACTTCTGTCCCTGAGCCAAATAAAAGGGGCTGTATGTAGTGCTGTGGAGAAAAATCACCAAAGGGAAAACATCGCAGAGAGCCCTCCATCAAACTTCTATTCAGCTAGTGATGGCGGATTAATAAAGTTTGTGGTATACCAGTGAAAAGGTGGGTGCTGGGCGCACTTGACAATTAGACCATATATATATATACATGTGTAAGTTGTGCTTTTCATGCTGACTCAGTTAACAGTGGTTTTCTGGTGAGACTAATGCTCTATCAGTACAGGCTTTGTCCTCCTCTGTCTGCACCAAGGTAACACCAGAGTTTCCAATGTAACTTCACAGGGGAATAGCTGATGTGAATTACGCCTCTCTTCTTTCCATGAATACAAAGATAAAGTAGGGAGTGGTTTGCTGTCTTGCACCTGGAATATTTATTTACATATGCAGAAAATCTTCCCGGAAGATGTTATCAAAGTGCTGAGAGCTTTGTGTAACTGAAATTCTTTATTTCACTATGTCACTTAATCCGTATTGCATAGGTGTTGCTTTCCTTCAACACTGTCATTGATAGAGCATTGTTATTCTCAGAACCTTCAACTGCCCATGATAACACCACTGAAGAATAATCAGTCTGGGAATTTTGTAACTAGGCATAATTTGCAACACTTTTTCAGCTCTGTCCATTGATTATTGCTACTTAACATTTAAAGATAAATAAATGCTGTGGCACACAAGAATTGACATAATAAATAGCAAGATTGCCAAGCTGTTCTTTAGGTTCAGAAAGAACTAGCCTGTGTGCATGTGTGCAAATCCTGCTATTTGTGCAACATTGTGAAATACAGATAATAGGCTGCAAATATGGAATAGGCATCTTTATTACTCTTCTGGCGACTTCAATATTTTAAAATTTATATTCACCAGAGACAGGATGTCTTGGATCATCTAATTCTACATTTGAACCTGACAGTCCTTTACAAGCAAGGACAGCTCAGCAGTGAATATTAAATTGTAAAAATAAGGAAGAGTTTTTTCAAAGGGCAGAATACATTGGTAATGTCATGTGTTATAACCTATAAACTGTACCTGTATAAATACTTGAAAGGCTGTCAGGCTTTTTAGGTAAAAAGTTGATGTCTCCAGCAAATAGATCTTTCTAAAATGTTGACCCTCTATTTTTCTTGAGCCAGTTCAGCTATGGAGAAATCATCATGATCAGGTGTGCTCCATCAAGCTGTTATTTTCTGTGATAACAGGTGTTTGTCAAACTTCTCTTATAGCTGTAGCCTGGACATGGAAATACAGTGATGCATAGGAAGGGAGAGTGAAAGCACTGGGAGGCTGTTAGTCATCTTTGCAATTGTCTGAACAAGTACCTGCCTTGTTGGTGCTTTCAGTTATCACTGTTTCTAAGGAAAACTTATGGTTCTGCATAGAAAGCAATGTTTTGCGTATTTTTGATAAAAGATAAGTCTCCTTTACTTTGTTCCACTTTCAAACACATCTTGTGCATTGTTGGACTTACTCATTTCAAGCTATCCAGGCAGATTAATGTTGCAATTACCAGCCATGGCAACTAGGCAATATTGGTGATATGATGAATCACAGTATCAATAACAAACTAACTCTAGCTAATTGCTATCTTTAATTGATGTTAAACTAAGCCCAGACCTCATGGTTGGTAAGTGGTTTCTGGACACTGTAGCTAGACTTAAGTTTGGGTCTTTACTCTTTGTCCAAGAACTTGTCTAATGAATACTTTGCATCTACAGTGTCCTGTGGTGAAGAGTTCCAGAGCTTACCTGCATCTTTTGTGGAGGGGAAAAAGTACCTCCTTTGTTCCCACTAGTTCATTTGATGCCTCTCCCTTACCCATGTAACAGTTACTTTTTGTTTTGTGATCCTTCCAAAGGTTTTGTGCCTTCTTGGGCAGGCCTGGTGTTAAGTAGTATCAAGAACTTCTGTCTATTCCATGTCTTAGGACTCCTTGAATGCTGAGGAAAGAAAGAATAGGCATTTCCATCTTTCAGGCAAAACACTATCAAGGAGGCCCTTATACTCGGCCTCTGTGTGGAGGAAGGGTGCTTATCCAAAGAAGACTTAAGCAGACAAGAAAGTCTTTGTTGCTGGCACTTTGACTTCTCACACAGGACCTGCACACTGAGGGTATGAGATGTGATGCACCTTAGCCACCCAGAGCTGACAGCTCTTTCATCAGTTGATACAACTCAGAGTACCCCAAGGGATTCTGTAACTGGGCTCTGCTCTTTGGGAAGGCAAATACAGAGTAGTAAATGGCATATATATATATACAGAGTTTTCCATGTGTCAGCTGAGGGGTACTGTGGGGACCTCTTGCCATTCTGACTAATATTTTGTTGTTTCTCTTTGCTCCCTTTTCAGCTTTCTTGTATCTACCTTGTGGCTACCTTATGTTGCACAGAAGAGTCTAAGCTCTCTGGGTCAAAAATGTTTTTAGTTCAGTGCTTGAACAGCACTTGAAATAACTAGTGCAGTGTTCTGGTCTTGCCATCTGTAATGTACTCCAAAGAGCCTGCAAGCAAAATTAGCTCATGAAATCACATTTCACATATGGAATATATAGGTTTTGGCTGGGACTTTTAAATTATTTTACCTTATTTTATGTCTTCCTGTTTTGCGTAGTAAATTAGTTGAATCTTGGCATACAAAACCACACAATGCCAATCCAGGGAAAGCAGTAAGAAGATATTCCAGAATTTTTCACTCTATATGCCTCACGCTTAGTCAGCTGTAGTTGGAGGGCTTACAAAAGATTCCTCAATAAATTCCCACTCTGAAAGTGGCTTCTATGGGCCATGCTGCCTGGCCACCGTGGCTTCTTCTTTTGACTTGTTTAGTCACGGCCTGGCAGGACACGCTTAGTGACCTACAAAAGAAAAGGGTTGAGAAATTCAGCCCTTTGAAGAATGAGATAACTAGTGCCCTTCAGGCATGTACTGTTAAAGGATAGGACTAATGCTGCCAATATTGTCCTTGTTTTTCTGTTACAGATAAATTTAACTTTGAGACTGGTGTTATTTTTAGCTGCCTTTTTAGGCTGCTGTGGGTATGTCGCCGCAGTCTTCAGGGCAAATTTTCAGTAGTGGCTGGAAGACTGTACCGTGTAGCTCAGGAAAATGGCTTTGAGTCATCTTTATATGTTCGTTAGACAAACCTGAAGATGCTGAATTTACTCTCCTTAAAGCTGTCGTAATGAGCTCCAGTGGTAGCCAAAATGGCCAGCAATTGCCTCTTGCAGAGTCTTGGCCACATCCCTTTCTCTAATCACAGGCACCCCTGACCACAGCAGTGCCTGCAGAGATGGTCATTGCCTTGGTGCGGCAGGACAATGCTCCTTAACTGCTAGTCTGGATAGCATTGGCTGAAAACATTCATTTCTGCATGGAAATTGAGTTTTAAAGGAATGATTTTCAGATAACAGTTTTTGTGCATACAAGGCGTTGATGAGAATGAAGAAATGCATAAGCCAAAGCCTTTCTGACAAAAACAAACTGGGAAAAATTCAGCCAAATTGAAGTACTGATATCTGGTTCCTGTGTTGTTATGGTCTTCCTCAGGTATCTGCTGTGCAGATTTAGCAGCTGAACAGGAAACCTGGAAATGTCTGGGCAAAAAGACAGACAGGGTGCCTACCTGGGAAGAACAGGTTGGGACTGCCTTGGCTAGCTGGTGAAGGAAGCTGGTTTATGTAGATGCCGCAGCAGGAGAAAGACCATACTTTAAAATTGTGAAATGTGGGCATCCTTGTCCACATTTTCATAGGATACTGGACAAGGCGCTTCAAACGGTTTCCTTCACTTTCCACATAGGTGACGCTGAAGCCTGGTTTACCAAAACACTTAAGACCCCACTGCAAACAAAATCTATGTGCTTGAATGCAGGGTATGCTACATAACATGGAACACAAAGGCAGACTAAGTCGAAGGGGGTCTCTATTAACCAGTGCTGAGCACCAATTGAGTTGAATAGTGGCTCAGAAATGGAGCACCAGGCAATACATGTGCCGAGTTAGTTTGTTAAAATAACATCTGTTCTCTGCCTCTTCAAAAGGCTGTAGTGTGGTGCAACCACGTAATGGGGCTGAATTATGGTTGCTTAGATCAGCTTACTTCTGGCTTTTTCTGACCTTAGAATGCTTGGCTTTGCAGTCTTGATTATGCAATTTAAACAAGGGGTATTTGTGTATTGTTTTTACGGGAGGTTCAATGGATAACAATGACTAGGGTTGTTTTTTTTCCCTTGATTTTGCACACAGTTAAAGAAATGTATTCCAAGAAAGCTTCCCCAAATTATTCTTGTAACTCTCTTCGGCTTTAATTGGTAAATTACTTCTTGCAAGTCTGTGAGATGGAGAGTCTCGTTTCCTGGAGTGATTTGATTGGCAATTTAGAGATGATTTGTTAAACTGAAAGAGTGTATTTTTATAAGATTAAATATAAAATTGCAGAACTGCTCAAGGGCATAATTGCCCTGCTTTCTCCTAGAAACATTATTGTGCTGGAAATGTGTACACCAAACATGTTTTTGCAACATTGGTATTGAAAAAGAAACACACTGAGAAGTTCCTTGGAGCTGAGAGTCAACTATCCACTCAATCCTTAAACCTGTTCTCTGCTGCAAACCCCCAACATTTTATTGTAAATACACACACATTGAACCATAAACTCAGCAGATTTGTAAGTGATCAGTCTCTGGTGCACCCTTTAAGGTTTTTATCTGGTGGATGCTAATGGTCTTTGGTTTTTTAACTTATAAGCTCATATTTTTATATGTGTATGAGAATTTACTTTGTAACTTTTTTTACTAAATAGTAGATATCCAGGTCTAGTTGAGGGATAGTAAGACATCTTTAGCTTCAGAGATATCTGTGGCAATGAGTTCCACTCTCTAGTTATATTGTTTAATTCATTATGCTTTAATATCACTCAAAATCCTCTTACATTTGGAACATATTTCTTCAGTTGACTGGTGAAAAATTACTTCTTTGGGTTTTTTGCCCTTGGTCAGATTTATTTTTTTTTTCATTTCCCCTAGACAGTGCAGCATACTGCTACAGCCCAATTATATCCTTATGAAATTTGTGAAATTTTTTCCTTCTATTTGAGCGTACTGTAATATTTTGGTGCTGGTGGGGGGACTTTTGGTCGTGTCGTCCGTCATCCCCCCCAAAATAGTGCAGGGAGGAAAGAATCAGGAAGCCACCGCATGGTATTTTTATTTCCTATGAAATTCTAATTCATTTTGCAGCAGTAAATCAGTGATGAGTTAACAGGATACCCACCAATGCACTGTCTTTTTGAGAACAGGAGATTCCAGGAGCCATCAGCCATCTCGTAGTGTGAATTCCAGCTTTCTCCCTCAGCGTGTTCAAAAGCTCAGTTAAAGCTCCACACCCAGTGGGGGGAGTCTAACACCATAAATGCTATCCCTTCTAGTCTTGTCTCACCCTTATTTCCTCTTTTCCCAGCTGGCGTAAGCATTTTCTCCCATTTACAGTGCGGATACAGTTTGGCCTTGCTGTAGTCATTTCACATAGGTCACTGATTCTGACTTTTCCCATCCTGTTTCATACCAACCTGGGAGAAAGGAGAACTGAGATAAATATCATGTTAACATGGACATGTTTTTATTACTAGGAGATCAAGAATCAAGTTGTTAGGTTTAATATTCAGTTTTAAAATAATTTTTTGTGTCCCTTCAAAAAAAAAAAAATCTGTTACATCCAATCTGCCAGATGTGAAGCTAGAAAGGCAGACTTGTCATTAACCAATACAGGAAATCCATGTCTTTAATATTAAGGAGTTCACCGATTCTGATTTTTGTTGTTGCTTTTCTTTTACTATTCAAAGAATAGAGTGCTATCTCTGGTGAGCAAGGAGCTTAACTTTAGATGCTCAAGCCTGAAAACAGTGACCTATAATTATGAAGGGAGATACCCAAAGCCAAATTAAGTCTAGATCTAACTCCACAATGCAGTAAGCAGATTAATTTAAAAATCGCCAAGATGAATAGTTCTTTTTTAGATTAGCTTATATAGCAGAAGGAGCTGACTGTCATTCCTGCTGCTGAAAGTTTATAAGGAGCAGCTTCTACAGCAAAGGCCAATATAAACCAGTCAATTACATCACCACACCGGTCTATTTTTACTTATAATAACGAAATCTCATAGACTTTATTATCTTTCTACATATGCTCTAGCAGAAAGGCTTTTTTGTGGTTTGTTTTGGTTTTTTTTCTCTTTTGAACTTCTACCAATAAGTTTCTGTATTTAAAAAAATTTTGACCTGAGAAAGAAAATCGTGGGTTGTGTAATGTTAATCCTCAAGGAGTGGGCAGAACAATTGGCTTCTCCCATTGCTGGGAGCACAAGTGGGGCAGGGACAAGTTGATGGAATAAAAATGGTAGAATAAAAATTGTACTTTTAATAACTACTCTATGAAAATACTCTATAAGATCTTCGTCATGCACAGGGCAAACTCTAAAGCAAGCTGGTAGGGGGCAGGGCACAAAATTGATTAGAGATGTTTTGGCAGCTAGGACAGGAGACAGACCTTGTGTCTTTTAAATAAAGTGGCTGGTACAGAAAGGCTGCAAATCACTTAAGGCAAAAGATTAATAAATGCCAGGGTGTCTCTAATGCTTTATGTTATAACTAATTATTAATAAACTATGTTTAATGTCTCTTATTTGACCTGATGGAGTCATTCACAAATTAAGGGTCTGTTAAATGAAGTACCCATTCAGTCTCTGGGATGTCTGAGTGCAGCATCTCTACTGATCTGTTATCGCTTACTGCTTGGGACTTTAACAGGCTTTATCTTGTGTTTCAGTAATAGCTTAAATACTGGTGTGGTGGAGCGCTGTAGCTGTCCCTGACTAGCCAGTTAGATAAATCATCGATTTTCTTTTTCTTAAAAACTTTTGGCATGCTTTAGGTACACAACTCAGTAGCTTGTCATTATTTAACCCTTACTTGTTACATTGAGACCTTCATCAAAGCTGTCTAGTTTTATTGACAGTAATGAAAGTGATGCATCCCTGCTCATTGCTCTTGCAAAACCTCATGTATTTGATACACTGTCATTCCCCGTTGGGCTCCAGTCCTGAAATCCACTACAGTTTTAAAGTCTGTCAGGAACAGTGCACATTCCCTCTTGCATAGATAAATACAGAGTGTTTAATTCTATAATGAACAGTGTCTTTTATTCTGTGTTCTAGACTGTTATAATGATAAACAAGTCTGTATTTTAACTGAAAGAAGAGTACTAATGGAAAAAAAAAATCACTTATTTCTAGCATAGCTAGTGTACGTAGGGTGGTGGAGGTGAATCAGTGTCAGCACAAAATGATGCTTCTGTTAAGCCTTCCACTGCTTCAGTGTCTTTTGATAAATCCTGCATTTTGCTGTGGATTAAACCAATGGGTTCTCCTTGTATTGTGTGTCAGAGATCTATGGAATTTGATAAGAGGTTTTTACACTGCCCTATGGGATCTCTACAGCAGTGCCAGAATCTCTGTAGGACTCTACAGCACACTTAAACATGCACAACAAATGCAGCAATTTCTATTACATGCCACTGACCTTTTCTGCAAGGGACCAGGTCTAGAAACATGTTGCATTCAGACCTATGATGAATCAGCAAAACAGCTGTGATAATGGTTTTAGGGGGGAAAAAAAAGCCTGTTTGTTGCACCTTACATTCAGCAGCAGCAGCTGTAACATCGGAATACTTATTCTAAAATAATCTGGCTTATTTCGTGTGGCTTTGGAAGACGGTAAGGTAAGCGTACATTCCTGCAGAGGCAGAAGGTTTGCTGAGGGCGCTTTTAATAGCTGGTTTTGCTATGATATTAGCAACCACTATGTAAACCCCGACATAAGCTATGGCAAAATGTGCTTGAGGCAGTTTTCCTGGGTTTCTGCAGCTCCAGTTCTTAAGTGTATCTAGTTTTTCTTAAACCAGTGGGAGTTAGGTAGCCAAACACTTCTGGTAATTTCCCAATAACTTAGAATTTTCTTGAAAATTTGACCCTGAGGTCAAAACGATATTTGTATGTCACCGAGTGGTATTTTTTTCCCTAGCAAGGTATATACCATTCTATTTACAAAATTACCCAGTACTAATAGATGCTGTTTATGGCTTTGGGTTTTTTGAACTAGATTGTGCTGAATTGCTGAACCTGTCAGAATCCCAAGCAGGGAGAGCTAAGAGTTGCCAAATGATGATGTCTTTCAATTCCCAAAGGAAGAAATTTCACATAGAAAATCGTAATTTTTTCCTGACTGTTTTCATCCTAACCAGTGGGAAAGGCAGAAAGCTTCATTAAAAGCTTGTTAAAGAAATACACAGAAGTGAAGAAATAAAACTGGATTAAGAGAAGGGGCAGAAATGAGGCTGTGCTGGTTTTGGTGATGGGATGGGAGTTGCAGGAGTTGCTTTTCAGTGTTAGGATTCAATGCTGTCAGCCATGGCATTTGATCCACTGAATCCCCGGTCTCCAAAGCCACAGTCTTTGTCTCCATCAAAGAAATTCTTCCATCTTAACATAATACTACTTTGTCTGCCAAGCACATTAATATATATTCTTCGCATAGTTTTATGTCAGACTACTTTCCCCTGCAAGCTCTACCTGTGGTGAGCACTGTGGAAAGCGTGGTGAGCCACGCAGCATGTGGCACTAATCCTTTCAGCCCCTGCTCTCCCTTTTGCTGCAAGGCCTGAAGTTCATTTTTCACCAAGTAGTTTTGGAGGCAAAATATTGTTTAATTGTAGCAAAAAAAGCCCCTTGAAACATCTGTGAAGGAGCAGGAAAATAATCCTGTTTTCTTTCTGTCTTTGCAAGCATTACCAAAATCTGCTTCCCCACCCTGTCCATATATTATCTCGGCTTCATGTCTTAATGTAATCTGGGCTCTCTTGCCCCAGACTGTGGTGGGACTCTTGGTTTGAAGGGGCCATTCAGGCACTGCCAAAAGGTTTCCTGTGGATGTTTTGCAATGTGGATGTTCATGTGTAGAGTGATTATACCTTGTATTCACACTGAGAACAAGAGATGGGGCAGATGTGTTTATTAAAAGTAAATCTCATGGCAGAAGAGAAATCCATGTATTTAAAAATGGGTGATTTTATTTCTTAAAAGTGAGGAAGGGGCAGTAAGAATAAGTTGGAAATGGAGCAGATGGCCAACTTCAAGTATAGATTAAAATCAAGTATTTGTGTAGTTTAGTATTCTTTGCTCATATGTTGCTATTATAAAATAAAAAAACCCACCAAAACTCAGACCACCCTAGTCAATTGTATTTCTCAGATAAAGTGAACAAAATAGGGCTTATTCTAGTCCTTTTTTAATGTCTTGGTAGGGTGAATGTACGACCTGAACACCATAGCTGGGAAGAAAAAAAAAGTGTGTTCTGATTTCCAGATTCCTACTTTGAACAACTGGGGAATGCTGGAGGACACTCTGGGAAGGATGGAGTTTTATTTTATGGGTCCCATGTACTGCTGGAATGTATTGCTGACTTGACCTTAATTCTCTGTTACTGCAACTTAGTGCTTCAAAAAAAAAAAAATTCAGGATGGGATTCACATGGGAGTTGTTTTTTTGGTGGGTTCCCCTCCACCCTAGCCAGGCTCCCTATTACAATTCTTAATGTGTAAAAGCTCTCCATCTAGATGAGAGAAGTTTGTTCTTTCAGTACAGTACAGGAATTGTAGTTTTCTGTGCTGTTGAACTGTTTATGGATATTTGCTGTAGAAAACCTGTTGACTAATGGTATTGTTTATACCTGAAGTTTGCTCAAAGCTAGCACAGGAGTGCCTAAGAGACTTCGGTAAGAATACATTTCTCACATAGGGATTGTATAGATAAGAGTCCTAATTCACCACTGAGACCCTTTTTTCTATGCTACTGCAACCAGACTGAAATGGAAGAATACAGTGGGGAATCTGGCATGCTATCTTGAATCTTTTAAAAGCCTTCTCGTTCCCACTACTAAAGTTTCTCTCTATTGAATTGTTTTTCCTTGCAAAAATGTTGAGCTCTGCTAACATCTCTGAACAAAAAATATAAAGTATTTTGTCCAGCATGGATAACTCTAGATTGTTTCTGGAGATGAACTCACAGCATCTGAGACAATGCATTAGAAATAAAGTATGTGTGAGGATTCTTGTGGAGCTGAATATAATGAGATAGTAGAGAGGTGTTGCAGGTGGTTGGAAATAAAGCTCTGAGGGCTTATCTGGCTTGGCACTTAGGGAGAAGGCAATGTCATCTTCTTGCCTTTAGCATTGGATTTCTCGTTGCGTATGGGATGATTTCAGTAAGTGCTGACAAAGAGCTATTAAATCTTAGCTCACTCAAGGGTTTGGCCGTTTTGTAGGGACTTCAAAAGAAATTGGAAAATGAGGTATGAACAGAAAACTTTCTATGTGTTATGGGATTTCATTTTGGCCCAGAAGCCACAAATCTCATTGCACTTATTACTGAAGTCCCTGTGGATCTGATAAATAATTGATTTAAGGGCACCGTTCTTAGAGCAAAGGGGAATGGAACAGCAAAGAGGTCAGCGGCAGGTTTGCACAAATACACGAGCAGTGATGCCTTTAGTGTTGTATTGATCAGTACTGGTGAAAGGGAGAGATTTGTGTGGGGTCAGGAACTACATTATGAAGGGCATAAAAGCCTCCTTGGCTTTAGCCCTGTGAGATATGGAAGGAAAACAAGCGGTTAGGTTTGAGGAATGACCAGTAGTTGGGGAAATGTGGACCTTGGCACTGTACCCAGAAGAGAGTGCATTTTGTTATGTTATATGGTAAAGGGGAGGAAGGAGGATTAAGCGGTTTGAAAGACTGGCTATGAAGCTACTTAAATGAGTGGAAAAGAAGCTGTTGAAGCCTAAGCCATTGCAGTTCTTTGCCTTGTGTTCTAGGAATATTTGTCTGCTGCTGACCCGTGTACAATATTTGAAGGAGCCTATGGGGCAGGGGCTAGCTGTTCAACTCTCAATGCAGTGAGTGCCAAAATTAAATTTCACTGAAAATCTGGCTTTAAATGATGATGTTAGCTTAGATATTGGTGTTATCCATAGTGTGACTTTCTTCTCTCTGTGGGTGAATAACTTGCAAGCTAAGACAAGCAAGTGGTCTTAGTGTCTGGAAGCTAAAATCTTCAGGGGTTATTCCATTAGTAGCCCACATATCAACATTAAACACTTTCTAGTGTTGCCCAGCCTCTCTGTTTTGCTGGTGGAGATGCTTGCTGTCTGGCTGCACTGTGCTGTGATAATATGAGAACAGAAGAATAAGCTCTAATGCACAGCATTTGTTTGCTTTAGGTTTATTATAGGTAATCGTAGCTATTTGTTCTGTAAGGGAATCTGAAAGTTCATGCAGCAAGTAATCTTAGGTGGTCAGAAGGGTTGTTTGGATGATGGCCCAGAAGCCTGGAGCTTGCCAGACAGGTGGAGGAATCATATAGTCCAATTTCTTTCGTGACATCTTGGTAGTTTGATTTGGATCCCCCCTGCCTCCCCCCCTGGCTAAAATAAGGAATTATGGATAAAACTCAGAATGGGATGGAATTTATCAAAGCTTGGAGTTATGAAAGGTTCATTTTAAGTCTAATTTGAGGCAACTGGTCAGACTCTGCAGTGCTGGTTACAAGTTTAAAGTAGAGACAATTTCATACTCAATTTTTTTGTCAAAAACTATACTGATTTTCATCTAGTTCTGAGAATTCTGAAAAAAATTATATTCTACATCTAGAGAGAGCAAGACTGCACGAAGAATTATTGTAATAGCAGTGGTATACTGGCAGTCAGTATCCTTCCCTCAGTCCAGGCCTGTGCAGGGTAAGTCCTTCTCCTTTGCTGCAGGAGCACTGGGATCTGTGCATTAATTCCCCCTTCTCCTTGGATGAACTTGACAAGAAAATTGGTGAGAACTGAAACTAATAAGCAGGGACCCTCTTGGTGCTTAGAAACCTTCTTGCAGTTTTGTCTGAATTCTCTCTGTCCCTACGCTACACTGTCTTGCACACAATGTCCCTCCGCATTTGTGCCTTGTGTCCTGCAATCCAAAGGACAAGAAATCTTCCCCTTCCCTTTCTTTAGCTTATATGCTCCTGGTAACCATTCACTTTTCTTGAGAGCAAAAAATGTAGCAGATATAATATGACACTTGTTAGGGTATTTGCTTGGTGTGCTTTACCACTTCAAGCCCCGGCTGTGTCTCTGCACTGTAGTTTATGACCACCTTGGGTCAGGGACTCGCACTACTGGGCGTGTACAGTGCTTGACACAACTTGCCATCGGTCTGGCTTGGTCTTTAGGTGCTACGTAAGAAATATGAGTAATAGTGGTAATATGAAAGGAACCTTCTTATCAGTTTTGAAGTTATCCAGAGCATCAACTTCAATAAAAAGTGGCATAAGGCTTATAGTTTATATACTTTATCTGAACTGAACAGCTAGGGATAGATAATCCAAGAAAAAAAAGGCACCTACTGTAACATCAGAATGTTTTTGATCCTGAAGCTGTGACTGTGCAATTAATCTGGTTTCCCAGAAGCTAGCAGATACTTCCAAATGTGAAATTATTCCACTTCTGCAGAAATGAAAGGATTCCAAAGATCAGCCTCAGCAGTTTCTGCTGGGACTGTGCCCAGGCTATGCCATGTATTTTTGTAATTTTTTTCAATTAGATTATTTTTTCTTTTTCAAAAGAGAGGATGTCCGACTATTTAATCTAATCTAGTTCATTTATTGTTTTTATCCTGCTGAGCCTCTCACTGTAAATCCAATAGTGCTAGCATAGCACAGACCTTGGTAGACCTCCTGGAAACTTTTGCACTTCTTTTCCAGTAGCAAAGCTCACCAGGGTCAGGATCTTTTAGTTGTAAAGTACAGAATATTTCCATCCCTCTCTTATTAGTTGGGAAGGATTTGGGTAGAAGACAGTGTCAGAATTGTAGATATTATTTTCAAAACGGAGGAGTATTTTAGAAAAGAATTTCTTGAAGGTCATCTTCATCTGTTCTCTCTAGCCATGTGTTCCATAGCCAGACGGTTGGTGTGTCTTTTTGTGGGAATACCATACTTCCAGGTTTGTTGTAGCCAGATGGCTTGGTATTCAGCTGCTTTAGGGATCCTCATGCAGCAATGGTGAATATGTCTTAAAGACTATGTAGTACTGGTATAGCTGAATATGCACCAGCAAAACATACGTCATTCCTTACTATCTGCTTTTTGATGTTTAATGAAGATCATTAAAACTACAGCATCCTGTAGTCCTCTTTTGCTGTGTGTTGTATCAAACAAGTAAACAGGATAAATCCAGACCCTGTGGAAATAAGTTGAAAGATTCCCATTAGCTTCTGTGAGAAGTGGATGGGTTTTTCATGAGAAGCTGAAACACGATTGAAAACATGATTGACCTCCAGATCAGAGTATAACTTAAATGTTCAGTGTAACTTTATCACCATCTGCTTTGAGTTCTGTTCACGCTGCAGAAGGTCACGTACAGAAACTTAAGAGTAGACTTCAGAAGTGCCCTGCTGTCCTCTAAAGGAAAACGTGAGGCATGGAAAACAAAAGGCGCTTGTATTGCCAGCTGGATGCTGGGGGAGTTACTTCTCAGGAGAATGTTAGGTATATTCTTGGAGCTGCCAAGGAGATTTTTTTATAGTCATCCTACTTGGATATCTATATTCTTTTTCTTGTGGTTATTTTAGAAGCAAATGATTCCCAGTTCTGATTAGATGAACAGTGAAACATGCAATAAATGTATACTGAAATTAAACAGAAATGTTCTTACCAGTTTGGGAATTGCCAGTGCAATAAGCAGTAACATTGTTGGTTTACTGCTCTCTAATTTAAAAAAAAAAAAAAAACCTTTAGTACATGAAGATCACTGTTTAATAGCAAACCATACGCAATCGCATATGTTTGGCCTGATGCTCTCAGACCACATTAAAAATTACAGTTAAACTTTGCAATGCGTTGTAAGTTAGGAGAAGGCTTACGATACTCACTTCACTGATCAGGGGCGTGCAGACTCCTCTCGAGTGGGTTATTCATTGTGTGGCACAGGGGGCCCTTATTTGATTCCTCAGCAGTCTGTTAACATGTGCGTTTGGGGTGCTGAAAATAAAAATCTATAAAAATCCATAAAAATCTATGAAAGCTAATGCAATTAAATGACCAGACTAGATACATCAGCAGTCTGAACACCATCTTCATCCAATTTTTTTTTTATTTTGTTTTGGGAGGAAGTGACTTTAGTGTTCTCACAATTGTTGTGTTAATGAAAATGTTGTTATTGTTGGCAATTGCTGATTATATATTGCAGTGGCCCTGCAGAGTAAATCTGAAACCCAGTGTCTGCTAGTGTATCAGTGGCAGAAATCTGTGTTTCTTTAGCCCTGGTGATCTGGAATTCACTTTTGTTCTTCTGCCCGGGAATTGCTCAGTGCTACCATATGAGGATTGATAACTTTCATAGTTTTATAGAGGAAGGCTTCATGCAATCTAGATTATGTGCAAAGACCGTCAGGAAAATAAGCAGGAGGAAACATTTTCCTTTCTGATGGGTACAGAAAGGAAACAATAACCTTAATTTTTTGCATTTTTTGAAGAATTTCTATTGCCATATCCAGGTGTAAAATGAAGTACAAAAAGGCAAGCAAAATACCATTGTGCTAGTCTAAAACTGAGAGAGTAATTCAGAGATCTGTATTTTGGGGGGGAGGGAACAGGTGCAAAATGTTCCTTCTGTGCCATTCCTTCCCTTTTTGATTCTCTTCCTGTCACTTCTCTGAGCAGGTTTCACATAAATAGAGCGTGAATGGAGTTGCCTGCTCTAATCCAGATGGGAGGATACAGAGCTGGTATAATTTTAATGTGAAAGATACATTAGCTTTCAATTATGTAAATATGCATGTTCTTCACTGAGTAAGTGAAGACAAACTGGGAGGCATAGATGATAATTGTATATGGAAGGTGTGAGCCCTTGCAATTAATACACATGGAAGCTTTTCAGTTTTGAACAGCTTAATATTGTAGATGAATCGCTGACCTGATCTTGCAAACAATTACCCGTGTGCTTAGTTTTACGTACTTATGTAGTACTGTTGCAGGCAGCAGGTTAATCGAAATTTGGAGTAAGCGTACAATCGATAGATCAGATTGGAATGAAATTTTATGCTTGCGACCAATTTCCCCGTTACTGTATATATTTGAATTCAGCTAATTTAGGCTCTGTTTTATGAAGCTGCTCCAATTATTGCAGAAGTTCGTCCCCTTCCAGGTAATAGTGTCATTAGACAGCAGGCAGAAAAAAGCATCCTTGAGAATAAACTTACGCTAGAAAGTGAATCAAAACTTCACCAAGGCATTGAGCCTCTGGAGTAATTTCTTTCTTCTGCTGCTGACAGAGTCCAAACTGAGCCACATGGATGGGCTTGACAACTATACACTTGTGTAGTATTTACTAACCGTGGAATACAGACTGGAACTTTACAGAGGGCAGTGAAAATTGTTTTGAAAGAGTCAAATCCGTGCACTCCTGTAACAGGCTTGAATTATTATGAAGTAAAATATGATACATGAGCTGTAAAGGGACTCAGGCTCCATTTTGAATAGCAAGTCTATTTGTGAGGGCTTGGAGAGAGCTGTGCACAGGTGCACGTATTCATGTTCCTCATTAGAGAAATAAAATGTTCTCCCTTATTTTTAGCTCATTTATTTTTATTTTTCAGAACAATACTATTCCCTAAAGAGAATTAATTTTAGGGAATAAAAATGTGACTTGGTCTGCGTGTCAGGGGTAGTAACTCCTTTTTCTTTCTCAGCTAACTGGGCCAGCAATAAGGGACATTGTGTATTTCCACAGTCCCAAAATGCTAGAAAACCAATTGATTAATCTAAGTGAAAGGGAATGTATGTTGTTTTCTTTTAACCAGTTGTCTCCCATTTGCATAGAAGACTATGTTCATTACCTGTGGTGAACATGAGAACAACTACAATTTTACCAGCTGTGAAGATCTTGACTTCTCTCCTTTACTGACACGTATGAAGGGAAAAATTTAAAATAGTACTTCTGACTTAATCACCTTTTAGATATCGATGTATTCTCTTTATATGTATAACATCTGTGTGCACCAAATACCCTCAGAACCAATGATAATAATGCAGACGCTTTCATTTATGGTAGGAAATTTCTTGTAATTAGAACAGGTTTACTGATTCCTGTACATTCAGAAGCAGACATGTATTGCCCTACAAAGATTCTACAAAAATCATTATATTGTCTTTCATTAAAATATTTATTAGGAACAAGATATTTTGTCTTTAAAAATAGATGTTGGAATTAAGAAGTTGCTCAGCAGCAGAGAATAACAATTGCAAAGTTTATCCTATGTAGTGTTTTTTTTTTCAAAATACAGCATTCCGAGTATGCAGTATCTGCATGCAGCTTAGAATGAAAGACTTGTTAAACAATTACAGTATGTCAGAGACCAATATAATTGCATTTACTTTATTTTAAAATTTACTTGTTTAATTAGAAATTGTCTCCTGAACACGTCTGGAAGCTTTTATATCTCTAGTCACTTTGTTATTAATAGTTTTTTAAACAGTTATAGCATACGATTAGCAAACATCCGAAAACATTATGCATATTTTATGTGGCATATATAGTCAGCCATTTATAATTTACAACATATGTTGCTAAAACATTTATTAAACATCGATAGCTGGTTTCATGTTCCTACTCCTGTGTATTATAAATACAATAAAATCACTCAAACATTCCCACAACCTTTCTATCAACATTCATTTATTGTTAATATTTTTGCAAACTATGGTAGCATAAAAATGGCCATAACGTATCATAAATGATTTATGAAGTCATCTCCACCTGCTTATTTGTCATTTAAGCCATACATCAGAAACTGTTGCTAAACCTATGTAAAATATACCAATCTGCAAGTATCAGAGAATCAACCGTACTTCAAGGGAATACCAGAGTTTTCAAACAAAATTTATTGGTAACCAAGTCAATTAATGAACTGCAGTGACCTGGGCTTACCTCTTCTGGCATGCCAGTTTGTTCAGCAAACAAGCCTCATACTTTCCTTGCCCTCAAGGCTTTCTGCGTTGTTTGAAACCTTACCACTTTGCAACTGCACCTTTTCTTCAGCCATTTTTTCTGTACGGTACTGCTCTTACCTTTCCTGCTTTAGTTGTGTTATTATCACATTAGTCTCCTCCATGGCAGATTAGGGAGTAAACTGAGGTGGAGGGAAGGAAGTTGAAGCTCTTCTGCTGGGCTGCTGTTTGGAAAAAATGCAGTGGGAGAGCAATCTAGTGGAGATATGGCCTTGTACCTCGGTGAGCAGAGTACTCTTGGGAGAAGAGTAAATCTGAAACCCAGTTGTTTTTTTTTTTTTATTACCTGAAGAGTAATAGACTGCTGTTCTCTTCCTACCACTACTTACATGAAAAACCTCTTGACTACAAAATGCTTAAGCAGTTCTTGAAGCAGGAGATAGAGTTTAGGGACCCACCCTTCTCGGGTGCATGGACAGTCGCTCTTGCCTCCATCATCTTGTTAATGTGAACCAGAATCGCATGCACTTCTCTAGCCTGGCACATGCAAGATTAATGATCCTCCTTACTTCTCAAATGCCTTCAAATCTCTCCTTTTAGATAGTGCAGTCTAGATTGATTTGTGGCCTTTGCCCATGTCCATACATCTTGATTCTGACAGACAGTTTTTATGAGCTCTGCTTTAATGTGCCTTTGCAAGTTTAAGTTGTTTTGCTGCGCTTTTGATTTTATGCCTGTGGAGAAGAGAGTGCTTCTGAGGCCTGTGTAGGTAATTGGTAAATGCTGTAGAATATGGCTTAGTTAACTTGCAGCAGAACTCTTTTCATGTTGCCTTGGCATCCAGTTGTTTCATTACTGCTAGATCACCTGCTGTGATGTCTTTGCAATGGTGAATGGGTATTTTGCAAATGTGGTCCTTGGGCCATTGGATGTATGCACCTCCCTTTTGAATATTTAAACTGTGCCCCTGAATCAGTACTAGCCATTTTGTGATATTTCAAAGTATTATGCTGGAATTCCTTGAGATACAGCTGGAACATTATTATTTTAATAGTATTTCTGTTGATGCATTGACTACTTGACTACCTTTGAATATAACCCTATGACTGTGTACAACTTAATCTCTTCCATTCTACGTGGTCCTAATCCAGCTAAACTCCAGGGTCTGAGAAAGACTTTGCAGCCCTTACGGGTATGTTAACAGAGCTGGAATTTAATGAAAATTATATGCATTCTGAGATATCTCTGTGCAAACGTAAGAATTAGTCTATTTTTGGTACTAAATGATAACTAGAATTAGTAAGGGCTCCAAATGGTCTTTGAGGTTCAAAGGGAATAACTTGGTGCTGTGGATTCTCCCTAGCTAAGTGTAAATTAATTGTTCCGTTGTTTGTATCCAGCTTGCAATCTGTAATTTGCCATTCTCAAGGATTTTTTTTTTTTAATAAAGGAGGAAACTTTGAAATCCTGTCAAAGACATGGTAAATTCAGGCAAGATATTAGATGAATTTTGCAAGTAGGGGTTCCTGTGTTTTATGTTTTTGTGTAGAGTACAGAAGTCCAGGACATGGTTTAGTGGTGGACTTGGCAGTGATAGGTTAACGGTTGGACTCGATCTTAAGGGTCTTTTCCAACCTTAATGATTCTATGATTCTATGATCTACAAAGCCATTGATTCCTTGAACAGCTAGCATCTGCACCATGCTGCAAATCAACCTACACAGTTTCTCCAGTGTTATACTGGAGATAGCTCTGAGGACTACGGCAGTGAGTTTTATTCTGTAAGCATTAACTTTTTTCTTTCTGGTGCTTGATTGATGGATAGGGATGCAAAGAACTGCGTATGGCTGTACTGGCTGATGATACCAGACTTCATTTCTTCGTTGTTACTCTGTGTAACTAGATTACAAATGAAAGTAATGCTGTTACTACTCTGGCCTGAAGCACAGAAGTCAGTGTATGTGACTTGAGTTTGCGCACATAAATTATACATAAATCTGTTCCAGGATTAAGGAGATTTGATTTTTAGAAGTTTTAAAGAGAAGAATCATACAGGCTTTTAAAATTCAGTTGCTACCAAGTTCCTTTACAGAATCTCAAGGCTGAGGGCAAGCAATGAAAAATCCATAGAAACAAAACTTCAGAACCAGAGAGTGGTGTGATGCAAACATCCTGAGGCAGCGTTCATTCTGAAGTAGTCTCGCTTAAAGTATTTGGAGTTTTCCCAGTATGTTCAGATATGTAGTTTGTGCTATCTTTCACCTATTTGATGGAGTTTTAGGTGCTTACATTATAGTCTTTCTAGGAGGAAATCATTGCCGATGAAGTTTTAATGTTAACTTTCAAACTACTTTTCTGGTATGAGAGAAGATAAATCAAAAGGTGACCTAGCGAGGTCTGTGCAGATCTGGTATGAATTGCTCACCCTAAAGAGCAGACAATTTTAAAAAGTTCTTAATAGGAACCTGGGAACCTTAGAGATATTCAGAAGTTCAGTGGACATGGTACAGCTGTGTGCTTTAGGTGACCCAGCTTGAGCAGGGGTGTTGGACAAGGTGACCTCTAGAGATCCCTTCCAACATCAAAAATTCCGTGATATTTTATTAATCTAGTCCCTGATTCAGCTATCAAACCAATGCTTTATTCTAGCCTTATTTAACGGAGCATTTGCTTAATTAGGTGTACTGAAAAATCAAGGTCCATTGTAGAATCAAGACTCTTTCCTCTTTGCATCTTTTTAAGCAAATGAAAGTGGAGAATTTTGCCATGGAGGTAAATAAATAGAATACAAGTGACATCTACTTCAAATTCTGTCAGAGCAAAATGCTTTGCATGCCTTGTGAATGGTAATTGTGGGAGCAGGCATTTCTCAACCTGTAATAATGAACTCTGAAAACACATAGGATGCTCTGGGGAAGAGGAAGGGGGAAGAGGACATGTATGTGCGATTGCATTTGCTTTGTTGATAATGTGCTGCGAAATTAGTGAGTGCATGGAACAATCAAGAAGTCTGGGTGTTGCTTTACAATTGCTATTGCTGTTCTTGTCACCATTTTAGTGAATTAGAAGCTTAAGTCCAAACAAAAGTTCAGTACCAAACAGCACCTCCAGCAAATCAGAGAACCAAAACCCAGAAACGCTGTCTGGCAGGCCTATGTGTTGGCCTTCAACTTTTCCAGTTTGTGCTTCAGTTTCAAAAAGGTTTTCGTACTTTTCCAGGGAGGGGATAGTATTCAGCTGTGTTTCTTCAGTTAGGGAGGACAGCACTGACTCATGTAAAGCATGTTTTCTTGGGGTTGGGGTTGTTTGGTTTTTTCTTTTTTTGAGCAGATCTGGGCAAAAATGCGCACAACATGAGGCTCTATAAAGCAGCAGCCCTTGAGCCCAAGCTCTCTTCAGAACTGTAACAGCACTCCACTTAAGCTGATGGGAACTGCTGTGATTAAAACAGCAGTAGCCCACTTTAAGAAAACCCTAGACTCAAGGCTGAGTGGCCATTTTGTAGGATGAAAACTGGCAGTTTTTCAAAACGATACCTGGGGTATCTGTCTGTCTTTATGGAGAACTTACAGCAGTGTCAGTGTGCTTCAGGTTGACTTCTTAGCATGCACAAACTGCCTCACTGTACATATCTAGCATGTTTTCTCAAGCCCTGTTGTTACAATGATCTCTTGTTGTGTAAATGTTTTTTCTAAAGCAATAGTGAATTCTGATTTAAAAAGAAAACAAAACAAAAGCACAACAATTCTGGGAAGGGATGGCAGGCGTGTGTTCTTTGTGTGTGGAAGTTGTTAAATGAAGTACTCTTGCTCTTCAGAGTTTTTTCCCCTCAGTGTTGAGTGTATCTCTAACAAGGCTTCACAGCTTTTGGGAAACTTAACAGCTTTTCACATGCTAAAACTGTAAACTAATTTACTTGTGTATTGCCTCTTTCAGCAAAGCACTTTGGCATGAGCTGAAGTGTAAGCATGTGTTTTTAGTGCTGAGGACAATGCAACCACTGCCAAATTTAAAACAAAGGATCTCTTCAGTGATGTATGGGATCAGTGACAAAGCTCCAGGATAGCAAATGCCATACCAGTCAGTGTCCCCATACTGTGTCTTATTTCTAATAAAAGTTCTGACCAAGAGATTTGGTCTTCCATAAAAATGTAGCGTTTGCAAAGATTCGGTCATCACTACTTTGTAGTATGGTTGGAGGCTGCTGTTGGACTTCTAATAACAGTACAGTGACATGTGCTTTGCAATGGTGGATCAAAATAGTTTTGTGCTGCTGGAGTCTGAACTAATCCTCTCAGTCTTAATGGGTGTATTTCAACTCAGATTAGTAAATTGTTGACCAAACTCTGGTCAATTTCTTTCCAAAGCTGAAAGGAACAATTTAAATTGCCAAATAACATTGCTGGATAAGTCAAAGTTATGGTCTCTCCTAATTTAGGATATTTTTCTTGTTAAAATGCTAATGGTAGAATAGAAGCTTACAAAACCTTATATTCTTCTGTATCATTCTCTGTTGTATACTTGTTCTGTTAATTAGTTGGTTTTTAAATAATGTATCTTGTTATTCTCTTGGTGTTTGAATTTCAGATTTCATTTTGAGAGTATATAAGGACTACTTTGTAGGCAGTTCTATAATTATAGATTTGCTTGTTTGTTATTTGATGATACACATTTTCTATTATGACTATTCTGTAAATTAAAGAGGTAAAGAACCTGACTTTACAGATGTAAGTAATGAGAGATTTATTAAAGTAGGATGGAAGCAATAGTGAGATGTGATGTGTAATAGACAATATAGTACTTTGTGCTAGAATAGTGGATTTTCTTTATAAGGGTTAGGGAAAGTTCATCTAGCCCAGCCTTCTAATTTGCTGAAAATCCCTAAGTACTTTATGATGACTCCGCTCATGTTGGTACAAATTTAGAATTAAAAAAAGACATATGCAAGTGCCAAGTTACTGAGAATCCCCCAGACAGTGATACTGAAGAGTCCTTTGTTGGAGTAACCCTTTTCCAAAACACCACGGGCTCTGCCTCTGTCACCATGCTGAACTGAGGACTTGAGAAACGATTGCTGTGGCAGGTGAGATTCACTGCAGGGGAAGCGAGGAGAGTCCTTGTTGAAGGAATGCAGATCACGGTCGTGTGGGAGGCACGAGCTATGCACTTGAATGTTTTGTCTGTTGTGGTGGGTTTTTTAGCTGGGTTAATTGACACATATAGGATTAAATCTCAGTTCCCTGTCAGAAGTCTTCTACATACTGAGAGTGGATGAATTCTGGGTTATAGAGCCCCAAACCTACAAAAGGCTGTGATTTTTCAATAACTCTTAACAGTCCAGAAGTTGGTGCCAGAGGTCTCTCCAATTTATGCTGCATCTGGGTTTTCCTGTTGTGCTACAGTAGCACACAGAAGAGAAAAAACTCTTAAAAACAGCATCACCTCGTGAAACCCTGTGGTACTCCCGAACAAACTTCTGTTTCTAATGTGCTGCTAATTATGTGGGCAAGCAGCCTGAATTGGTGTGTTGTGAAGGGCAATGGATCCATAGCATGGAGGCTGCTAAACTAGGAGAGATGCAATGCTCTCCTTCTCCAGTTACGGGACTACAGGAGGCAAATTAGGTCTGGCGGGTGACATAGATGTTTTGCAGCAGAATAAATTTGTTTTAATGGCTGTGGTAGATGGAAAGCAAGATACTACTTTGGCCTATTGAAATGGGGAAATGAATGCCAGAGAACTGGGCAAGAAACACCAGGAGGGGGCAGAATATAGTGAAGATGCTGTTGTAAGAATGCAGACCACCTAGGTGCAAAGACCATAACACACTGCAGAACTGGGCAGGGCTGACCACAAGAAGTTCATGACCATCACTGGGGTATTCAGACATGGCTGTGACCTATCAGTATGAACAATGTGTCACTATCCTGTTGGGTGTACCAGACACTGTAATTTCTTTCGATTAAAGCTGCCTGTTGGAAAGTTTCCAAAGGCTGAATTTCTGTATTCAGCCACTTTTAAGACCATTCTTTGTTAATCGTATTTGCCTGGCACGTTGGTCACTCACGTTGCTATGAAAGGTTGTGAGGGGAACTAGGCTGCACTGATGTGATGTTAAATCCCTTCATCCGTGGGAGCTCCTGATGGTTTTGGCTTTGTGACTGTGGCCTTGAACATCTGTTCTCTCCACCTTTGCAAAGCCAGTGCTCGAAGGGAGCTGCTGGCTCCTGCACCTTGGGGGCTTTGTATACTGGAGTCATACCTTACTCCTATCTGTTTTTCCACAAATATAGACATCCTTGCAAGGCAGAGTGCTTTAGATAATCACTGAGTTGTAAATGTTTATTTGTTTTGTCATTTTTTGACAGGTTATCTGTGATAATTTTGTTAATTGCCACTTGCAAGGAAGGATCCCACTTACTCTTTTCTCTGTACTTATTACACATGTATAAAAAATGTCACTTAGCTTTATACACATTTGCATGAAACACTGCTGTTGCTTTGTAGGAGGATTAGTTCTAACTGCTTGACAGGAGAGTGTGTGTTTATATGATGTGTAGTATTCATGACTATAAATACATTTAAACATCAGAGCTGAGTTGCTGATAATGCAGAGCTATCGTCAGGATTCAGCAGGCTGCTCTGCAGCTTGTAGGTTGGATGTGAGCGACAGTGCATTCGAGCCATCTGGAACTGGCAGCTTTGGGGACCTTGGCTGCTGCGAGTGGGTAGCACGGTGGTGTGCCTCTGGAGGATGCAGTTCCCTGCTGCGTTCTCCCAGGTTTTTCACTAGCCTAAGGGAGTCGTTGGCAGAAGCTGGAGGGATAGGGGACTTGGACCCAGCACCTCCTCTCTTCTCTTTCCCCCACAGCACTGGGTAGAGAAGTGGAGACAGTAAGCAACACATATACAATTAACCTACTGCCTCTTTATCTTGAGGGAGCTTACTGTTGACAGCAACAAGAAAAAGTGCAATTGTAAGCTTATTTACTACATTTGTTAACCATCTGGGATATAAAGCCTCTAAAGTGAAGGAGCTGTCAGATTTCATTCTAGTTAACCCTGTGGAAGCAAAAGACTTGATTTTAATTTCTTTCATCAGGCATTCAGTTTAGTAACAACCTTGGACAAAAAGCAGTACTGATGGATATATATATATATATATATATATATATTTAATCTCTTGATATATCCACATTGTCATAGGAGCTGATTACTGACAGAGGCCACCAGTGGTC
This sequence comes from Nipponia nippon, assembly GCF_047370975.1. Taxonomy (NCBI): domain Eukaryota; kingdom Metazoa; phylum Chordata; class Aves; order Pelecaniformes; family Threskiornithidae; genus Nipponia; species Nipponia nippon. The sequence continues at coordinate 3,732,194 of NW_028262330.1, forward strand.
AGCAGGGCTCCTGCTGGAGAACAGGGGAGGAGGTCATCAAATGGTGAGAAACTCTTCTGACTCAAGCTGTCAGGTGCTGTGAAAGGTGATGGATCCATGGCTTGGAGGCTGCTGAACTAGGAGAGATGCAACACTCTCCTTCTACAGTTATGGAACTACAGGAGGCAAATTAGGTCTAGTGGGTGACATGGATGTTTTGCAGCAGAATAGATTTGTTTTAATGGCTATGGTAGATGGAAAGTGAGATGCTAATTTGGCCTCTTGAAATGGAGAAAATGAATACCAGAGAACTCAGCAAAGACACCAGGAGGGGGCAGAATATAATGAAGATATTGTAGCATGCCCTGCAGAGTGTTTTGTGAGCTCTCTTTGAGTTTGCAGAGAGAGAACAGCCAGCATTCATCCTCAGAGTTTCCTGAATAAGAATGCAAGAAAAAAATACAATGGAAGAAGAACTGGCACAAATTGTGACAGTTTAAGGTATTAGAAATGTAACTATGAATAATGCAATGGGAATGGTAAGCTTTGCTATATAGTGCTGAAGAAACTTGCTTTGCTTTTGGTTTGTAACTGTGGAAGCTGGGCTGTGTTCTTGGGTGGTTTTTTTTTTATTTATTTAACAGTTTAGAGCTATGCTGGCAAGGTTGAGAATTTGTGCTGCTTTTTCCCCTGAACACCAGTGAACAAAAGTGAGGAAATTAAGGAAGAGAAATGACTTGAAGAGAGGAAAAAACCCAAACAAAACAGCATCTCACAGCAGGGAGCCAAATTTTACCGTGGAGCAACATTGGCTCCAATGGAGCAAATCCAGTTTAGAGGAGGAAAGTATGTGTCCCTGGATTCTGAAGGAATGGGAGAAAGATGCTCCAGTACAGATGAGAGAGGGGAAAAGAGTCAGTATCGAGGATGGGACAGAGAATGTGTGATTATATAAAGCAGCTGTAGGAATTCCATGTGAAGCAGGTCCGTTACCTTAGTGGGAATCTCTTTTGTGATGTACACAGGCTTGGGCTCTGGCCTTGAGATACTGCTGTTAGATGTCGAATTACCTCTCAGGAATGTGTATGAGTTAGAGGTGTGGTTGCCCCAGGAAAAATGAATAGCGGAAACTGTAGCCCCTTGCAGTGTGGGAGTTAAGTGTTCAGCACTACTGAGAATCAGGTTGCTTTGGTGCCAAAATATGGATTTAGTTGCTTAAAATTAAGTCTGCCTGTGTCCCAATTTCCCCATCTGTAAAATGTATTACAGCAATTTCAGCTAATCCTATTAAATTGTAGTACTAGTGTTTCACTATTAATATATCTACAAGGACATGCATCATGGTAACTTTACCCCATGGTGACTAAAATGTCTGCAGTAGCACAGTATAAAATAATCAGAGCCTTTGGGACTCTGGAGCTCTCCTTTTTTAATTGGTAGACTGGAAAGAAATTACGCCCATTTTCTCCAAGTAAAGATCTGGCCTACTCTCTCCATGAGGGCGGGAAAGCAACCTATTTTTCAGACTAAGGTTTTTCTACTTCCTCTCAACCCTGCTGTTTTAGGGTAACAAGCAAGCAGGATTTGATGAGAAAGCGTTGTCTTTCCTTTGCACATTAAACTTGTGAATTTTTGTTTGTTTGTTTTATCTAACATCGTTCAAGGAAGGACTCGGGTGCCTTCAAAATGCAAAGACTGTGTGTAATGAAAAGACTTCCTGCTAGGCAAGGAAAAGGCTTCAGAGGTAATTATAGCTCTTCAGCATTTTGTTCCATTTAGTGTTTTATTAAACCTCTCACCTGATCTTTGGTGTGTGTATGATAAAAGGAAGTTTGTAGTGCAGCCACCTCTGATGATATAATCTTTTTAGCAGGCAGGATGTAAAATAGGTCCCATAACACATTAGGATTTCCTCAGAAATCTCTGGCAAGGCTAATTATTTTTTTCTTAGCCACTGAGCAATCACTAACTCTCCCACAGTTACTAAGTCCTTCTGACCTTCGATATTTTTTCTATACTTGTGCCGAGATTACACCTAGAGTCCCTCAAGGACACAGCACCTGGGTTACTGTTTCAAACCAGAGCTCCCCATGAAGGACGCAATTTTTGACTGATGCAGTTTCTGCTTGCTCAGTGCATCCTCTGAAGACAGTAGCAAACATGTCACGTTGCCATAAGAAAAAATAAAAAGCCTGTGTTCTTCGGAGTCCATTATATTAATAGAAATCATTAATACCCTGTTGATTGCAGTGGCAATGCAGTAATTACGATATATCTAAAATGTCACTGTTGGAAGGATTGTAGAGGAAGGTTATGGCTCAAGTTTGAAAGTAGGTGCTTACAAGTGTGCTCCCCTTTGTCTAGGGGAGGCAGTGTGACCTAGAGAACTAGGTCCCAAATCCTGGTTCAACACCCTGGACTGGTACTGAAGCTGCAGTAAAAGAGTGCAGCCCACCTCCTTAATAATGTTTCTAACCTGAACTCGGGAACCTGCTGATCTGTCAGTGGTCCATGTTTCAGAAAGGCTGGGAAAACTGGCGTGGAGTGGGAAGTGAGAGCCTGGGGTTCGGTGTCTGGTTCTGCTGGCTGGGCATGGGCGAGCCGTCTTGCCCCTCTCTGCCTCTGCTGCATAGCCACTTTCATTTTTCTCTGTTTAGGAGCTAAGGTTTAATTAGCATAAGATTTTCAAGTGTTCACCTGCATGTGGTAACGTTTTGGATGTCCAGATTTTTTCCAGATATCCTGAATGGGTTCAGCTCTTCTGACTGCTTATGGATACTTGGTAATGCTGAAGATTAATCTTAAGGCCTCCAGAAATATTTAAAATCAGAACTCACTTGCAAAAATGTGAGGCTTAACCTTCTTGAAGTATTCATTGTTTAATAAAATTAATTTGCATTTAGATATCTTTACTGTAATTACTTTAAATTATGTACAAGGGCTGAAATCTTAATGTGATGGGCAGGTGCTGAGAGCTTAAGACTTGGGTCATATCTAATTTAGAAATTAATACTCTACCTCTTATTTTTAATAAGTTAAATGTTACCTGTTGTAGTGCTTTATTTGAAATCAGTTTCACCAGATGCGAGTTCAAAACCATTCATTCTACCACTTGCTGAATGAGGAGTTCCTGCAACTTGAAGCTTGCTCTCTCTCTTCAATGTTCCTCTGCTTCAAACACTGATTATTACTGGCTTCACCCTTCTCTTTCAGCATCTCCAGAAGACAGGCGATGGCCTAGAGCAAAACAGCTGGGGTTCCCAGCACCACATGTAGGTCTGGGAACCCCAAGGTTCCTTGTGAATGGGAAGCCAAGACTTAAGGGAAAAAAAAAAAATGTTCATTGCTGTTGTAGGCACGTTCTCTTTTGAAACATTATTGTCAAGTGTCTGACTGTACCATTTAAACAAATAATCACCAGAGCCACATTTCCATTCAGCTGACAGCCAGTTTCTTATCTCAGTAATTTTTATGGTTCCCCAACCAGAGCTCAATATACCACATATACAAAATAATTACAATGAAGCAAAGTGTTCTTTTACTTTGAGGGGTACATTTTTCAAATATCCCCTAGGAGGGAGTTTTACCTAACCCAGGAACTTGCAATGCTGTTATAGCTGTAACTGAAACCATAATGATGCAATTAAATATTAAATCATCGATCAGATGCTCTGTGTTGCTGTTTAGTTAAATCAGGAACACCTGAACTAAAGGAAAAAACAAAAAGCAAAATACATGGCAAGCCAATGCATGTTGTTTGTCGGACTAAAAGTGGAGGAGGCCTCAAGTGAGTTCACTGCCACCAAACATGACTGTAATGAGAAGCCATTGAGGAATTGTAGGGAGAATACAAAATTATCAGCAACCTACAGTGCCTAGCACAATACGGTCCTCTTCCATAAGTGACGACTATAAGCACTTCCTTATCTCACAAATAATACATGCTTTTTATAAAACCCATTTCTGATGCAAAGTAGAACAATGTTGCAGATGGGAAGCTGCAGCACAGACAGTAAACGGCTTGCTGAGAGTTGTACAGGAAACTCGAGCACAACTGGGATTCAACCCAGGTCTCATAACTTGTAGAGGTTTTCTAGAAACTACTGGATTGTCTTTCTGTTGTGGTAATTATAATTAATATTTTATGTGATACCAAAAAAGTCTGATGCTCCTGAAAACTCTTCCAAAGGCATGCCTGGGATCCCTGCTAAGATGATACTATACCGTTGATATAATAAATGCCCAAAATATATTTCCTGTCTAGCTGCGGAGATGGCTGGTTCATGTAATGAAGCTGTTCTATGTATTCTGGAATACATTATAACTTGGGGTTTTTTCCCTAACTGGGGGAGAGTAAAGCTGGAGGAGATTCTCCAAAGTCTGATACCATTCCTTACTACTTTTAAGGCCTTTATATTGCTGGAATAGCACGGTAAAGCTCCTGCATAATGAAAACCTGAGTCACTCAAACTATGATATTATTTCTACCAAAGGTAATTTTTAAAAGTGCAGATATACTCAGTAGGGCATGATCCTTGTAGCTAATGAGATCTTTCCCTTTCTTTGCATTTACCTGGAGTTTTGCATTTCAGAGGTGCTTCTACAAGCTCTCTGTAGAGACCTGCTTCACAAGCTTTTGAACTAGAGACACATACAGCCTGTGGTCTACTCCTTTTACTCTGACAAAAAACTTGCTTTCGTTATTATTTGTTGTGTGTTTTCTTTAAAGTAATTCTTGGACTGAAAGCCCACGTTCTGCTCTTTTTTTGTAGCAATTTAACTGTTGTGACCTGAAAACTTGTCCTCTTGTCTTATTTTTGTGAGTGCTTGAGCTCCCATTGCATTAGAAATGAGGTTGAATGAATGAAGGCTTGTTTCTCCCATCCCCTCTCTTGTGTAGTTTGTATATGGTAACTGCTTGCAGCTGGATACTCCAGAGGTTGCTGCATTTCAGAGGTTCTTAGGCTATCCATTTATAACTGAAAAGCCAGCATTTTGCTGTAACCCCAGAGAAGTGTATATATTGTAATATTAACACCGCATGTGCTAGAAAGTGCATACTTGCTGTGAATTCCTTCTCTAAAAGGGAGCTTGTTTCTGTTTACTTCTGTCATATTGTGACTCCATTTTTTTGAAATCTGAGAATTTGATGTGGTGTGTAGGTATGTGTGACCCATTACTGCCTTCAGGGCCATTGAAGGCTAGGCTAGATTGTTCCGATGTATCTTAGCATAGATTTGTTGAAGTCAAAAGAGCAGTGACAAATTAAACAATGACGATCTGGCCCTAAAAAGTGATCCAGCCTGCTGGAGTGTTCTGAGTGATAAACAGGGATGATGTGTTTGTTTTCCTTCTTTGTACAGTCAGAGCAAAGCAGGCTCTGCAGGGATGCTGAAATTGCTTTCAGCAATATTTTCTGTAATATGAATCCAAATAAGTGAACAGACAAAGCTTTTCATGAGGGTAACCAGCTTACGGGGAAGAATCCCTTTCTGAGACACCTCAGATAGATTTTTACAGCAGGGGGATTTCTGGGGAAAAGCAAAGAAGCTGAGCGGTACAGTCTCCAGTCCTGTCATGGTCTCATTTAGAGACCACGTCGGCAGGTTATAGCCTGCTGCACAAATGGCTTCTCCACTGCCAAATCCCAGCAAATGGTGTCCAGTGACAGCAGTTTCCAGAGAGGTACGGCAGAGGGAAGATGCGGCTCGCTAAAGCACAGCACTTTACACAGTGATGCAATATAGGCTTTTCCTCTATTTCCTAGATATAGGCTATAGGCTTTTCCTGTATTTCTTCAGTAGTGTGACCGGGGAGCAAAGCCTCTAAGCATTAGCTTGCAAAGACTTAAATCTGTGTCTTGTTAGCATTTGTCTAGCCTACTCTTCTTCTGAATGCTTTAGTTACATGTGTAACTAACCCCAAATCCTGGGGAATTTTAACAGAGTACTTCTGTGGGTCAAATCAAGGTTAGATGATACTGCCAGTCGTTCAAAATTCCTCTTCTTTTCCAGTGGCAACCTTTTTATACATCAGTGCAATATGTAACTATGTGCCTGAGGTGAATCCTCTGCTGGCTGGATCTAGGCTTTGTTACAGAAGTAACTGAGAAATAGTGGTAAATAGTCCTCGCCATAAATGAAAATAGTTTCCCATCTGTACGCTCTCACAAAGTGTTCTGTCTTCGGTCTGGAGCACCAAGTTACGGTCACTAAGAACGAACTGCAGGAGTTAAAGAAATTGGAAGCTCATAAGGAGGAGGAAATAGTCTCTCCGTACAGTTTCAGCACCTAGTGGTGTCAAAACCCAATTCTTCACATCATCTTTCAGGGGAAAGGGCAAGTAGCTCTCCTGAGCCTCTCTGCTGATTTTGGGCTCCTTCAGTTAAGAGCAAGGTGTCAGCAGGAAATTGTATTTCCTCAGTTGTGTGCCAGGTGTTGTATCCTTCTTTTGTCTTTGTTCTCATAGTAAAAATTGGTAAAAGTGGATAACTATTCTATTTGTTGCTTACCTCACTGGGTAACCTAGGACAGATATCCTAAAAGAAGTGCCATTGAGCAAAGATGATAATGCATTGCATTTCTCCAGCATGTTTTTATCTTCAAAATGCTTTATAAGCAGTAATTAAAAGTAGCAAGTTGAATGGAGAAGAATATCACACATGTTCTGATCAGTCGGATGTGAACTGCCGGTTAAGCGGTTGCACCATGGCTGACTGCGTAACCGTGTCGACAGATGTCAGCCAAGTGCCACCAAATGAGCTGTCCAGAGCAAAACTGCAGCTGCACATTTCTCACCGCCCTTACAAGGCAGAGGAGGATTATTTCGGATGGAGAACATGTCAGCCTTCTGGATACTAATTGAGCTTGATAGCTGGGCTTCAGTGACATAAAATTGAGAGATGTAGAAAATCTGAGTACTGCTGTGCAAATTGCTGCAAATGGTTTTAGGGCAGGCTACCGGGAGGGTGTTGGTGCAAGCTGAGCCAGGCTGCATTACCACCCTTCTCTAAATGTGCTTCCACTTTTGCATTGACAATTAACACGCTGAGGATGGATTCTTTCTCAGGTGGCTGACTCACTTTCCACAGCCGTATGTATAAGGCAACACCAATACCTATGTCTGATAGCGTACGTGCGTCCATGACTAGCTGGCTTCCAGTAGTCAAGCTGCCTTAGTTATCAGTGTGTTGTTTTGAGCATGGCAGGCATCTCCTTGGGCTTCCATATGTATGAAGCTAGGATCGTGTCTCTGTTCCATCAGCCTTGTCTCAGACTGTAATAGATATGAGGATATTGTCCATGCAATCAGATAGGGGAAATAATGGGATTGAACTCTGCGTATATTTTATAGACTTCATGTCATGAAGGTTGATTCAAGCAGCTTGAAAGGCCAGTGCATGTCTCGGCATGAAAATTTTGACATGCACTGCATCCCTGGGGAGAGAGTGCATCTGTTAGCTGCTTCTTTCATGCTGACCCTGTCATAATCAATAAGAATAGCTCATTGCAGAGAAATTATTTGTGCAAAGGACAAGGATATCTATTGCTTGTAAAATACCCCGAAAGCATTAAAAAATTTCCTTCTGTATTATGATGAATCATTATATAGCAATGTGTATAAAGAATATCTAACTACAAAATACTGCTATCTCTGATGATTCAAAGCTATCTGAAATGCTACCTGGAGACGTAATTATGAATCTGGTATAAGTTTAGATTTATACTATGTTTCCTGCCAAGATTATAAAAAACAAACAAACGAAACCCAACAAACAAAAAAACCACTCCAGAAACCCACAAAAAAACCCCACAAACCAAACACAAACCCAAATAAAAAAAAAAAAAACAAAAAAAAAAAAACAAAACAAAAAAACCCTCAACAACAAACCCAAACCCTGAATAACTTTCATCATTGTTGGGTGGCGGTGGAGTGTTTGGGTTGGGTTTCTTTAAATAGTTTAATCATGTATAAAACAATATAAAACCCTTTCACAAACAGTTTGTAGAACATAGATGCAAATTACCAGTTAAATTATAGATAGTAAGAGTAAGATTAGAAGGTAATGGAAGTAAAACTGAAACTTTCGTGTGAGGCTATAAAAATGTTCTATATAAATGTGTAATTTTGAGCTGCAATAGAACATTCCTTTGCAGGGTTTAGATATTCAAATCCCCGGTTAGGATTTTTCTACCTAACCTTCATTTTTCTATACCAAAAATCTGAAGAAAGGCCTTTTCTTCTCTATATTTTGATTTGCAGAATAAACACCCACATCCACGTCCACCCCCAAACTATTCTGTGCCTTGCTCCAGCTCTCAGGACCACTCCCTTCCTAGAGCACTTAGTGAGTAATTCTCTCAATGTATCTTGGTAATGGACCATTATTCTGAGACCTTCAGCGCTGGGAAGGAAATACATTCTTGTGCAGTGGGCTAGCTCAAGATGGATGTGCCTCTTAAATTCTGAAAATAGGTCTCAAGTGTGCTATCCTTCTGTCCAGCAGGGAATTTCAATTCCCAAAGCACAAGCTCCTCCTATTTGATACAGAGGTGTTACTGGAAAGTCTAACTCCATCCTGCTTGTGGCTCTCCTGTTGGATTTATCACTGTTTAGGCTAACAGAGCTTATCCGAGCCCCTTATTTAGGTCTTAACTTCGATGCTGTTTTGCAATCAACCTATGTTTGTATGCCTACAGATTCCAGATGTGTTAGGGTGGAGATGGATCACAGAGCTCAAAAGTAACTCCTGAGATAGTTCACGTAGGCTGACTTTGGATTTCACACTAACTGGGATAGACCTTGGAGACTCATTTGGGGCAAAAGGAAAAAACCAAACCAACCAAACAAAACCAAAACCCAAAGATCTGTCATGGTATTCTCCCATACTGTTTCACAGGAGAGCCTGTCATCTGCATTCAAATTTATTTGTGAACAAAATGATGTAGTTTGTTCCAGGCTGGAGCACGTGCACGTGTTTCCGTGCAAGCTGGACAACCGGGGGACCTGAGCTCTGGAGTGAAGTCGAGAGCAGCTGTAGGGACATGCCAAGGTACTGTTGCAGCTGTGACTGTTCAGTTCAGTTTAGGGCTAACAACTGCAGCACGTTAGGATCATTCACGCTTATCTTTTTATGGATGCAATACTATTTACACTTCCTAGTCAAAGTCCAGGAATCTCATAGTTATTAAAGAAAACTAGACAGCAGAACATTCAACTCAATTTGTCATGTTCATTAATGGTGGCAAACTAAAAGTATGTATTTAGGCTTTATCAAGATTCAGTGTTATTGAGCTTGCCTGTCTCTCTCCTTAAACACTGCTATGGTTAAAAACCTGTTAGAAGAAAATCTGACAGTTTGTGGCTGTTTGGTAGTTGTATTGTTCATACAGTAACAGAACTCCATTCTTGAAAAGCATTTCTTTTCAAATTACCCTTAATGACCTCCTGTTGAGGTAATAACACATTTGGCCATTGCAATATTTTGAAATATCTCCCTGAATTGTAGCATAACACTTCTTAAATATTGCAAGAGGAATATTAGCACAGGCTGAGGCTACCAGTTTCTGTTACGGTTGAGCAACCTGAGAAGTTGCTGCTGAATCAGGATTCCCAGGAGGTGAGGGCTAGATTTGCCTCTGTTGATGCGTTGCAGTCTCTTAAAAGTCTGCAATTAATTTCCATTGGTACTTTATTGCTACAGGTGTCTTCCTGAACTAAAACAGTTGCAACAAACTCTATGGCCTTTGTTTAGAAGTTGTTCTGCCTTTGCGTAAGTCAATTTTTGTTTTGTAGGTTTCTGTATGCGTTCAGAGTAATAATTTAAATTTAGAATTCCTCCAGAAGTAGTACAAGCATAATCTTTACAAAGCAATGCTATTGAATATGGATCGATTATTCCTGTTTCCTAATGTTTGCTGAATCTACAACCCTTTGCTGGCCCAGGGGTGGTGGTACACTGGTGCTGTCAAAATGCAGCTGCTATGGATGCAGCTACACAAAATGCCTTCTATCCCACCATCCCTTTTCCTTCCCAGTCTCCAGTTAAAAAAAGCTAAATTAAGCTAGTGAATTAAACTGGGAGGACTGGTGCTGGTTTCTGTTGCTTTCAAGAAGAAGCAATTTCTTTTTACTTTCCCATATCTCTGGGGAGGTGAAACCTCACTATTGTGCTGGAAAGGCTTGCCTTGCCAAACCATTCTGTCTGAGGGCTCATGAGGCCTTCAGTGCCTTTATTCTGCAGATCTTTGGCAGGGGCATCATTAATGTCAGGAGACTAGCAGAATGGCTCTCCATTTTAAGATCATACAGGGTTCAGTAAGCAGCGTCCCCCAGTGGACATCTGCCCACAAAGTGGCAGAAACAATTTACGGGTAGCTCATTTGCAAATGAACGGCACGTTTTGATCAGCTCTCCCTCGACTGTAATCGCATCACATGGGTTTTGCAGTGGATGTGAGAGGCACATGGCTGTTAGAATGGCATAGTACAATTAGCTTAAACAGGCCTGCTAACAAGCGTTAACATTCTGTCTTCTGGCTATATAGCTATCTAGGCTCTATGAGAGCCAATATAGCTCAATATTATAGCTCTGTACTGTGTTCTGAAACTGTGTTGTATGACACAATTCAGTTCCCTGTCAAAGTGCCCGAAAAGAAGGGGGAGAGAGGAATGAAGACCTGACATCACTTTAGAGCTGAGACTGAGGCTTTTCATTCATTTTGTAATTTAGTTTATGCTGCTCTTCCTTTTATTTTTTCAATTGATATGGTATTTTTGTTTTAATAAGATGTTTAGTCTATACTATGCTATTCAAAAATCTTAAACTTATGCTGAGTGGCTCATGTTCAGCAGCATAATACTCTTCCTGGCTGAATAAGCATTACACCTGTAACTCAGTTAGAGGAGCCAAAGCTCGTGGAAAATGTATTTTAAAATATACTTTTACAAAGTTGTAGAGTGTCTAAACTTTATGCACTTTTTGCAATATGGGTAGTGCAAAAAATGAAAATAACAAGCAATCACGCATCATGGTGGAAAAGTTGGAAGCAAGCAATCATGAGCAACGTAAATTTGTTTAAAGACCTGAATGATTTCTAATGAAAAGTGCTTCGTGGTAGCTTGGCTGTACAAAGTGTATGGGGGGCTGTTCTGGCAAAATGTGATAAAGGGCTTGGATTATTTTTGCATTCAGTATGTGAATAATCATAATAAAACTCTAGAAAGCATTTTGCAAATATTAAATTAGAAATTATCAAAATACTTCTTTCAGGAAGGAAACTATTACTGCCTCAAGAAATTGCTAGGTTAAATAACTTTTCTAAAGCCAATGAAAAAAAACAAGGGTCAGACCAGATTTATTATTGCAAAATGAAAAAGCAAATGATGTTTGGAGTTGCAGTGGAGTTCATAGCCCTAGACTCCTGTGCTGTCTAGAAGGCTTTGGACTTGATGGTAACTTCGTCCACAGGGGACACATCTTCAGGAAAGGTCATAAAGGCAATGCCAGCTCAGTTGTCAGGGGAATGGAACTGCTGGAGCAAAGCAGAATATGCTGCAGTATTGTTTCATGGCAAGACAACTACTCCGAGCAAAAAATCCTTATTGGAGACAAAGCATTGGGGTAGACCTCGCCATACCGAAGCAAGATGGGCTCAACCCCATTTCTGTTATCTAACTCCTATAGCTGCATTGTGGCACAGATTGCAGAACTGCTTCTCCGTTAGGATTTACTGCACGAGATCTGGTGAGAGTTACCCAGAGGGATTGACTTGTTTGGCAGCAAAGATACAGGGAGGCTTTTCTGTCTCTTGGGGAGGCTCGGCGGTAGCAGTGGGTATAAATTAGTAGGTTATGAGAGTCTATTACAGAGCTGTCCAATGTTAATCTCATTGGATGTATCTGTATTTAGAATTAATTGTGTTTCTGCTGATACAGGCTCACATAGGAACTATGTTTGTGTACCTACTCATTTGCATGTTAATGGGGTTCTCCAGAGTTTTTCCTTGATCTTTAACAACAGGAAAGCCTGGCTAATTGAAATTTATTTGAAAAGGGTTTATTTGCCTCTTGGGCTAGGGACAATAGACTAGAACAGCTGAGGAAGGCTGCAATGCTCATGTTAGCGAGTTAGATTTTAATACCTAAGCATACCCACACTGGCAGGATAAATTAACAAAGGAGGTGAATGGTTTGTACTGATCCTTCTCATGCTAACACCCTAAATTGGTTTTGGTCCAGCCTGGTTATGTAGTGACTGCTTCACAGCAGCTGAGGTGGGAACTCCTGATTTCCAGTGGAACAAAGGACCTGCATGTAAAGCTTTCCGTGTGACATAACTGTAGACTTCTGTGCTGGTTTTGGCTGGGATAGAGTTAATTTTCTTCATAGTAGCTAATATGGGGCTATGTTTTGGATTTGTGCTGGAAACAGCTTCTGACATGAATCTGGCTCAAGAATGGAGGAATGACAGCACACAAAGATCTGTCCCATTTACCACCGCTAACACTCATAAAAAAAAAAAAATTGAACCTGAATGTCTGAACTGTCCTTAAATGCTGTACATTGAATCCTGGCTTTGTTTATTCTAATGTCTTTGATGCTCTGAACCCCTTATTCCACAGTCACTGGTGTAAGACATTTGTATTTCAGATCTTTGTGGAGTCTTGCATACAGCCCCTTGCTCTCAACGTGACTCCTGTCCAGAAATGCTGGAAAGTGTTGGTGAAGCATGACAGTTGCTGTAGCAGATCAACGTACTCTGAGAATTACCTCTAGGCTGGGAATATTGTGATGGCTCAATTTATCAGCTGCCCCCTTTGCCAGCACCATCAGTCAAACTGGAGCTGGAGGTCAGGATTTCAGTGTGGAAATAACATTTTTGGGTGAATGATGATGATTATTTGTTGGGGGAAGGGTTGTGTATTTTTACTACTTAGCTTCTGTGGCCTGTGTTTTTAGCTAACTGCATGAGAGCTGTTCTGATGTGTACCTTCTGGGGTCCTTTGTTTTTAACCCAAATACTGTGGCTTCTTTCTGTCTAGTTAGTCACCAAAAAACACTGCAGGGCCTGATTAACACTTCACTAATGTCTGTATTTTACAACCTGCCTATGATTTGGTGGTCTCAGTCCATCTCTTTGCAAATATTTAATTGCTGGTCTTATATTGAGGTTTTTGATTATGAAGAGTTCATTATATGACAGATAGTACATTTCCTAGTACAGAACAGAGTATAATCACAGCTGAAGCACAGCTGTCAAAATAAAATGAACACAAAGTGCAGCTATTGCTTTAATTGTGTTTATATACTCATTAACTCTGAAAACTTCACAGTCCAAAGTGGTTCTTCCCACTGATAGTGCAGTAAGTAACAGGCTGCTACACTTCTGTAACCAGAGTCCAACTGGATTTTGTCTTTGTCCTGAGACAGAGCTGATTAATGCTTCAAAGGGAGCGTGGAGTTCCCTGTGCTCTCCTGAGGCAGGGAAAAGTCAATGTGGCAAACGGAGAACGTATCGAGGACAAGACTGTCATCCTGCCAAAGGAGACAGTGGTCTGGAGGTATCACTGTGGGTGCTGGATGCCAGGTGGTCTAAGGGTGCACAGAATTGTCCCAGTGGCAGTTTGCTGAGTGAAACTGGTGGAACAGGGGAGGTCTCTCTCAGGTGGGCTCAAGGCAGCTGTTGCATTCACAACTGATAAGACACTAAGCAGCAAGCCCTTGCAGATGCAAACACATTGTGAAACTAGCTCTGTTTGTACCAGCTGAGCACCTTTTCTGAGCATTAACTTAGCATCCTCTTGTCTTTGAATACTATGACAATTCGTGGAAGGACTAGACCTTGACAACCTTCCATCTTTCATATGCCTCCCTACCCCCTGAGACTGGTATTCACTGACTTTATTCCTACAGGAGAGGTAAAGATGTAAAAGCTCTACCACGGTGCCCACCTGTACAATTTTCTGGAGCTTATTGTAGAAGCAGTGGAAAGCCCTAAAGGACTGGCAGACGCTTTGTTGGCCACATGTCTCCAGAAAGGAAAAAGGAGACCCACAAAACATGTTTCTTGTGCCTGCAGACATGGGTGTAATTGGTGTACTACTGTGAATTGCTCTGTCATCCATTGGTGATTTTGTTTGGGTTTTTTATAATCTCCCCTTTTCATTGTCCTTAAACATGAGAGTTTACACAATTTTAATTTATTAACCTTTAACATGCTTAGGGTAAATGATGTATCACAATTGACCTTTTCCTTCTCCTATTATTTGTTTGTGATTTCTTCTTCCTATCTACAAATACTAAATTATTTTAGTTGCATATATGTTGCCATGTATATAAATGGGGTTTCTCATTGTCTCTTTCTTATTTTTGCCTTAGATTTCAGAAATTTTCTTCTGTACAAAGTTATTTAAAAGTAACCATATATGTTTCTAGCATCAAATGCAGAAAGTATTTAGGGAAAACTGGAAATTCCTTAATAATTGTTTCCATTTGTAATCTGGAGTTGTGCATTGTAGATACACAGCTCCTCCTGTATCCCTCAAAGAATATTATTTCACAGGTAATCTTATACAGGGGAAGAGAGAGTTAAAAAGGGGGGGGGGGGGGGTGTGGAACTGTAGAGATAGTGGTATGAAATCCAAACGCAGAGAATTAAATTCTAACTCAAAAATGCTTGGTTTGAACTTGCAAACTCAGAATTCCTGCTCACAAGTAATGACCAGTCAGGGTGATCGGTCTGAGGGAAGCTGAATTGTTGCTTGAGAAAATACTAGATGCAACATTGGTTAGGGTTTGGATTTTTTTTTTTCTCTAAATGTTTGTGGTATAAAGACCAAAGAAGGAATTGGCATCCAGTACGGCACCATCCATGCCTCATACTGAGCTAATTAGGGAGCAACTCAAGTGCGCTGTCTAATATGAGAGCCTGGGTTTCTAAAACACCCTGCATAAAGAGGCATGAGAATTGCATGGCTAATAGAAACTCACAGCTCTAGTTGAAATTAATAAGAATTGCCATGTACCAAGAATCTCAAAAATGTGTGGGTGCTAGGATAGGAAGCAATGGACTGGATCATCAACTGGTGTAGTTCTTTGATGTAAGACATGCTGAAGCTGGCATCAACAAGCAAATTGCAAAACTGATCCACGGGCTAAAGAATACAGCGCATAGAGGCTGGCCAGGTGTTGTGCTGGAGGCAGGATGGGCTGTAGTCACCAAAAAATGTTGCTCTGCTGTACTCTTTCTTCTCCATGTGAGACAGGTAGAAGAGAATGACAAGCAGGTGAGAAAGCAAATTCCCACTGATGAAGAATGGTGACCAGACTTATTTGACTTCAATGAGTTTATTGGCACCTGCCTCTGAGGGCAGCTCTTCTTAACCAAAGTACATAGTGGTCCTCAAAAAAAAAAAAAAAAAGGCAGGTGCTGTGGTTGTCCAGACTGCCTCAAGCTTCAGGCTAGCTACAGTGCTTCATTCATTCATTTTGGCAATGTATCACTGCAAATGTCCAGTCAATCTCTGTAAAATATAATGGAGGCAGCTCAGTCCTGCTGTAATTGACAGCAGCAATAGCAAAGTAAGGCACAAGAGAACGTCTTAAATGCTCTTCGGGTGTAAATCCACTGTACCATGTAAGCAAAGATGACTGTCTAGAAGGAAATGCAAAATAATGTTGAGATGGATTTTTTTTTTTGCTTGTCTCCGCATCTGTTTGGCGGGTGTTTTTGCAGTTGACTAGAAATGATGTTCAGGTAAGCAGCAGATGTGCGTCCTGAAATGTACTGAGATACTCTTAAATCAATCTTTGTTTTCAAAGTCTTTTGGAAAGTTGAGAGAGAGAAATAGAATATTAATAGCCAAATTGGTTCGTAAACTCTGCAAACACTTTAGAAATACCCTTCAAAGAAAGGATGCGGTAAACTTTAAATTGGTCCTAGGGGAGCTACACAGGACCATCATCAAATAGAGCATTTAAATGAAAGTGTGTCAGGAATATTATTTTTCACCAGCTGGAGCTTGGAAGCATGAAAATCCTCAGAATGAACAGGTCTTGTTGCATGGAACTGTACTGTGTACTGCAACTTCTTATCTTTGTTGTTGTTATCTCTGTGGCT
The DNA here is from genome assembly GCF_047370975.1 of Nipponia nippon. Taxonomy (NCBI): domain Eukaryota; kingdom Metazoa; phylum Chordata; class Aves; order Pelecaniformes; family Threskiornithidae; genus Nipponia; species Nipponia nippon. Next base: position 3,748,292 of record NW_028262330.1, read on the forward strand.
TTAAGCTGATTGCCTCTATGTGCTGGAGCTTAAAGCTTATAGCTCCTAAAGGATGGTTCTGAGAGAGTGTTTTAATGGTTGCAGTGGCAAGGTACCACGTGTTACCCTGGAATGTCCTGTTTGCCTAGCATCTCCCATACATGATTTCAGGTTTTGACTCCTGTCTTGCCCCTTAAAGCCAGGCTGTGTTTACTAATCTCCAGCTTGTCAAGTTGTCATTCAAGTGCTTTTTTGTTTTCTTGCATGTTGCCCCTTCGTGCTTTAGAAGTTTATCATAAATTTTCAGAGCTTTCTTGGAACTCTTCATGTTCTTTCTTGAAATCTGTTGCTACGACGTTTTATAAAATCTCGCACTTGGGAAGCCACTAGAGTGTATCGATACCGTATCCATCATGCTGACTAAGGATTCGTCTGCCCCGCACGGGGGAGCGTGGTATAGAGATTTCCAAGTTTTTGCTAATGCAAGTAGCTGTGCACGTTCACACAAAGTGTAGCATCGTGCAGATAAATGAATTTAGGTCCAATCACTGTCTGGCTGCTGTGTCTTAACTAGCAGGCCCTGGCTTTCTGCCGTACACTGGTATTTCTTGGAGTAGCAGCTCTACTATGGGATCTAGATCTGTTGCGGTTTATTTCTTTTTGTGATTTCTTGACTTACATGGGAAGCGTTTGCTCTGTTTGTTCAGTGCATAACAGAAAATTTGATCCCGCTTAATGACTGGAGGTTTGGGGGGGCTGTAAGAAGCAAAAACAAGCGAGGGGGCTCTTTGGCTTCCCTGCCAACCCCGGCTCAGGTTCTGGACATTGGAAGCTCCTGAAGTGGAGTGTCAGTGAGATCTCATGCAGGCACAAGGCTTAACTTCAGCATTTAGTTAATCATATGCTTTATTATGTTTATTCCTATTTAAAAAGAGGAAGAATGAAACAAGATTAATACTGCAGAGAAAATATTTCCCTTTATCACAGAGTTTTAATTAAGTTTTGGGGAAAAAAAACATGGACTAAACTGATTCTGCTTGCCTAGAGTAATGGATCTGGAAGCTGAAATGAGTCTATTTTTTCTTGTCTCAGTATATTAAGAATAAATGGAGGATTGAAAGCAACAAGAGTCCTTCATATACAAGCATTTCAAAAGCCTCATAAGGGAATTTTCAGAGGCATATCCTGCTACAAATTTTGCCTTAAGTGTTTGTGCCTCTATTCCAACAGTTGATTTTTAATGTATGTTAGAGTTCATCTATTAAGCAATGGTTATTATGCATATTTGCACATGGCAGACAGTGAAATAGAAAGTTTGGCAGGCTTGCTGTGACTGATTAAATTCTTCTTCCACTTCCATTAGAGTTCTCAATCTCACCTTGAAAATCTCATCCCACACCCTTGATGTGATTTTTAAATGGCATTTATACTGTGCATATGAAACACAGTAACTTCTGTAAGCTCTGTATTTAATAATGAGACTGAGAAATACTTGCAGGTAGTTCCGAGGAAATGGTAATGAAATTCCCAACAGAAACATCTAATGCTGTCAGAGATTCGTGGTGGTGGGTCTACTCACTGTTCTGCATACGTGTGAGAAGCAAACCGCGCTATTTCAGCAGGATTGTAAAACAGAAAAGACCTTTTTCAAAGCCATTTTGTGGTCACATTTGCATGGATCATCCCTTCTGGTTCAAGTTCCTAGAATCTGATTTAACGAATACTGTAGAGCTCCAGTGCTTATTTGGTCATAACTGCTACTGGGGTGCTTGCTTCCTGCAGTGATGTCTGATGGGGAACCTGCACTGGGAGAGCCAGGGTTAAATCTAAGAGGAGAGGTAGGAACTTGCTGGGTGAAAGTGGCAGTTCCCAGGCTTTGACCTGCTTTCTGCATTCATCACCTCTGCTCCTTTAGCTGTCCTCTCTCTGTTGAAAGAAAAAACTGCCCCAGTAGTACCAGGAAACTGAGGCCTCTTGGAATGAGCAATGATTTATTCAACTTAATGTTGTACTGAAAAACTACCTTAGAAGACAACTTTAAATGAAATTACTTTTTTACGTTTATTTGAAAATTAGCTGTGTTTGTGTAGTACCAAGATGAACGCACTTCACCCAAACTTCTGTAATCCCAATGCTGGGGTGTCAATAACGGCACTGAAGCATGTGCATCGATCCTGGACCGATTCCTGGATTTTGAGGTGCCCATCTTAGCATCTTAGGGACTGGCATTTGCAGAAAGTCTAATCATGAAGATATTTTTTTAATGGAAACATCTGTAGAGCAGAACTGCTCTGGCAATTATGCAAATTCATATCAGTTTTTCTTAATGGTTTCTTTCAAAAATCTCCACCTCTTAGATAATCTCCCCAAAATCAGAATGCCTTCTTTTTCATGTTGCTGTTTTCCTTTTTTTTCCTTGAAACAACTTTTTTGTCTTGAAATATCCATTCAGTGTTTTTGACTAAAAGTGCCATTAATTTCAACCTTCCAATTTGTATTTCTCCTATGTTTTCAGCACACCCAGAATTTAAATTCATTTCAGACTGCAACCAATTGAGGGTGTGGAGGAAGCAAAAATAAGAATTCAAAGAAGCTGTTATTCACCCAAGTTTATCTGCAACTCCACTCAAAATCAAAGTGGAATCAAAATCTCAGACAAATGACAGGAAGCTATGGGACAACCAGAAAGCAATGAATCCCTGGGGAAACACTGGAAGGAAGATGCCAGCAGCTTTCCACACACATGGTGACAAACCCTCATCCTTTGTCAACCGGTGAAGCTCCACTGATTTCACAGAATCTGGCCAGATATGTGCTTCTGAAAAGGAAACACTCAGCTACAGTGGGCAGTCTGCACAGAAGTCAGTGCCCTCAGCCTCCCAGTCTCTCTCTCCCTAAAGGCACCCACTCAAATTTTTGTTTTAATTAGAACGTATTTTGATTGTGTGAGAGCCACTGTATTTTCAGATGTTGCAGGCTCCTGGATGTAGAGGAGGAGGGCTTGTTCCATGTCTCAGTAAAGGCTCGGTGCAGTGGGTCAAAGGCTATTTTCGGATTGGTTTTTTTTTTTAATACAGATATTCTCTCTATTAGCTCCCAATGACCTATGAAGGTAGTTGCAGTGTGCTTATCATCACAATATCTAAGTAGTAGATGATGTCCTGATTTGACTATTTTCTTATTAGAACAAAAGCTGTAGAATCCAGAGGAAAGAACTAGAAATACATTATCTTCTCATTTTGCAGCTGAGTATTGTGGATAGGAAATTTACCTTTCCCAACCACTTCTGAAGACCTACTGGAGATTTTTTTTAACTGAAGCACTGCATGTGATGGTTTCAGGCTTAACTCTTGTATATTTAGCTGGTTTTGACAAGACTTTTGTTACTGATTCAAAGGTCAGTTCCTCCCCTCTCCCCTGACAACATGCTTGAATGAAATGTAAACCTCTGCTAGCTGTAAAATTTGAAGTGGGAGAAAATGCAGATGTTGTATTTATTTCCAGTGGTTTTAACTCCTGTTCAGGGAGACAGGCAAACACAGCAGTGTGCAAAATGTGCCTAAAGCTACAGCTTTTTCATTTCCCTGCACAGTGCCCATAAGAAGAATTATTAAACATGATTTTCACAAGGCGGGCATTTGTTCTTTTAAATCAGGTTTGGAAGATATGCTGGGGCTTGAGAGACTTATATGCTATTGCCTCTTTTCTAATTGTTTCTGTAAATGGATGTGAGAGTTGAATCACTTAGCATCATTTACTTTGCTGGAAAAAAGCAACGAATTTTAAACTGAGCTTATTTTCATAGCTAGGCAAGTGATCTGTAATTCCTGAGAACACCTTGGTGTTAGGGTTTATTGCTGCATGTGTATTGCTGCCTTTTCCATGTGAAAGAAAAAAATATACAAACTGTAGCTCATGCTGTCAAAACTCTAGGATGTCTAAATGTCTTTGAAAATGTGCATTTTCCATACCTGAGTAAGATTTATATTCACAAAGGCTGTTCAGGTCCTCAGCTCTTACTAATTTTGCCAGCTCACTTGATTTCACTGGTGCCAATTTACCTGGCACCAACTGTGAAAATCAGGATCCTGGATATTTGTGCTTTAAAGACAAGATCTTCTTGCTGAACTGTTCTGCAATCAAATGTGTCTGTGTGTATATATACATATTCATTATGAAAGTCTGCAACTCTTAGCTCAACCATTTTACTGCCTTCTTTCACCCATTTTTGTATATCCATGCTATACTGTTACGTATACGTGTCTATAAGCTTGTATGTATATATGCATATGCATGCATATATATACATATATTAAAAATAAACTACTGGAAAAGAGAGAACTACTAAAAACTAATGGTTCCACCACTGAGTAAAGCAACGCCATTCTACATCCGTTAGAGAAGTTTGTCCAGAAATGGGCTTGTGGGTTAAAACTTCTGCATTCAAGAGGAGTTTGAATTAAGGCCAACTGAGCCCTCATTAAATCTGCATCCCAGTTCAAAGTATTTGTTTGCATTAGTGCATTTTTCCCCATTTAGCAGTCCTGAGGAGTGGCTCGCAGGAAATTCCACCATTACAGGTGCAGATTACGAGTGACCTGGCAATGCCATGTTTCCCTCTTTGCCAGCTTTGCAGAAGCAGTGATCCATGTCTGATCCATGCCCTGGGAGGTGAGCAGGCGAGGAGAGCAGGCTGGAGCTCCTTTACCCTCGGTTTGTGTAAGGAGCAATGTTCAGGAGTGCCGCTCATCTCCTATCACTGCTCCAAATGACAACGTAGCTGATCCTTGCGAGGACGCAGCACTGAAACGGCAGTATAAATTAGATGCAGAGCACAGTATGCTGAGAGTTGAGTCACATCATTTGTATGTCAGCCTGTCGTCACAGGAAGAAAGAACCCAAGTTTCAAATGGATCCTTTTCTGTTGTTTGTGAACATTTACCAGTATGAAACATGGTTTTTGCAATGCCGAGACCTATTTGATGGTGCATGTTTCACACTGTTCGTGGTCTGGACAAACACACGCAGACTGGCAATGTGGGTTCACTTAGGAGCCCATATGCAAAAGTTGAACACGTATTTTTTCAGTCAGACTCATTCAATTAATAAGTTTTGCTTCTTACCTAAATATTTAAAATGGAAATTAAAGATACAATTTTACTTCCAATACAGAGTTAAACCTTATGTTAGGGACACTTAATGCAGTCAGTGCCATTAGTTCTGCATGTAAAGATAAATAGAAATTTTAAATACTTAATGTTAGGATTTATTCACATTTTTCCCTGTGAAAGACAATTAGTTTGTGTGAGAGAGAAAAATACATTATTCATAATTTTCTTAGAAATAAGAAAATTGATATGAAGATATTTGGCATGGACTATAAAATCTCGTTAGCATTAGTATTCTGAGACAGTCTAAGAGGAGGAATACATTTAGTTAGACCAGATTAATACATGGTAGTGCCACAAAGTAAGCGAAGTTGTCCTGATTATTTTTGTGAGACTTCAAGGTATTAGTTACGTTTTCCTCTCGAAATGAATATTTGGTGAACAAAGTTCCAGACTAAGTCCTTCTGCAAAAAGTGGTTTGCGAACTTAAGCCACTAAGTAAGCAGAAGTCTTTCTATATTAGTTTTTGCTCTGATTTTGTTCCAAACTTGACTGACTGAGAATATTGTGGCATAAAGTATCGGCCAGCCAGTAAACCATTATGTTGCATGCAGTTGTGAGTCTCGACAGGTTTTGCCCAACAAATGTTTCAGAGAAACTTTTTGTCCTGTGACCCAGGGAAAGCTGCTTTTATTGTATGCATGTATGCAATGTTTGAAATGTTGAGGTTGCTCTTCTTGGAGCCTGCAGGTACTTCCCTGGCAGAAAGATAATAAAGACCTTAAGATGCAGCATTAAAGTACTCTTGTAATCTTGCAGTAAAATAATTAACTCTGTTAGTTCAGTAGTTTGATACAGAGCAAAAGGTCGGTTTGAAGAATACGGTGTCACTAATTACTTTTTGTGATTGTATTTATTGATATTCCAATGCAGAGTCAGAAGACAGTAATCTGTCAATGAACTGTGGTGCTGGCAGACTGCTAGGGTGAAATCTCAGGCCCATGGAAGTCTGCAGTAAAAAATTCCCTTTACTTTTAGGAGCCCAGAATTAACGTGCTTGGGCAATTACACTCTCTCCTTTGGCAGAAATCTGTTGCTCTAGAGCTAATTGCTGGATAAAATCACAAGACTCTAAACTAATAAATAGCACTTGATAGTCTTAGGTAATAACTAGAAGAACAGAAGGAATACAGTAGATATTAAAATGTGTGGTTTAAGTGAACAACAATAGACATTCATAGCTGAGGCTAAGGCAGCCCTTGGCCCTTTACCTCACTGGCTTTTCACAGCAATGTAAAACAGTAGGTTTTCAAAACATGCTTTTAATACTGGCTTAACATCAGCACTTTCACTAAGGTTCATGGTCCTTAAATTCCTCTACAAAATGTGTAGTGATAGTGTCATTGAGGACATCTGTAGTTCAGCAGGAATTGCTCCATTGCAGTCTGAACTTGTTTTCATCTGAGTGCAGCATTGCATAAAGCAGATAACTTCAACTGCCTAATGAAATACTAAAAAAACCTATTTATTTATTTATAGCTGTATCTTGCTCCAGAGGCTTGTTTTCTAAGGTCAAGCAGCCTCTTGGTTTTGCAAAGCACTAAGAGGGTAGCCACAAGTTCATACAGCATCATGAGAAGTGTTTAAAAGGCTTCATTTTCATAAAAACTATCTTCAGAAGTTGCTTATGTATTAGTCCTTGTTCTTATTTAAAACACTACTGTGAGACTACTCAAAACCAGATGACTGCCATTTGTTTTTTTGCAATAGACTCTTAACTTACTCTTAGGTCATTCTGTAGTGTGGGGCTTATTCAAACTTGGCTGTTTGTTGTGTGGTAGCCAGGGCAGCAGTGATGTGCTCCTGACAAGCTCTCTTAGAGATACTGTTGTTAAAAACAAACAAACAAACAAAAAACAAACAAAAAACCCAACAACAACAAAAAAAACCAAAAACATCCCACCCAAACCCAATATTTAAACACTACTTTCACTCATATGTTATAATTTTGACTTTTTTTTTTCCACTTATTTTGAGTCCTTCTCTCTTTCTTCTTGTGTCCTCGTAACATCTCATAAAAGGTTTCACATAACGGCCGTTACGATCAGCAAGAGATGCTACAGGTAAACATGATAGTGTACATTTAAAAACATGGCTTTTTAAGAATGGAACGAAAAATTCATCAATCTCATTAGGCGAAAGACTGAGGAGGAACCATCTCAATTTGGCAGATGTATTTTCATTCCAGTGATGTATAGGACTAATTAAATGTGTTCTCTATAGCACAGCAGGCATATTATCTATTATATTAAACTTGCAGCATCTAGCTTAAATGTTTTGGAGAACCAATTTTAAGATCCAGAAGTCTCTAAATAGAAGTTGTTCAAATGATAGAAGGAGATGCCTCAGATGTGAACCAGGTTAGATGTACTCTTGTTAATCCCTTCTCTAGGTCTGCAGAATAGTAGTTTTGACCTAAGTGTTTCGTACAGGTCGGGTTGCTTTGGAATTGTAAATGTTAGATAAAGGATTTTTGCTGTTAGATAGAAGGATTGTATTAGATTGTAGTTTTCTACAGACCAGCAGCAGCATCACAGAAGGAAAGAACTAAAGATTTTTTAAACGCATTCAGAAAAGCTTAGGGTGTGCTTGGTCTCCAGAAAAGGATCCAAGAAAGAGTGTTAGGTGATGTTGTGCAACTTGAAAATGTCAGCAAAGAGGGGAAATACAATTTTAGGGAAATAGGCTACTGCATGTTCCTCAACACGGCTGCATGAAGAACATCCAATTCCTTAACACCTTAGCCTAGCAACATTGATAAAAAAGAGAAAACATACGTGTGCACACATATAGATCCAGCCGGAAAATCAGTCCTGAAATTTACACATAAAATTCACAGAAAAGTGCATGCTCTTTCTCTTGCAGGACAATCTAGGTAATCTGAAATGTTTTGTACTTAAAAATTTTGACAGCTTGTCTGTCTTTCTCTCTGAGAGAAGCAGAAATGCCAGAAACAAGTACTATATGCATTAAAAAGAAAAAATGAAAAAAGAAAATTAAAAGGTTGGGAAGGTCAAAAGAATTTTCTCTGTCTAGAGAAATGTGTAACTTGGGGGGAATCCACAGGTAGCTAGTTAAGGCTGCTCTGTGCTTCTGGGCAGTTCTGAGAGTATGATCCATTATTACTACCACATAAATCTGAGCCCTATATTTAAAGCTTTTTCTTTGGAAGTTGTAGGCGTCAGTCTCATTATTCAATCATTCTTATTTTTAAATAGAGGGAACTATTTCATGTGTTGGTTTTTTTTTTTTCATTTGCTGATTTGGTATTTGTAGCCTGTTAAAATTTGCATGTAATTGACAGTGCAATGCATGGCTGTCTAAACCAAAATAATCATTTAGATAAGCTGCGTCCTCAAAACAGTTTTTCCCTTCTATTAAGAAAGCAGTTATTTGAATATTGCCACATTCCTGCCTGACACATCCCTTTCAGCAGCTTGTTCAGAAGCACTGTAGACACAACACAGTAAAAACAGAACAGCTATTTTGCCATTTTTCATCATTGACAACATAGCTAAACCTTCCATGAAAGCTCTGTCTCTGGAAGAACAGGTGCCTGACAGAGAAACTGCTCCCGACTGAAATGAATGGAATTGCTTTTTCAGATCTGTGGACTTTTATTAGGACAAAAATTCAATTTCCAGACGTTTGCTGAGGGATCCTTCGTAGCCCTTCCACAGCTCAGTGGCCATAAAGAAGCCCGTAGTGTGTGGGTAAAAGCAATGCTTGTGACTGACAACTACACGTAAGCTTTCCTTTTAATTTAGGATGCACAATGCTGGAATATGATTCTTGTATGTACTGTTGCTTAAGCACCATTCTTTCAAAATGAAGGTCTTACGTGACCATAAAGTGGGAGAATTTCTTTTGTGCCTATAGCATTCCAGGTATGCTTTATGAGCCAAAGGAGATAAACAGGAGAAAGGTGCCTAAGTTGTATTCTGCCCTTTGAATGTGGAAGTTTTCCCTGCCTTTAAGGAACACGAGCACGTGTTGGGTCTGAGAGTGGAATCAGACAAAACCGAGAAGCTGTAGGCTTACACAGCAAGCATATAGTGTGTACCAGAGGCTATTCAACTACCAGTGTTTACAGAAGATTCAACATAATTTCAGGGGTTAGAAATCTATTTTCTCCCAAAATGCAGGGTCAGAACTGATCCTTGTTTAATTCTGTAGCGTTTAGAGAAGTCCCTTTGCTGGTACATTTGGCAGATTCTTGGGCTTGTAATCTTAATTTATTAGTTGTGACAGAGGAAGGGAAAAAACTGTACTAGCATGAAGCTGGTGGAAGAAGTACCTGCACTGTCATTCATGAACGTGAGGCCGGGGTCTCCTTAGCAGTAAGCATGCTCAGCATCTTTCAAGAGCAGACCCTTTTAGTGTCATCAGAGTTTATAGGTCTTGCCCAATTGAATTATATAAATAGCTACAAGTTACAGCCCTGTAAAATGCTAAATGTCCCTCTTAGGTTGCTGAAGGCACTCAGTTCCCATTGACCTCCAGCTGAACTAAATAAAAGTTGATGTCAAAGGGAGTTAAATGCACTCAAAACATTTCCCTCTCTTTGGGAAAGTTTTGAGTAATAACACAAGCTCTTATAATGGATATCTAGTCTGGATTTTCTTTTTCTTTACTACTTGTGTTTACTTTTATTTGTACGTGAATACGTGTATATACATATAAAATACAAGAGAAAGAACAAGCGCCAGAAAAAATGAATAAATGCGGAAAAATCCTAGCTGACAAAAAGCGGCTGTTTTTATAGGGAAATCGCTCATTGCAAATTATTTACCTACCTCTGAGAAAGGTTAAATTAACAAACGTGTAGATCGTTGATTTTCCTCATGAGTTGCAGAGCTATACTCTAGATGTGTTTGTCTTAATGCGGCAAGGTCTTTGCGTTCAGTAGCGTTACCTGGTTATGACTTTGCTTGTGTGACTCGGTATGTATAGGCTTCCCCCAGGAAGCATGAAGACAGCATCAGACGTGCTGCTGAACCGGGAGCCTGTTGGTGTAGGCTGGGTCTGTACTGCTGTTGACTTCGCTGTCTGACTGCTGCCCAGCCTGAATGAGATGGTGTCCTCGAGTTATGTGTGTGCACCAGTCGGTATGGTCTGGTATGTTCTGATGGGGAACGATTGTCTGTACCAGATAACAGCTGTAACGGGTAACGTGTACAAACCCACAGAGATTAGCTTTGACAAGATACGCACTTGTCAGGGTTTATAAGATTAAGTTCTCAAGAGGTGACCTCAAGCTATGGTTACCACCCATAAGTTAAAAGCAAGCAGACTTCGATTAACGAACCTCGCTGAGCACCTGCTTCTCTGTCACTTTTGTTCTAACACCCAGACAGGCTTGTTTTCTGAACCAAGTAATCCTGAGGTATAGCGATAGAGATGCTCAGGAACTTGCTCTGTACGGCCTGGTGTGTTAAGGTGGAAAATTGCTGTGGAAATCTCTTGAGAGCAGCTTGTCACACAATGTTTTCACTGTGGTGTAAGCCTCCCACTACCGCCTTTAGTGTCACTCGGTTTGAGGGGACTAGCTCTATGCAGGAAAGCATTTCCTCACTGAGGACTGGTTTAGGGCTTTTGGTTGACTCATAAGGGTCTTGAATCATGTACAAAATTAGCACCCTCTCTGCTGATGCTGTCTAGGCACCAGTATTAGCACTGGTCTGGGGTATATCTGTGTATGCAGCAGGTGCCGACGGCAGCTCGCCGGCCCAAAGAAACACCGGAACATCGGTTCATGCCCTTGGTGCTATGGTCAGTTGTCCACAGAGTGCTGGTCTGACGTGATCAACTCCTTCCACACAGCCCATGTGCTGCTTTAATTTCTAACACCAAATTCTTTTCCTTTCTTTGAACGTTGGGGTTTCCCTGTGTATTTCTGCTTCTGTGTCATAGTCGTTTATTGTGGTTTCTTTGTTTATGCCAATTCAAAGGTCACATTGCTTTTATTATACCTTATTAATGCTAATTTCTTAGATTCACTTGGTGTTTCTAACTGCTGGTCCTCAAGCTCTGGTTATTTAGATTACTCACTGATTTAGTTTTTTCTGCTTGCAATATGTATGGAGTTTTTTTTGTGGTTGTTGTTGGGGTTTGTTTTTTTTTTTTTTGGCTCAGTCCCATATAATTATCACTCTACCCACATTAGAAAGGGTACATTTTGCAGTTCATCATTCCAGAATATGTCACCACTACTGAAAGCCTGTGAAGCAGCAAGAATATTCAAGTATGCTCTTGCTTGGAAAAAAGTAATCTGCCCCCCACTACGTAGACCACAATACAATTACAGCTGGGACAATGCTGTGGTAGAGCTAGACAGATGCTCCCAGTAGTGTCTTCAATGTCTGCAACTATAAATGCAAAACAAAAGGCACAAAAATAACAAAACTTGATGGGGACTGAAAAGAAACCCTTCAACCTAGTAGCACAGAACCCAGTAGTTGTCAGGTGTGCTAAACATAAGATCTTAGAGGAACCAAGGGTCCTTTTGAATGGGTTAGTTGAAGTAGGCTTTATTGTCATATCTGAATTCTGGAGGTATTTTATTTATTGCCACATCTGAATTCTGCTTAGCTGGAAATACATTCATAAAGTCCAGGAAGCCTCAGGGGGAGGAAGAAAAATAAAATTAAAAAAAAACCAAAACCAAAAAAAACCCCACAAAACCAAAACAGACCAAGGGAAAAAAATGTGAATGTGTTCCAATTAGTATGTTAAAGGAACTCCCAATTTTTTTACATTGTTCTATTCAGTATCTTTTACTGATAATCCACCCAGTGAAAATACATGGATTTTAAGTGTTTTGCAAGACTTGCTCCAGATAATTTTTTTTATCAGCAGAAATTGCTTGAGGAAATACATTGTAAAGTCTGCCTTCATTCGTTGATAACTTAAGACATTTAAGAGAGCAAGGAATAAGATTATTTGATAAAATCATTCTTCTTCACTTAAGGCTTTTAAAGGAATTGATTAATTTGAAAAAAAAATTCTATCCTGCAAGATGTCGTTTTTGCAGAATAACCCACAAGTATGACTTAAATTGATTTATCTAGGGATATGAGGAAATCTTCACTTTCTAGCGTGTGTTCAGTTAGGAAGAAGAGTTCATGGACACGCACTCTTAGAATCTCTAAGGGATGCTGAAATCAATAATTTTCCATGGTGAAATAAAGTGAATGTATGGTGTTTGTGTGTGTAGTAAAGTGACTTTTTATAAGCCATTAATTATCAGTTTCTGAAAGTAGATGAGGAATGTTTTAGATGCTTAGATTATCTGTCTGGGATGCTTTGGCCTGCAGTACTGGGGTCTGATTTATCTCCTATCAGCCAGGAAGAAATAATCTCCTTAAGATTAAATGTTAAATTTCCCTGTAAACTCTGTGAAGGAACTGTTACATCCTACATTTCTCCTGTGTCCCTTTGCGTTCTGCAGTGCCCTCCTAAGGTATGACATAAATATTGCTCAGGAACTTCTCTTTCCAGCCATAATTCATTTTAAATGTTTCACTTTGAGCACATAGAAAAACAAACAAGCACCAAAAGAAAGTGATGTTTCAAAGGTGATTAACAATTAGGAAAGCTGTATTTTATATAGTCAAGAAATTTTCTTCTGTTGCTTTGTGCGTGCGATCTTTGCAGCAGTAGCAAGCTACTGCCCTTTTTCTTCTGTTCAAAATTACATTTCAAGTCCAACCATGCAAAATCAATATATTTCAGTCAATCACATTTAAAGCTTTACTTGATAGCACATGTTCTTCCTATAATGTACTGGGTTATCGCCTTCCAAATTTGATAGAGCCAAGGCTTTGGGATAAGATAAGAAATATTAATGCGGTGTGCAGTTTAAACAAATCAATGTAGCAATCTGCACTGAACACTGGCAGAGTAAACAGTTGACTCTCATTTGACATGCAGCAGTCCCAGTACTTAGCTTGGCCACAGTTCCTGCAATTTGTTTTCATTTATGTTGAACCACTGAAGTCTTTTGCGCTGCCATTAGCACTTTGGAAGCATTAAGGAGGAAAGTGAGATGGATTCAAATCCATATAGGTACAAAATCAAACTAATCTTCTTTTGTAGCTGAAAGTGAAATTCTGAGAAGCTCAGAATTCTTCAAAGTCATTTCTCCAAATTCATTGTAGAAATCATCAAAGCACTGTTTTTCTGCTTTATCTTAGCCTGAAAAGGAGAAGTTACTTTTCCTGACAAAGCAGTGTATTTTATATTCCAACTACAATCCAGCACTTGCTCAAACTGAACTCTCATTTATTCTTCAGAGCTATATATGAGAGAAGAATACATTGTCTACAAAATGACTGCATAAAATAGCATCTGTGGGAGAGCAGAACGTAGCTAGCAAATCTATCATTTGAAATTTACCACACAAATATAATTAAATATTATTTCTTTAAAATAAACAGATTTTCTTGGGGTTAGCAGGAAAGCCCACACAATTCTCTGTCCTATTTTACTTTCTGTGCATGTTGTCAAGCTTGGTAAATTTTTTAGCAGCTGTCAAAGTAAATTTATTACAGAAGAGGTCTAAGTTCTTGTGTAATCCAGAAGGGAAAAGCCCTGCTGACTTGGTTTTGCTTCATCTTTTCTCTTTACAACACTTTAAAAGCCTCATGTAGTTAAGATTCAGGAACAGCACTAGTTTAACAAAATTTTCCATCTGCTAAAGAGGAGTGTGGTTGTGTGTGGTGTTTGTGTGTAAAATATGTGTGTATTTATATTTTAAAAAAAATTTCCTAGTAGCTCACTTTTTTACAGGTCTGTTTTAAGCATGTAATCTGCTAAGACTGTAAGTTTTAAACCAATGAAATGGCATTTGAGAGCTGAAATGAGCATACCGCAAACTGAGCTATTCTGAAACAATGAATTTTCGCTCATGTTTGGCTGAGGGCACTTGAACTTGGGCGAGGGAGGAAGGCTGCCAGATCAATGAATGAAGGATCTAAGGCTGTGTATTATGTGAAGGCTGCGTCCCAGCAGCTGTGCAGTGAGATGTCACACTAGGTGTCAGCAATGCAAAGAAACCTCTTGAAGAGTCATGTATAATATGGCATAAAATTAATAAAATCAAGGAAAAAAATTACTGTCTTACAACATAATTAAATTTATTAAATATCCTAAATACACTGGAACTTTTGGGCACAAAAAGTGAGCTGAACTTCATTCATGAATCTGTTCGCTCTGAGGTAGTCAGGACTGTGGATCACCTCTCGTTCTCCCTTCTGCTCCAGAAAAGCTGTACTACCTTGTTCTGACATGCAGCCATCTGGTCTAAGTCGGTTAAGGCAATTCTTTACTGCTCTGCAAGTCTGGGTCACTGGCAAAGCACTTCTGTGTTGTCACTCTTGAGAAATTAAAGTTAAGCAAGTACCTCTGCACTTCTGAGGGAACAGTCAGAACTATGAATTATAGCAAGTAACAGCAAGAGGCAGAAGGAAATTAGAGAGATTTATTTTTCAGTTCATTTCTACAGAAAAGTGCATAACTATGCTCCTAACAACCTTCATTTGGATGAGCATGTCTGTGTCTGTGCCTATCAGTTTCCCCTCAAACAAAAAAGCGTAGAGTTCATTTAAATTAAAACAAATACATTTTGAAAAACAACAACAAAACAAGCAAACACCCCACACCTCCCCAACCAAACCAAAACAAAAAACACCATGCGTAGAAACAGGGAGTAATTTGAACTCGCAGAGATGATGTTTCTTTGCTCTTTGGGGGTTGTGCACTTGGCTCCCCACATGCTGATAAGCTCCTGAGCAGAATGCATGAGTAGGTGTGTGTAGCCTACAGTCTCTTTTTCAATAGAGTTTCCCAGGTCTTGGAAATTTGCTGACCTTAACCGAAGTCTTTTATTGTTGTGTGATTACTCTTTGAACATCTGGATTCTCTTTCTTAGCGTTATTTACATTTTTTTGATCAACTTCAGCCTTTCATGACTTGAAACACATGAGAACTTCCCCCCCTGCCCCTGAATCTGTGTCCATCTGTGATCATCATGCCTGGATGACTTGAGGTTTGCCAGTTTAGTTTTACAGCAGGTTTAATTTAACTGAAAGAAGGTCAATACAATCAATCTGCCTGAAACGGATTTTTTTTTTTTTTCCCCCTCAGCAGGAGGTATAAATGAATGGGGGGAGGGGAGATTAATTCAGTATGAAAGGTTGCATAATTTGCTACCCAGGTCTGCTAATGGCACTATCATTGTTATCATTTTTGTTCTATTTACTACATCAGTTCTTTATGAAGAGTAGATTAATATGGCTTCAGGTTAGGTTTTAGTAGTCATTGTAATTACATTTTGGGGAAAATTGTTATTTGCATAACATCTGTATTTCTTTATTCTTTGCCTGTTTTCCAAATTTGCCTTGTCTTGCATAACTAATATTACTGGTGTGAAAGATTGACCTATATTTGCTGAAAATATTACCTTGATATATGCTTTAGAATATTTTGTGTTTGCAAAGCATTTGATTTTGTAGGGTATGTAAGAACAGAAAACTGTCGCTCTTTGCACAGTCTCTAAAAGAAATGTAGAGTCCTTAAGAAAAATATTGTCATATAGTTTTCTAATGGTCTCAATAGACTTACACTGTGAATATTTTAATTTTTAAAATTTTTATGCAAAGGTTGGAATTTTTTAAAGACTTCAGCAGTGACCCAGCTCTGTTCCTCCTGAAGTCAGTGGAAAACAGCAATTGATTTCAGCAGGGGCCGAGTGAGGCCAACAGCAGGTAATGATGAAAATCGTATCC
This sequence comes from Nipponia nippon, assembly GCF_047370975.1. Lineage (NCBI taxonomy): Eukaryota > Metazoa > Chordata > Aves > Pelecaniformes > Threskiornithidae > Nipponia > Nipponia nippon. The sequence continues at coordinate 3,764,226 of NW_028262330.1, forward strand.
CAATGGGAGTAGACCTAGGTTAAATATTGAAAAGCGCCAAAGTGACTTAGGACCGCAAGTCCCATTGATTTTTGTTAAGGGTGAATTTCTTATCTGTAATTCTGCGTGCCTCTAGCACAAAGTGTGAAACTGCATTTCATTGTTTCTTAGGATTAGGTTGCCTTTTGGATTAGTCTATGAAGCTCATCTGAGAAGAACTCGATTCTTCTCTGTTCAGGTTCAGTGTATGACCCATCCATGGAGTTAGGTTTGGTTGCATACGTCCCAGTGCTTTAGAGATTCGCACCGATTCTTATCCACGCTCAGTTCAACGGCACGTATGCAAGTAAGCGCTGTCCAATATGAGTAAGGGTGTCAGGATAATTAGCGTTGCTACTTTTCACAATGCAGCAATTTGGAAGCAGAAGGCAAAGTGGCACATAAAAGGTGATAAAAATAAATTTGTGCATCAGCTGGAACTACAGCCTCAAATCTTCTAATCTTCCAGGCTGAAACCTGCAATTTCTTCTCATTGAAAATTCCCAGCAAAGTCACTGGGCTTATTTCAGCTCTTGAACAACTCCACTGACTTTGTCATTATAGATGCTCATATCCAAACAGAAGTCTGAACTACTAGTTCTGATTGGCATGAAGCCCCTGTACATGGCCCGAGTGGTTTAAGGGGGTTAGAATAAGGATCCATAGCACTCGCATCTGTACTCAAATCTTTTTACAAAGAAACAAGAACAGGAAGGACCAGATGTGAATAAGAATCAGCGCCATTCTTATCTCAGTATGACAAGTTTGGGGATTTTGTTCAAATAGCTCCTAGTGCAAATTTTATCTTCTGTTTCAGTTTTGCAGCATTTGACTTAAAGTTCCTGTAGCTTTCTTTGTCACCTTGTTATCTCCAGGATCTCTATATTAAATTTGCAGAACCACTGCTCCTAAGTTTCTCAAAATATTACTGATTTTGGCTCTGTTCTGACTTCAGCTATTCCCTTACCCATATTTGGTTCCACTTTTGTATCATCAGCAAATTTCATTCCTCTATTTCATAATCTGTTTTCCAGTTATTAACGTATAAAGTGTGCATATGTTGGGGGGATTGATCACCCCTGTGGCACTGATCTGTCAGCTCTGTGAATCTCAAGTTGCTTCTATGCCAGGTACCTTTTTCATATCCAACTAAGAGAACTTGGAGTGGAAGTTGTCTGAAATTTTTCCTTCGAAAAAGGCTCAGTTCCTCCTTAAATAAGATGTGTGTTTGTGTAATACTTTTTTGCCTCAGGCAGAGATCCTGTGGACATTAGTTCAGTTGCATAATATTCTTGTGAAGTAAATAAAATATTATCTTCACTTCACATAGAAAAAGCTGAGGAGAAGCAGCTAAGACTTTCTCGGATAATGCTAGAAATCTGTGTACATCTAGGATCTGAACTCTGCTGCTTGAATTTTCATTGAGATCACATTGCTTCCTTAATTATAACACCAGCTAATCATACATATCCAGTATATCAGCCCAGCAGGGCTAAATTAAAGAGAGAACAGTAAATTACTGTAGGTTTCCAGAAGTATCTACTTTTAATATATCAGGTTCATGGAAGGCTTTTGAGAGGCATTTGTTTTCACTAAGGTTGTATTTTTAGGAGCTGTATAATGTTACCTTATGGAAATGAGAATCATAATTAACATCTTTTTGTTAATTAAATCACACAAGTATACTTCATGCAGGCAGCTATGGCACTTTTTCTAGGGGCGCCAAGTAAAACATCTCTTGATGCTGCTTATGAAGACCCCACAGGTAGCACAAGGCGGTGTTTACGGACTAGGTACAGCCCGTTATGGGTTGAGTCATAATTTTTTTCTTGGGTAGAGTGATGTAAATTGGGATAACTGTTTGAAGTAAGCAAAACTGCAGTGGCATTAAACTGCTCTAAAATAAGAGTCAAATTTATTTCATGTTTGAAGTTTGGTTGTGAGGTTTCCTCAGTGAATTCCTAGCTTCTTGCAGCCAATGGCAAAACTTCCTCTGCCTTCAACTACAGCATCATTTCATCTCATATCTATGTATCTGAGAACATTCAGAATGTTTTCGGTCATTGTCACTAAAGCATTCTTACAGTGCCAGTGGGATCAATTTACTGGCCATCTTCAGGGAACTGTATTTTGTCAATCTGTGATATCACTTAATGTCATAAAACAAGCCTCATTCTAGATCCTCCTCTGTTCTCTATCTAAAAAAATATTACTATCTGCTATTTCTTTCAGCACACTTAAACCTCTGTATCCTGTTAAGTCTTTGATCACTTGGATAGCAGAATACCTTTTTGACAGCGTTTTTCCTTTAAGTCTATATTCTTTCTCTGTGTACGCTATCACACATGTTCAGGAAAACTTCTGTTGCCTGTTGAGTAGAAAGCAGATACTATTTCTTTTAATGCCTTAAATGTATTTCCATTTACTTGATATTATGCTATTCAACATCCAGGATTTATTGTTCGGCGTTCTACTTGTTTTTATATATAATAGAAAGTAGGTATTTTGCCTCATAAACTAAGGCTCCTCAGCAGGAGAATGGATGAGGATTTTAAGAGTGAAGGACCCACCATCTATCCAGGCAGCCTAACAAGCTTATTTTTAACATGACCAGAAACTTAATATCAAATGCTGAAAGAAGGGAGCAATGCATAGGACAGAAATTATTAAGGTAGTAAAGCCTCAAGGGAAGTACAGGGAGAGGCAGCAAAATGCAGAAATGCAGACTGTGGAGACTCCTAGCAAATTCTTTGCTGTGTGTACCAATGCAATCCTTAGTTGGTAGAGAAAGTTACTCTGCTGCTCTTTCTTTATTTTTTTTATTTCTTTCTTTTTGGATTAGCTATTTTTATACTAAAGTATTGTCAATATTTTTTTTAACTTTGTAACTTGCAAATATAGAAAAGTCCTTAATAAAGTGGAGATCAAAACCACAGCTAAAGATGTCCCAACCTGAAAACTGATCATACAAAGTTCACTGCATAATATATGGGGTTTAAAGCATCATGACACACATGGAGGAAGACCAGCTTTGTTCTTCCTTTGTTGAATTACCACTGCAATTTCACTTGAGTCTTAAGGTGACCACATCAGCTCAAGCTCTGTGATACCATGATATGTTAAATGAAGAAAAGAGAAAATTGCAGTTTTGATTGACAGTGCAATTTTTTTTTCATAATTTTTCCTAGAAAGTAAGTCTTACATTACATTCAGCCAATTAAGAGAAATGTACAGGAATCATATTGCAGCTACAGAAGTCTATAGGATGATGTAAAGAACTTACAGAAATTATTTTATTGTGTGATATTTTAGGAATCCCTACCTGTTCCCACTGCAGCAGTTTTGGTTTTTTTTCCTGTGGCTGTACCATTTGTACAAACAATTTGTAAACAGGGAAATAGCAAAATTCATCAAATTATTCACAAAGGAATTATTCACTCAGCTCAAGTATTTCCTTTAAACAAAACTAAAAGCTGTCAACTCATATGTCTTGTTATAAGAACTGAAATAGTGTTTTATTTAAAGGAGCTCTTTATGACAAAATAGACAAAAGGAAAACAGTGCATATGACAGAAGTGTGGAGTACGGAGTTTGCCAGCTAGTTTGGGGTACCAACTTTTAGAAATGCAGAGCAATACACAAAAGTACACCATTAGAGGACTCGAATTCTAATGTCCTTTCCATGCCTCTTGAGAATATATAGTTGCGTAACATTTTCAGAAGTGACTAAATGAGTTAGAAATGTATGTTTCTTTGAGAGGTGAGCTCCTTAAGTAGCTTCGGTGCATTTGAAAATGCTCTCATAGGCTAGGTAACAACCCTGCAATGGAAAGAAATAACCAACATGTCTTTCTGGTAAAGGTTTTCTCTATCTATAGTTCCATGATCTGTAGAAAAAGAAGAATATTGTTCACTTAAGGCTTGATCCAAACTCCTTTGAAGTCAATGAGATTTTTTGCAACAGATTTCAGATCAAATAATTATTTTACTTAAAAGCTCTTTATAAAATGTGTTTGCCTTTCAAAACTATCTTATTTTCAAAAATCTTTTGAATGATTTAGTGTAAATTTTATTTTTACCAATATTCCCAAACTCGTTTGTATAGTGGCTGCCTGTCTGAGGCTACTTTGGAACTTGAACGTAAAATCAAATATTCTTACTTTCTCTATAAATATCTAATAGATGGTGATTACTGGTAAAAGGTTTATTTAATTAAGCCTTTAATTAATTTGTGTCTTTTCTTACAATGAGCCTATCTTGCTTCTTAACTTCTTTAGAGCTTTTAGGACACAATCATGAGCCATACTTGGACTTGTCCAAAAAGAATTATTGCTTAAAAATCAAAATATGAGGGAAAAGGCACATCAGAGGTACACTGCAAATTACTTATAGATATCTTTACACTTTCTGTCCCAGAGGCAGATAAAACTAGACTTTCTCCTGCATGGACCTTTTGACCTATTTTTGGCTAACAGTAAGTCCATAGCTGTAATTGGCTCATGGAGGGGAAAATACTGAAGTCATTTACCAGCTTGTCAGTTTGCCTGAGGGTTACTTCAGCATAGTCACTCAATAATCTGTTTTGCTTATTACCTCTACCGTATTCTGAAGCATTTTCCCCTTTTCCGCCATTACTTGCGCATCAAATTTTTATGCGCAGTGGAACACCGGAGCAAGCTACAGTCTGTGAAGACATGCTTTGTAGTATCTTGTGAATAATTTACTGGTATAGGTCATGAATACTCATATGAACTTTAAAGAAAGAGGTAAATATATTGTAAAAGTAGGGGAAATGTATGTGCCAAAATGCTGAAGATGTAGGTTGACATAGTGTTTCACTAAATTTATTGGCTTAGCAGTATGTTAAATGAAAAAAAACCCAAACCTTAAATCAGAACTTTAATACTGCCCAACCTCCAGATGTCATTACAAGTCAAACATTTACATCTCTCTAAACAAGAACCTCTGATATTTGTCTGGAAGTGTGTAATGTAAAACTGGATTCTGTGTATTTGCTGATGTTCCTATTTTTTTTCTAACCAAGTCAATTTAGTAAATAATTCCTCAGTATTGGCATTTTTTCCAGTGCATTATGAATTTTAAAAGCAGAATTTTAGTATTTTGGTGTAAGGGAATAAGCTGGGGGAATGAAATTTCTTTACCTACTCCTATAAAGGAAAAGTGCTCATCTAAACAACTTTGAGTGAGACTGGGTGGATGATATGTAGAGCTAACTGAAATCTATATTTGCTTTACCTTTCCCTACCAGGTTTCAGTATAAAATTTCAATCTCAAATATTTTTCTACAAAGTGGAAGCACAGCACAGGTGAAGTTCCCTATGGTGCTACACAGTGTTTTTATTGAAGGAGTTTTAAGGTGAAAACTTTTTTTTTAGAAAAGAAACTTCATGAAAATTTGGAAAACAAACATTGAGAAAATCCAAGCGGTAAGATGTTTTAATAAAAATGATGCATTAAGAGGTTAATAGTCCTTTTGTTCTAATGGCTTGTAAGGTGAAAATATAATAAAGCGAAACAAAGTGAGAGTATTTTTATGGTCTTTTAGTTCTTCCAACGTGTAGTACATTAGATTGTGGAATTACGACTCCTTGACTGTGGAATTTTGTTTAGTCTATTACGCTGGAAATAATAAGCTTAGCTATCATAACATGATACACAGTCCTCAAAATGATAAAGCTCAATTCCAGTCCTTTCTTGAGAATATTAGGCATCACACCTGCTACTGTGACACACCTTTGCTTTATCTCATTTGCTGTCACGCTAATGGGTGGGCTTCTCAAGTTGAAACTTGTTTGCTAACAGTATGTGGTGAGATAAAACCTTTCAGTGGAGAAGAAACATTAGGTTTTATTAATTCTGCTGAGTTCCAACATGTCAGATGCTGAGGGTAAACCAAGACCAAGATGATGAGTAGCGAACAGTAGAAGCAGCCAATGGCACATGTACATCATTTCATTTTGTTGGCTGATTCACTCCAGTTGTCTATAGTCTTTTTTCTTTTTTTTCTTTTCTGGTTTGTGCATTCTTATTTGCAAATAGTCAACAGGTGTATTTCTACAGCCTGTTACTATTTGCATTCATATATGCCTTTATTAAATAGCCAGTCACCTCAAAGGGTTGGGTCAAACAGAATTCCAAAGAATCCATTTCTGCTTCATGGGAAAAAAGGTTCCATCAAGTTTGGAGTTTTAAGCTGTCTCGCTCAATAGTTTTGCTGTGCAGATTTTTTAATCTTTTATTTCTTTAATCTTTAGTAGTATAGCTCAATCTTCCTGATAACCTTATCTTCATCACAATGGGCCTATGGGAATGTATCACCGAGATAAAAATTAGCTGCTTCAGTAAGTTTAGACAACACTTCCTGATATATTTCTATTGAGATGCAACTGACAGTGCAAGAATAATAGATGTGCAGAAAAAAACTGATGGCGCATGCTTTTTCTTTTGCCGTTGGACCCCTTGCTTTCTTTCTTGGTTTTGTATAAATATATTAGCTTATAATTAACCTGGCACGCAGATCTGAAATAAATGTTGATAGGTGGAATGACTAGTCTAATGTTTTTTCTGTACAGATCAACAAGTAGTTCTTTTGGAGTATATTCCAGGTGTCCAAGCACCCCCCAAAAAAACCCTTTTTCTTCTACTTGTTGGATAATTCCTCTCTACAATAGTCCTGGCATTTTATTTAGCTTACTGCCCAGCTGTAGCTTGGTCATGGAGGTCTAAGTTTCTGGGAATTTCTTTATTACAAATTTCTACAAAACTAATATTAGTAAAACTAGATAAATATTTATCTGCATACTACAAAGTCACTAGAATATTACCACTAGGAAAGCAAGTATATGTATATATATTACAAGAGTAAAGCAAATGTATGTATATTTTATTACAGAATTCCAGCTAGTGAAGCATGTATATACTTATGAACCGTTAGCTGTGCACGTGCCTATAAATATATTATGTGAGGTGTTAGCAATATGACACTTTACTAAACCACTCCCAGGAGTGGGACTAATTGGCAATGGAAAAAGTCTGACTTCAAAGGGCCGGATTCTGCCAGGGTCTGGCATGTGCAGAGAGCTCCTGCAGAGAGGCTCTGGCAGAGGAGCTCCTTTTTGGTAGGTAGTGAGTTAGTGTTTATGCCTTTCCGGTAAAGACACGTAAGTGGGCGTCAGGACATCAGTTCCTGGAGTAGTTGTTGCTGGCTCCTGTTTTTATGGAAAGTCCGTTCTTTATACAGTTTTTGTCCTGCACCCAACAAGGTTTCTTTGGCCTGCCAACTACTCCCCATCAAGGAAGGGAGCTTATCAGGGATGTCTCAGGACTCCAGCTAAGGAGATGTCCTTCTTTGTCAGTATGTTTACTTGGGTCCCCTTTGTGGTGGCTCCATCACCAGCCAAACTCAATGAAACCAGTAGACATTCAGAGCACAACATTCACTGATCAGTCGAATTCCATGGGAACTTTGCTTGAGAGGGTCATAAAGTTGATTAAATATTAGGTTAACTAATTCAATTAATTTTCCAATACTTTAATTTTTTTTTTTTTATTCTGCTGTTCTAGGCATTGATTGATTATATTGTTTAAAGGCTTGAAATTGTCAGTCCTGCCTTAAGTTTCTTTGTGAAGTGCATGGCCCAGCAAGATAAGATGGGGCCAGAATGTAGCCTGGTCCTGTAGCTGCTGTAGTATCAAATACTCCAGACATTTCAATTGCAGGATTATGTTTGGATTAGCACCATGATGCTTCCATAGTAGTTGCACAACTTTGGCAATACTTAAGAAGTTCAAGATGAGGCCTTTTTTTAAGTAGATTAAAAATTGTTAGTTACGGAAATGAGTTTATTAACAGGTGATATATTTAGTCAAATAGGTGATAGAACTTGAAGGAAGAGAAGACAAGTGTATGACAGTTTGGTGCTCCTGTATGGAAAGAAGTTACACTAAGTGCAAGAAAGAAGTTACTGATTTGACAGAAACATGGCAGCACTTCAAGGGTCTGGCCCAAGCCCCTGCCCTGGATCAATGCCACTGGGAACAGAGCTTAAAAAAAAAAATAGGAGAATCGACTGCCCGAGTGCAGACTGGCCACTAAAGCAGAGGTGAGGAAAAGAGTTAATAGCAGGTCACGACGTGCGTTAGCAGGCACAGAAGCTGTAAGTAAACACCAAATGAGCCACTCATGATCTATTGCCCATGCAACTAATTTGTTTTTCCAGAGGAGGAATGGAGGATATTTGCAGCCTGCGTAAAGCTGTGTCTCTTGTCAGGATGAGGCATGGAGCATGCTTTGCTCTACTATCTTTAGTGATAAAACAATGTTTTAACATCACTGGCAGGCTTTTGAAATGCGAAACGGTGAGCTAGATGAAGCTCCAAAAGGGGGTGATATCTGTTAGGTAGGTAGTAGAAAGGGGATAGAATAATAGGAAGTAATGAGTGCTGGCAGGCATTCTTCTCCGTTTGCAAGAGCTGGCCCTGATGGAGTCATTGCATGGCAGAACAGAGCTGTGGGGATTTCATGAACGAGGAAGTATTTCCCTATCAAATGTACTTTTCACTCTGAAATAAGTAAAACCAAGAAGCATGATATCTTTTGTTTGCTGTACTCTAGCTTTGCAATTCCTCAGTAGCTCTTCTGCCTTCAGTTCAACTAAGCAATTAAACCTAGTTTTGTCACGGCAAAGTCCTTAAGAATCAGAGCCTCTGTACACAATTTCTGGCTACAAATTTGTGGTATTTCATGTATTCTCTTTGAGACTTTGGGTTTTTTTGCTTATCAGCTTTGGATCTTTCTGTCCTGAAAGGACTTCTTTTGGTTTTTTGCAGCTGGACATATCCATACATCCAGGAAGACTAGAGAATTTTAAAGTGTAGCTGAAAGAAAAGTATGAAGTTTACATCTCCTCTTTTTTAAAAGGAAGGAAGGGATTGTCAAAAAGACACTTATAGAGATTCTGTTTTGACAAAATCCTAAATAATTTTATGAGTACAGAGACATTTTTGCAACAATATGATTAATTAAAAAGAAAAATTTCTTCAGAAAAAAATAGCTTTAGGAATTAGTTTTATCCCACTTCTACTTACTTTTGCTTCAGTGTCAGGAAAAGAGATGGTATTTCATTATGTTGTCTCTCTTACTTCCAGATGTTTTGGTTTATGTTTTTTCTTTATGCTTTCTACCCTGCTGTTTTTCGCCTCCTTAGACTTTTAGAATGTAGTATTTTTTCCATCAGGAGAATTGTTTCTTGATTGCAGAAGCTGACATTCATATAGCTCTACAGTACCGTTAGTGTCATATAACACAACTCCTGGCTTTCCTTTTTACTTGTTTAACTTGTACATAGCTAGGAATAACTGTCTTTGAAATTTTGTAAATACGAAAAGTTAATTTGACTGAAGTATCATTATCCTTGACAGGGAATTCATGTTTTCATAGCTTGTTTGTTCCTTGTGCTTTGGGAAGAAAGCACTAAACACCAGTAAAGATGATTGCTAGGTAGAAAATATGAATTTCTGTGCTTCAAAATCCAGCTTTATCATGTACATTAATGCCTGAATGTATCCACTTGAAACAGAAAGATGTGTATCTGCCACCCTAACTTCACTCGTTATCCGAAGAAACAAAACGGAGTAGGATTCATTGAGAGCAGTAAAGAAAAATGTTCTTTGTTTCATTCTGGAGGCATACTGGTGTCGTACATTATGAAAGGATGCTAGTGGTGAAAGAGTTGATAGTATTCTGAATTTTCTGTTTCTGAAACTGTCCATTCAAACACATTACTAGAATACAAGTACATACAACTGAATATATAAATTATTCCTTCATCTGAATTTCATTATTTTCCTTTTTCTTTTTTTGGCTTACTCTAATGCATCATTCCTAATTAAAGGGCATAAAATTCTTCTTTTTTAAGTTGTACACAAAAAATATATAGAAACATCATAACTGAAATGTTCAGGTTTTATGGACTTCTCTGTGGGATGCGCTCCCTCAGCTGATCACAAAAGCATTCACAGATGCAAGATGTAACTATTATATCTAAACTCCCTGCTAATGGATCTTAAATTTTTCTATAGCACCCATCACTATTACATGCAAGTCCTGAATCCAGACTTCCTAACAGCATATTGAGTTTGATGGCTGCTAAGTTCCTGACAGGACACATTTAATGGGTTTCGTACTCTACCTACTTTACTACATTAAAATGTTTAATTATATAGAAATATTGCTTTTGGTTGTTCTGATCTTAACGATGCACATCTGTGGAGGCAGATGATACCTGGGAAAATAAAGCTGGCACACAAAGGGGCCAACTTACTGTAGCAAGAAAAAAGCCTCTCATATCTGATTGTACAGAGTAGGTTAAGCACTTGCTGTTTCTGCTCTGAGGAACCTTCAGCTTATCTGAAAGCCCGGGGTTAGAAGAAATATTATTTACAAAGGTTTCTTTTTTTTTTTTTCCGTGTTAATAGAAATACCACTGAGCTTTTGACCAGTTCATCTTATGCATATAAGTGGCATTAAAAGAAAAATTGACCAAAATGTATCATCTCTAGAGGTAAAAGGAAGCCCAGTTGAAGTATATGAGGGATATTGCAAGTAGGATACAATGGGGGAAAAAAAAAAAAAGCATGTGGGTGTAGAGTGGTCCTTTGAGATTTATGCATCTTTGGCACGGACTTTTATTTTAGTTTTTTTTTTTTTTTATGGGATCTATATAGTTCTTTATGAGGTTTATTTCCTTTATGGGTGACTCAAATGCACTGCAGCGCTACATTCTGATCACTGCATTATTAGCGAATGCAGCTATCTCAAGAAATCGTTTGTGGTCACATATTTTATCATTCACGGTTTTTAGAGGCTTTAGGTATTTTTCCAAACCACACTATAGCAATATTGATGACAGCAATACTCCCTTGTCTTTTCAGTTACTCCAGCTTAGAGGTGGCCCCTTGAAAGTTTTGTAAGAATCTTCATTTTCTTTAAATTCAAAATGTATCTTTAGCCCATTAAAGGTATCAGACTGAGAACTTCTAGAGGCAAAAGAGCTCTGCTTCCTATTGAGAGATATTTATACATATGTAGGTCTGTGTTTATAGGCAGCACATCCTAAATCCTGCTTTACATTTCTGTGGTTTTTTTCTTTGCATTATGTGGCAGGTAACTGAATATCTGTTACTGGGGGGGGGGGTGTCGTGTGGAGAGTCAACGATCTGCAGTCAATTCAGGATTATTTGCAGGAATTGTTGTTCTCTGATTGTATTTTCTCCTTTCTTTTCAAGATGCTTATACGTATGTGATCTTTTAGTCTATTAGAGAACTTGAGAGGAAAAAATAGTTGAAACAAATAGTCAGTTGATCTCTAAGTTTTCCATTTGCTGTATTCTTGGGGTTTTTTATTTCATCAGCCACCTGACAATTCATGCTCCTGTTGACTTTTCAGGGCCTGTCATTGCTAAGGGTCAACTAAATAATCCATGAAGATCAGTCAGCAGACAGCTGCTGCTGTTTTTTAACTGTTCATACATATGCCTTGCAATATTAGTTTACAGGCAATGTTTACAGTTTTTGTTTGTTCTTTTAAAAACAACACAGTCCTGCATGGAAATGTAGTCTGAAAGAAAAGTGCTTGCTCTAATGGAAGTTTTTCTAAACCACCTTTTACTTTTGCAGTTGTGCATGCCAGTGCTAAGCAATATAAATCCCTCCTGCTTGTGTGAGCAAGTGGAGAATTTTCAGTTTCTAGAACTTGCACAAAGAAAATGGCTGAACTAGCTGCAAAGCAAATGAAAAACAATGTTCCAACCTTTGCCTTGATCAGAAGATATTTTTTTAAAATTGTTTATACATTTTTATCTGATTTTGAGACTTTGAAGGAAGTGATGTTCTAAAAGATACAAAAATACTCTGGCATAATCACTCATGTTTTGGTTGCTTTTTAATATAAAGCATGCAGCTTTCCACATTGCAAATGAGTCTTGCTTTAAATAGCTTAAAAGGAAGCTTTTGCCACCTAAGAAGCTCCTACAGCTTTGTGCATTGTCTTGAATGACGAAAGGGGCATGTTGCTTTTATAATATTAGGCCCTCTACTAGCAGGGAAAAAAAATCCTCTAAGAAACATGCAATGTTATAAAGAAGACGCTCCACGTTTTGTGAAATCACTTCTCTTTTCTTCCAAACATAAGCAGTACTTTACCAAATAATTCTGTCAAGGGTTATCCATGTTTATCGTCTAGCTCTTAAAACAGTTATCAAGTGGAACTGAAGTCCTAGATACTTGCCATGAGCCTTGAACATGATTTGTGCTTGTAGATACCACCTTAAAGAAGCCCAGATTGTCACTAGCTCTGATAAGGACTAGTTTGGAGTGCATGGGGCTCCTGGGATATCTACGTATCCCTATATGCTGCCGCTCCTCGCAAGAACTGTTATGTCAGTGTTCCCCATCAGCAGCACAAACCCAGCTTCAGTTTTCCCAGAATGGCTGGGCAGCATCCGAGATCTCAAATGTCTCAAATTTATGGCAGTTTCACACCAGATCCAGGTTCCAGCTGGCAGACGGCAGAGCTCTGGTTTCATTGACACCTTAAAGATTCTTGATGAAGCTGTCAGAAGTGAATGAGCTGGTTTCTCCCTCCCTTCCTTTCTAAAAATTTCTGATGAACTGATGCATACTGAACCCTGAAGAGACCTGAAACATATTTGAAAGGAGTACTGATCAGTGTGATCAGTGAATACAATCCTGTCTTTCAATTTCCTTATGAATACTATGGGATAAAATGAAGAGGGTTTTTTTCCTTTCCCTTTTCTTTCCATAACAGCAATTCTTTGACTTTAGGAAGTGAAGCTCAAACTTATTTTATGCATTGCTTTCATCATCTGTGTAGGACCCGTCATTTTAAATATGCTAGATTTACATCTCATGTAAATGCATAAAAATAGGAGACTAAACCCAAAGCTAGAGATCGAAATTCTATTTCTTACAAATCAAACTATACAATTTTTTTCAAAGGGTTAGACACAAAGTGATAGTGACATTCTTATCTTAGTAATTTAACAAGTTATCTCTTCCCCGCCCTCTCTGTGGCAGTAACTGCTTCATTGACTCTCAGGATGCGATTGCGCTCAGAGGCAGAGCGCTGGGATTGGGACTGTGGGCGCCCAACTTCTGCTCCACCGAGAGGAATGTCACTAGAAATGATTCAAAGCTTACAGGTTGCTACCAATCAGGAGAGAAAGGGGAATGAACCATTTAAAATTTCTTTGCTTAAGGCCTGATCTTAAGCCCCAAACTGTGTATGGGGCAAAAGACTCTGCTTAAGAATCTGCTCACAATAAGCATCTGCTCCCTTTGGTGCCAAGTATCAGTCAGCGTTTTCAGTGGCCGTTGGATCAGGCCCTAAATCCCACAGCAAAGGAATTGCGATTTGACTGTTCATATCAAAAGGATAACTCCATCTCATCAACATTATTTTATTCAGCCGGAATCACTGATACGTACCAGCTGCTTCGCACTGCTCCACACGCACAAAGCAGCTATAAACCAGGTGAAGTTGGGTTTGTGGCTGCAGGGCATTGGCAGGGTAACACAGAGCATACAGGTAGATGTGACCTGGTGTTTATTGTGATACAGCACTAATCAGAGATCCTTATGCTTATTCATCTCATGGACACATAATGTCCAGTTAATAGTCTTTGGGAAACGTGCAAAGATGGTGAAAAGATGGTTGTATAGCGCATGTTGTATTTAAGTAAATTATGGCAAGATTATAGCTGGAATTTGGTACATGCAGTAGTTTTAGAAACAAACAAGCAACAATGATGGAAATTCAAATTTGGGTCAAATACCAACACCCCAGTTCTGAATTGTAACTGAGAGCCATTTTTTCAAACTGTTATTTTTCTGCCTAAGGATTTACATGTGTTAGACACATTTTCTGTGTCCAGCCTGAGACAGATGTTTTTGGTTTAGCCTTAAATTGAGAAAGACAGCATACTTTCTTTTTATTTTCCAGTATTGGTGCACTAATTATTGGCAAGCTTCTTGTTGGGTTATGGAGCTCTGGGACATGTTTATTCTTTCTACTGGGAGCTAAAACAAGACTGTATAAAACTGCTTCGAAACTTTATGTGGCCAACCTTATTTGTAATCCAGGAATGGGGATATATCTGCACACAGTACAGATGTCTCACCTAGCATGTGGATATGTAGAAAAAAATGTCAGGGATTTAAAATTGTCGTTGCTTGCTATTTATACTCTTCTTTTGGTTATCCCATTTTCTATTCTGTGATCAAGGTAGCCTTCCTGGATGAAATAACAGGCTTCTCTCTAGATCAAATACTTACGTTTATATTGTCCATAAAATGAAGGAGAATGTTGTTCTGCTGACTTAAGTCTTGAATGCAATGAAAACTGTTCTAATTCTGAAGATGCTGGAGTCCTGGTGTGGAACTTGTTTCTCTAGAAATCAAAATAAAAGCTTATTGGAAGGAACAGCTTGTTCTTGCTGAGAGAGAAATCGGTTCTTGATTTTGGCCTAATATATTGGCAGATGAGAGAGAGGCAGGATAACAGCATGAAGCAGGAAAGGTATGTTATTCGTATATGATGTGTTGCAGACAACAAGGCTTTGGACAATTTTCTTCTCACTTTTAAAACTTGTATCTTTATTGTGGCCCACTCTAAAGTTAGTAAGTATATTGACTAACACGGTGAGTATATACAAAGAGAGATAGGTAGCTTAATTTTCTGGTGTCTGTGGTTAAGAGTTAAAAGCGTATTTTGCAGCCCCCTGAGAAGTCACTTTGTAATGTAATATTGAAGGAACATAAGATCAGCAGGTATTCGTGCAACTTACTTTGGTAAAGAAATAGAACAGAGAATGCAAACTGTCCATAGACCACATCCTACTGGGTTTAAAACACAGAATTCATGGAGACAGAAAACATGGGCTGGGTAGAATCCCAATGAATGATAACATGGGAACTGTTTGGGGACTGAGGTAATAAAGTCTTTCATATTCACCTACCGCTCCACAGATGATGCTAACACCATGCAGATTTTACAATGTTAGTAATACTTGTAAAAACTTCTCTCATCCAGAGCAACCTTTTACTAGCAACAAGCCTAATTCTGCTCACCTTTCTCAAACAATGGTCCCATTAATTTGTTGTGGAATATGGAATCATATCTTCTATGCTGTGTTTAAGAATTGCTGCCTTTTGAGGTAACTCTGCCTCCAACCTAGCAAGGTCTATGTTTGGGGTCAAAATGCAAAATAAAATGCAAAACAAGAGGGACTGAACACCTAAACAGGCAATAGAAAATGCTGAAGGAGTCTATCCTTCTCTGTAAAGAATTCTTCCTACAGCTCTTTCAAAGATTTCCTCATTGTAGAAATGGCTTTTGAGACAAAGGTGAGGAGGACTCCAGTTGTATGGAAAAGAGGTTTCTTTGCGATTCAGGTTCTGATTCAGATGACCCTTGAAACAAGAGATGATGATGTCCCCTTGTGAAATCTGTCTGGTTATGCAGAGGGAGAATTTCTCAGGCATTTGATAGTACAAGAATAATTCATGTCATTTAGAATAGCGTTGTAATGTACCTTAATAATTGCTGAGGGACCTATTTTACACTTCATATGAAGCGTTGCATGTTAACAGCACCACACTGTAGACTTACATAGATTAATTTTTCACAGAGAAACTTACTTCTGGCTTGGGAATAAGGTAAAGAGTTTTTTCTGAATGCAGTTAGTACAAATGCCTGTATCCTGAGTTTTCTTCCTGGAAATGTCTGTACAGCTGGGAAAAGTCGTTTGCGATGTGAAACTTCTTTCTGCTATGTGTCTGAAATTCTGCACGTTGTTTAAAACTTCTGCAACTTGTCACTTTTATCTAGAAGTTGCGCACCTTCTTGGGGAGAAAGAAGCAAATACCTTCCTTTTGTGCAGAACATATCCCTTTTATATTAGATTCCACCATGCATAGAAAACTTTAGACTTGCTTTAGACTAGCAGTCTTGCAAGGAATAGAAACCATCCAAAAGAGACAGATAGACTGTTCTGATTTAGGTAAAATATGTTGTGTTAAAAATAATTCTGTTATAAAGTGCTCAATCTGTTTTATTGCAAGTTTCATTTGATTATTGTTTAAACCTTAGTATGTAGGTTTATATATATTTTCTGTCCCAATTTTCACAGAAACAGATGGTATATGTCTGACAATCGATCTGTCCTGAAGTGGCAAAGTAAAACGCTTTTATTATAGCAAAAATTATTTAGAAAACTCCTGAGCTCACCCTTTTGTGTACAAAATTGACTTTTGGTGCAAAGCAAGTTTTATCGCTGCTTAAACTAGTATTGATCAAACTATCAAAAATTGTGTTACGGTTTCAGCAGTTGTTCTGCAAGTACCTACAAGAATAAGGTTTTCTGTCTA
Source organism: Nipponia nippon (assembly GCF_047370975.1). NCBI lineage: Eukaryota > Metazoa > Chordata > Aves > Pelecaniformes > Threskiornithidae > Nipponia > Nipponia nippon. The sequence continues at coordinate 3,780,712 of NW_028262330.1, forward strand.
AATTCTGAAATCAGTCCTGATCCTGTGAAATGTCATTTTTTTTTAAACTAATTTTAAACTTGGCTACTCTCCTGACCCGTTATAAGATAAAAGGGTAATTTGAAATAGCATTGTCCTTTTTTTAATTTCCTGCTCTGAAAATAATTGATTTAAATGTTAAAAGCCTTTATGCACACCTCCAGGCCAGTTTTAATTTTGGAATTAAAGGTGCTGCTTAAAACTCCAGTTATTAAGGAAATCCTTAAGAGTAAATTAAGGGTTTGCTTAATTTAAAGCTTTTAGTAAAATGCTCTGTGTAAAATCTAGACGTAGACAAACTTCAGGGTATTGCATATTTGGAAATGTAATATAACAAAATAATAAAAAAAAAGAACATAACCGTCTCAAATATGTCATAGCTTCAGAAAACGGAATTATTTTAATCTACCTTCAGGTCACAGAAAAAGGAACAGTGTATTCCTCTTTCAGGAAATAGTATTAAAAACAAGGTTTTATTTTTTGCATTACTCTTAATGACTTTCTATCTCCATATGTAGATAACCTCCCTCCCCGGACTTGAATCAATTTAGGGAATGGAAATTCATTTGCTAGGAAAACTGAACTACATTGATACTTGGTGAGACCTTGGGCCCTAAATATGTTCATTGATTTTGAAAACTGCACTCTGATCTGTAGCCTTCTTAAGCGAAGAACAGGAACCACTTCCAGACTGCGGTGTGCCGCCAAGAAAAAAAAGCTATCGCACACAGGTTCTCTAGTGTTTTCTATCTTACGTGGTTTCGTAGGCTTTTAAGTCTATCCCATGCATAGATGTGGTGGTGGAAACACTTTGGCATTAAAAGAAAAAACAAAACAAAAAAACCCAAGACTGGAACAATTTGTGACCTCAAAACCAGTTTGCTGCTCGGTCCTGATTAGCATTAGGAGTTGGTTGGCAGAATGACTCCGGGGCTGTGGGTGGAAGGATTTATTCCTAATGCAGATGCAGGCTCTGAATACATTATCCATGTCAGTGAATGCTTTTTGTAAGAAGACACATTGATTTTAGTGGAACTATCATTGTCAGTTTATGATCAATTAGGCTCACAATCTAGCATGAAAGAAGTAAATGAGGAAAATACATAATGTATAGATCTGTATCCTGTCTGGAAAATCTTGAAGCAGCTTACGTATTTTTCTAGTACAATGGAAATGATTAAATCATTACATGTGAGAAACTAAAGCTCTGGCTTTTTGGAGTGAGAAATCTCACTGCTGAGAAGTATATATGGTTTTAGTAGAGATTTGGAGAGCTTTTAGGCTTGAATCTCTGAGGTAAGCTCCAGCAAGGCTGATTTCCAACAGAAAAAGTGGGTCAGGGAAGAAGAGAGGTATTAATTACAGTTAAAATCTTTGGAGAACTATTCTCCAAAGCTAGATATAGCAAGGTAAGAAAAAGAAGTGAGCTGAAAATGTCCTGATTTACGCTACTTCAGGTTGTAAGGTTGATTTTTATTATATTAATATCATCAGGCAACTTGGAAAAAGCAGTCATTTAAACACAGTCAGAGCATTGCCATCAGGATTCATTAGAAATGACTCATGGATATTGTCATTGGTATCTTTAAGCAATAGGTTCACACAGTCCTACCGTTGGTACAATGAGAGGAAAGGTGTACATCTAACCTGTTGCACCTTCTGGTAACCTTTAAAGTACTGTAAAATGTTTCTAATTGAATAATGATTTTTCTACACATAAATTTGATAATACTTTCATATATTCTTCATTAAAGTACCCATTTCCCAAGGTATTTATTGCAAATGTGTAAATAAGTCTGTGGAAACAAAAAGGTACCTAAATGAGCAAGTTGCTCTTTAGTGATTTTTTCCATACAGTTTCTTCTCTGTTTATCTGCAGTTCTTGCTTGTCTGTCTTATTTGCGAGGCAGGTGGGGTGGAAATCGGCAGAAACAAGCTGCCATTAGCCTGTGTCTTAATTGTGGAATTCCAATGTGAATCTGTACTTCCCCAAAACTGGGGGAGACTGAAGGCACAGCTGTGATTTTCTAAAGGAATGTTAATGACTGGTGCGCGTGGGGAAACACCTATCCTGCTTGGGACTGGCTGCACGCAAGCACCGGTTGCACTAATATTGCTTCAAAAAATGGGACCCTGTCTGATGGACCCTTACTGTGCTGTGCTTTCTTCAGGAGGAGGCTGAGTCACAGTGGTGAACCCTGAGCTCTTCCATCTGTTTTCAGAAAAATACTTCTTAGGATTGGTAAAATTTTATGATGCAAGAACTGTAGATAATTACTGCATAAATATTGGCATAAATTAACCAGTGCAATTTTAGCACTTGATTAATGGAGTGAGTAAGCTACTGGGATGTGTTAATGTTTGCAGATGTAGACCTTGAAACAGGAAATGAAATATATATTATCCAAATAAAATCAGTGGGAGAATTCACATAAGAGATTTGTGTAAAACTGGGAGTTGGGAGCTTCTGTAGCCTGCATGAGAATTCCCTTTTATCCCTCAAAGCAGATGCAGACACCCAGCTTCTCACATGTGAAGGGATAAATAGGGAATTATGCCAATTAGTGCCAGATGGAGATCTGCCCCAGAATTTTAGTTCAAGGAACAAATAATTGAACTAAAAACACGTGCTTATTGTTAAGCAGAAATGTCTGTGGTTAATGTTTCAGACACAACTTTGACCCTCATGTAAAACTTGATGCACATAATCGTGACAAAAGAACCCACGGTAGATCACTACGCGTGTCTTTATACACAGGGGTTTGTTCCACTAAATTTATGTCCAAATGACCTGAAAAACAATGCTGTCTTGTCTGTCTATGTGTTTTTTCCCAGATAGGTCTGTAAACTCTAGATTTAGTAAGGGAAATATGCGAATGTTTGTTGAGGGGAACAAATGTGTTCTCAGTTTATTTTCTGTACTAAATTGAATTTGCTGAAGATTTAACAGAGCAAAGCAGCACCTGCTAGTCTAATATTACATTAATATCAGTCATGCAGAGTGGGGGCCCTACTTAATGACTGGATTGCTGTTTGCCTGTGCTTGGTAATTGAGATGCAATAGTTTTACTCTGTGCTTTGCTACGGAGCACTATGTTTTGATAATCACTACCTCATTATGTTTGGATTGTTATTCAATGAGCTGTTTGATATAGGGTGTGACTGACAAATGGAGGAAGAAGGTTAGCCTGGTAATACATTTGCTTCTGGCTTTCGGCTTCTGCGAAATCAACACGAAGAGCAGACATTGACATCTGCTCCGAGGGGAACGCTTTTGCCTTGCTGTTATATTGGCCAACAGGAATACCAGTACGGCATGGCATGGTGTGCAGCAATGTTGTGGTGTTTTTTTTTTTTTATATAAGTGAATAAAATATTTTTTTGAAGTTGGAAGAGCAATACTGAAGATATCTGACAATGTTTCTTTTTTTTTCTCTGAAAGGGATGGGTGAGAAAGGTTATGTCCAAAAATGCTAGTTAGTACAGTAAGAAAGAGGTTGTCTTTAAGGCATTCCCAGGGGCTCTGGCTTTTGCTCCTCTTTTATAGTGTTCTGTTGCAAATTTCCTTTAGTTTTCCATTTCTGAGAAGAGAGAGTTATATTTTCCTGAGTTAAATCATCCATAGTTATAACTGTCATAGTGCAGGGACTTTTTTTCTTTGATTGGACAGTGCAAATACAGTTATGACCCCGATCTGAATTGTAATCTCCAGGTGGTATGGTGGAAGTAACATGTGATAAGATAAAGACTAACAAAGTACCTATCAGAAAAGAAGTTAAGATGCAAGTTCTGGTGGAATGCTATTAGAAAGACAGAGAAGAGAAGACTGCGAAGTGTTGGAAACCAAATAAAATAGGAAACCCTGTAATTTTTATTTGCATTTGGTCTCAGAGGATTTATTATAAATTAGAATTGGATCACAGCCTTTCTGAAAGTCAGTAGCAATGCTACAAAGAGAAGGAACATTGTGAGTGTACTGTCTGTAGAGATGATGCAATGAGAATATTGGTAAATGCTGCAGAAGGAGGTAAAAAAACCCAATCAACCAACCAACCAACAACAACAAAAAAGAAACCACAAAAAAAGCCCAAATAGAATCTTCAGGTTGACAAGCGACTCCTTCCTGATGAGGAGGAGGCTTGGCAGAGAGCTTAAAAAGTGAGCAGGAGTCTCACATTTCTGAGAAGCAAATTCAAGACGATGTAGTTCTTGTGAAACATGCAAGACCACCAGAATGTGCAGGTGTTGTCACTGGTTTAGTAGATGGGAAATAATTTTCCTCTTTTTCTGAGTCTCCTAATATTCCTTCTCAATTGGTCCCATTTCATTTTCTTCTGTTATGAAACTCCATGCAGAAGTTCAATTTTCTGAGAACTACTTCCTTGAAATGAGAACTCACTGCACTATTGGGTATTTTCTTAACAGGACCTACAACGGTTTAATCATCTAATACATCATGGGTGATCCTCTTGCAATACTTTGATGGGCTGAGATAGAAAGCATTTGGTACTATGGGGCTACTTACTCCAACATGGTATCCTAAATCTGTGTTGGGAAGAACATCTATTTAAGATGAAATTATTGTCTCGTGAGAATTCTGTAGGGCTTGTAAGTTGTTTTTCTGATGCTAACTCTGTTAAGTGCTAGGGCGTATGACAGTACAAGTATTGTGCCTGATTACGGGGAATCTATTGAATGTTACGAGTTTACAATCAATTCTTTTAAAGATTGTACTCTGTTGTTAGATAGCAATAAAGTTACCTTCTATTGCAGTGAATATGGTCATCTAAGTAAGCAGTAGGGTGTTCCAGAGTGATGAAATATTAATTCGTCTCATTAAGTACTGTAGATTTATTGTCTGGTAGCTTTCTTGTTCATCAAAAGGTTCAAATGCAATGAGAGCTGTAACATTTCTTCTTATAGTGCATTAAGGACAGAATTTACTTCTTTGAACTCATTGTCACTCTCAGCCAACATTAGAAATGGTTAACAATTAAAATAATCTCCTCTTGTACAGAAATTAGTCTCACGTAAGATGCTGAAGTCCATGTTTAACCCAGCTGGTCAACTCTGTAGCAAAACTAAATGTTTTTTTCCAGCTTACAAACCATCTAACTTTTATGTTATACATGAACATAAAAACACAGGTTTGAGTAAAATAGTAATTTTTGTTCAGCATTCCATGCTATAATAGTTTGTCCTCAGGGCAGCTTGGTCAAATTCTGCTCCATTCCTGGGTATGCTGTAACTTTAGTTACAAGTATATGATTAATGGTGTAGATGGAATATAGTTGTAGGCATTCTTGGTATTCGGTCATCACCAATGCTAGCTTTGTCTGTTGAAGCTCTAAAGGGTTATTTCACTATCAGATCTCATTAATGCCATAAAATCCTCTCTTTTTTGGGATATCGCTGAAATCAGTGTAATGTAATTAGAGCAGAGGAGTGGAACTACTTCATACCTGGAAAATAAGACCATTGCTGAAGTAATCCCATAGTACTAGTTCTTTGCCTTCTGTTAATAATTCTATTCATTCAGCTGTATGTGCCTTGATCAAAAAATTACATCAGTAATCAAAATGAAGGATGAAGGAGAGCCCTGAAACCAGTGCCCTTCTGGATACCAGTGAAAAATGGTGTTAGAGGATTTTAAAAATTTGCCTTGAGGTTTATCTGTGTATTTCACTACAGCAGAGAGAGGGCAAGGTTTTATAGTAAAAATCCTTGATGTCAGAACATTTGGGTTTGATTCCTCTTTCCTTCATTGAATTCTTGTAAATAGACATTTAGAAACTGGCTACAAAGAACTAGATTTTTAGAAGTATTTAATGCCTTAATGTAAATATTATTTGTCATAATTTTCAAAAGTTTCCATGCACAAAACTTTCATTTACTTCCATGCAGATTATGGCATTAAATAATCTTGAAAATCCTAATGATTTAATAAGATGTTCAGTTCTTAAAGGCTTTTAAAAGTGTTATCTCGAGTTCTAAAGTAGTTTTGGAAACATATAATTAAGCAGTTTGTCAACAAAACTCCCAAAGGAACTTTCCCCTTTAGCCTTTATTAAAATTTAAGTCTCAGGCGCTTCTGAGCTTCTGTTTAATTAGCCTCAGCTTCAGATCTGTACGTTTAAAAGCGAACAATAAAACAACAGTTTCTGCTCGTGCCCTGGGGAAGGGCAGTGTCAGCAATTTTGGATTCCATCCTGCTAAATTGCAACCACTGGGGTCTCAAACAGTGTGAAACTGAGATATTCACTGCACTTGAAATGTGATATTAATGGATTATTCCTGCAGGTAAGTCAAGCATATTCTTCAGTGCACTGTTCTTGTACTTTTTCTGAGATCAAACATTTGCATATTAAAGTATTAATCATCAACAGTGGAAGGATTATCAGGGAGGGATAAGAAATAAGTTTTTGGCTGAAGATTTTGCTGTAACAACATTTCAGTCTTCAAAAAGCTTTTTAAACAAATCCAACCAAAACAAATAAACTATCAAAACCAAATGAAATCATGCTCCATTTAGCCAGTTTCTGGGTTTTATGTCAGATTACCAGAAAGGAGGTGATCTTTAATGTACTCGCTTACTTCTGCTCCTTTGGAAAGCCCTGAGAAGTAAAAGGAACTCTCTATTCTTGGAATCCATCCCTTAAACAGTGCTGCCTACCAACTACTGAGGTCCTCATTCAGGGCTGGATGCTTTCCCAGCCTTGTTGAAGTCATGCAGGAAGCCCAAAACAAACTTGGTGATTCAAGTATAGGAAAACAAAAAATAAGCCCCAAATCCTCAAGAGGAACTAGAGTAAATTTCAGTTTTTAATTACCAGTGTGTTAATGCAGACAGTAAAGTAATAAAGAATTGTTTCCAAAGTCTGATTTAAACTACTAAATCTAAACTTCTGAAATGTCAGTTAATAGCAAGAAGTGAATGTCCCTGAAAGTGCACGTACGAGTCTGTGTATATTTTATTCCTGGGTGTATGTTTTAACCTAAACTCCATAGAAATTAAATTCCAGCTCTGCAGCAGAGATGATGTATGTTACAATCCGCACCTGAGAGAAATAGCTTCATAGCACTCCTTAAATGATAGATCAGACTGTTCCCATGAGAAGGGTTTAGCTGATTTGTTGGGAGCAACAAGCCATGGAGATTCAGAGGGCCAAAATATCCTTGTTTGTGAACACCAGTGGGTACCGATGGATGCGGAAACATTCTTGAAGTCGGCTGTGCAGGGAAGGTAGTTTCTCAAAAGCAGTTGCTATCGTGGCAGGTCACTGCACTGAGACGTTTGCAAACAGTGGCAGAGAAGAGGAGTGAGGGAAGGAGGAAGAACAATCCAAACTATTTATTTACCGATAATGGGAATAATTTATTTTCTTTATAGTCTGTTTAAATTTTCATTAAAATTGAGTCCTTTCTCCCAGGTCTGGATTACTAGGTACTTACAGGCAGCTCTGCCACAAGGAAAGGAATCTCATTTCTATGGAAATTAAAACCAGATCTTCTATCCAGGATTAAAGCAGAAATACATCTTTGTTTCAAAGACTGTTACAGGAAATTGTCCTTATTTAAAGCTGTATTCCCAACCTTTTATGTTAATTACATTTTTGGGTGACAACACTATGAAAAGGAATTGTATTTTGAAAAAAAAATTGCTATAATGTATTTGATTCACTATGAGAATTTACTCTCTGGTAATAAAAATTAATCCCTGCCTTTCTATTCCCCTCTTTGAATAGCTACTTTGTATTTTTTGTTGATGTTTCTGAGTTATTTCTTCATATCCTCTCTGTAAAATAATTTGAAAGCAATGCAAGTATGATAATTTTGCTCATTTTGAAATTATTTCATGAAGAGTTTATTTTGAACCTGGCACTGAAGCTGGGAGACAGAGCTGGGAGATGAAAGAGCCAGTAAATTCACCTGTTTCTGCTAAACTTTAGGTTTGAGTGAGAAGGGAATTTTAAGAACTTACAAAAATATAAAAAATGCCTTTTATTTCTGCCCTTAGACTACTAGGACAGAGGAGTTGGTTTGTTGTTTGTTTTGTTTTGTTTTGTTGTTTTTTTTCTAGACCTTTAGTTTGAAAATATGATCTGCTTAAAAAAAAAAAAAAAATTGCAATTTCCCGACCTGAGATCCAAACCTGTATCTCACTGCGCAGGTCACCAGTAAATTCCAAAACTCCCGTGGCGTGATTTGCTTTGAAATCACTGCTGCTGAATAACTCGGTCTCCAGTCACTAGGCAATGGTATGAATGTTCCCCTACGGAGGCTGCTGATTACAACAATCTCTCTGGTGACCACGTATAGTGGAGCCTCAGGTAGTGGACCTAATGCAAAGCTTAAGCATGGCAGGTGTTGGACGATCTTCTCCTGTTACCAGTAGCTTCAGGCTCAAGAAGTTGCACATGCTGTTCTGGTGCTTCAACAGATTATAGGGATTATATATGTATGAAAATATATATTGCAAGAAAAAGCAGCAGGGAAAGCAGAAAAATAAACTCCCTATTTATCAGTGTGATGTCTTGCTCTGAATCAGTCTAGGTTGCCTCTGCAAGGTGCTTGACTTTGCTGAGAGCTCTCAACTTCAGTTACTTCTCAAGAGGCATTTGTTTCTTCACTGGAGCAAACACATTATCAGATACCCCAAAGAAACCTTGGAAGAGGGTGAAGAGAGAGCTTATCTCATTATCAGTGCAACAAAATAAATAAATACGGTACCTCTGAAGGGAGGGAAGGAGGGAGGGTAATTACTTAACTATTAAGTGAGTGTGGAAGTATACAGAACAGAGAACCACAAAGCATTAAAGGTCTTGCTTTTCTGGTCTTCGGAAGCTTCCCAGGTGGGCACTGCTGTGCTTTTTAATACATTGTCTTAACCTTAAGATGAATGCCAATTGCGACTGTTGCCTTAGGTAAGCTTTGACCAGATCTTTTCAGAACAGCAAAGCAGTTCACTCTACTAATAGCTAAAATCTCCTGATAAGCAAAACTTGTGATTGCCTATGTAAACTGAACAGAACGTGCTGTTGCTGGATGTGTGTGTTAAACAGCCAATATTGGTGCCTATGCTACAAAATCAGTAGAAAAGAGCCAAGCAAATTCCTCTTATCGTTAATCGTGTGGCATGTTGTGTGCATCCTAGCATCCCACAGAACAGCTTGTGTTGTGGCTGTGTGGACTCTCAGCTGAGGATTCACTGTGAGATGGAGGGCAAGGCTTAGTGCTATGGGTCTTTTTCACGTGGAGAGCATTATGTTTACAATACAACCTCCGTTACTCATTATGTTGTTGGCTGATCAGACGTGGGTCTGGATACATTGGCATAAACAGGTGCTGTGCACCTCTATCTCCTCTTGCAAGCAAAGTGCTCTAGTTTGGCCATTTTTCCTCTCTGTGCCAACCTGAACAGCTGAGCTGGCGATGTGGATAACAACCTACATCAGGCTCAAAGCAAGTAGGGAGGAGAATGCAATTCCATCTCTTCACTGTCCCAGAGACAGCACTGGCAATAAAACCACAAAATACAGATAGGAAGAAGGACAGATGGTAAAATCCACTCTCGGTTTCTTCTTCTACTCTTCCATTTGGGATCGATTAGGGTAGTAACATAAACTCCCCTAACTCTGCTGGGCTTCCTTCTTCAGCCAGACGGAATTAATGACACAGGAAGGGAACAGGAGAAAGCAAACCCCAGACTGCCACCATTTCCATGCCACCTTGGCTGGAAAGGTGGCACCATCCACCATAAACTTAACTTTGACCCCAGACTTGCAGTCTGCAACAGTTCCAGGTCCAGACAGGGCTGGTAGTTTGCTGTCCTGGCTGCTTGTGCGGTTCACCTTGGCCAAAAGAGCTTGGGTTGTGAACGCACTCTTGGCAAAAAGCCTGTTTGGAAACAGTGCAGTTAATTAGACCGGTGCCTGGTTTGTAATCTGGGGATGAGTGTGTCTGCAGAGGAGGAATAGTTCTCTATCTGCTGACAATGTGGAGGATAACGCGAAGTTCATGCTCACTGCGTGCTGTCATTTCTGACCACTTGCTGTTCTCTATAGCTGTAGTGATCAGAAGGAAGAGTCTTAGGCAAGCATAGTTGTGTGAGAGGGGGGTGGGCAGAATTAAGGGTTGAAGGAAGAGATGGGAGTGTGTGTGATTATATGCAGCCATGTGAGCAGGTGCATTTTGGAGCTTGGATGTAATTTCTTCAAGACCTTCATTTTCTTGCATTTTGAGTTCTTCTAACTAGATTCTGCTCATTTTGTCCTCACCCTTGTACTTCAGTACAACTGTGTGAGTAAAGGAGACACGATCTAGCTGCTGATGGTTTATAGTGATGGACTTAAAGCATTGTTATGTCAGAAAACGGCTTTTCCACTTCCTTCAATTGCTACAAATAGCTTTCTCTTAAAGCCACTTTATTTTGTGAGAAGGTTAAGATGGTACTTCAGGAGATCATAACACAAGGATTTTGGGAATTGGAGCCTTCAAAAACTTTGTGTTTTTCTGAATGTTTCTTTATGTTTCTTTCTGTGCTGGTTTATGCTGTTAAACAAATCATTGTCTTAACTTTTGTATGTATTCATTGTCGAAGTCAACAGCACTATAATGATAGAGCAGAATTGGCTCTTCCCTAGTTTCTTCTAACAGCTGCAGTCTGCTCCAAAAAAGCCATGAATAGATACAGATTAATGACAGATGTCTGAAATAGTCTTGTTTTTCAAAATGATAGAAACTTTAATTAAACACTCTGAAGATTGCTGGACAGCGCACACAGGTAGAGGCATGCTGCTGGCACCTGCTTTCGCAATACGGTTTTGAGGTTGTGATTAAAGATATTCATGTTGAATAGCTGTGCAGTGGCCTTTCTGCTGAACTTGCTGATGCTATATATTGAGAAATTGGCAATGATGGTCAGAGCAAGGTTTCTTTTATGACAAGGTTTAGATAAAAAGCTAGTTTCTCCATTATCATCTAGTTGTAACTCCTTTCCAAGACTAAATTTTTATCAAGATTTATTTTTGCTGCCTCAAATGGAAGCAGTTGTTTAGTTACAAAAACCTGTTCCTGTTTTTAGGCAGCTGCTGAGGATTCAGTAAATACATGTGATAGGACATGCACATGTTTAGCAGGAGTGTTGGTAGAATAGCTTGAAAATCAGTTTTGCGTTCCTCTCACTGCTGAAATATATTTACAAAAGTCTTCTTGAGCTGAGCTGTTTTTAAACGTTGACCTTGTAAAATAGCTTTCTATTTCAAATGACCTTTCTCTGGCAAGTGTGGCAAGAGAAAGAGAAAGAGAGGAAGAAAATTTATGGGGCGTAGGGAATGTTAAAAATAAAATAATTTCAGTTTTCAGCTCTATCTTTGAGTTTCATGTATGAACTTTCCCCAGTAAAATATAGGGTTTTATCTGAAATATTTTTGCTATGGAAGGCAAATGATTCCTGATCAGCTTTATCCCTGAGTATGACTTTTTTTCATAAACAAATTTGTTGACAAATTTAATTGGTCTTGTTGAATCAATTAAAATGAAATTAAAAAGAAAAAAAATGCTGACTGGGTGGAAAAATCCAATATGGAAATTGACTTACTGTTCTGTTAGGGGTAAAAATAAACTGTGTAAATCATACCCAAAGTGGTGAGCACTTCAGGAATATTTCAGTTTGGAGCCCTGGTTATTCCTCATCAAAACTGACAGCTGAAGCATCTTTACTAATGCTTCTTGAGCATGATGGACTCTCTCATTGACTTAAATTTGGATCAATACTGGCTTGCAAATAGATAGGTCTCTTATTTAACTGTCTGTTAGTGGATGATCATCATCTTTCTCATTTCTGCTGTTGCTAAAAAGATGGCTATGTTATACGTATGTATCTTGTCTTTCTGCAGTTTGTCACCTAAAATGTATGCTATGACAATATAACTTGATTTGTTACTGGTAGTATCAACCATTTCTTTACTTTTAGAAGTGTAGTGCAGATAACATATTTGCCTTTGAACCTATGCTATACCCGAGATGCTTACTTACCATGTTTCTGAGCATGGAATTCTGACTCTTTTAACTAACAATTAAATAGTGGTTAACAGAAAGCATTGTACCATCTTCTAGCTGCTTGCTTACCAACTAATAGCCATCTTCAGAGAAACTGTCTCTCAAAACAGAAATTGGAATTTGGACTGAGCCTTTCTCTTAGAGCATTCCTCTGGTTTCTCTTTTAGGCCCTACAGGAAGCTTTTGGTTTCTCTCTGTGATGTTTTTGCTTCATCTGGAGTTTTGAAGTGAAATTCTGCTGTTTGCTTCTATAAGAAGGATGCTGGGTTTTGCCTGCCAGCAGGAAAACCTGGCAATACAAGCACTCATTCTGATATTACATAGATGGAAAGGTAACCCCAACCCTGGGTTCCCCAAATGTGCTCAAGGTTTGAGTCTCTCAGGCTTGGCTACAACTTCTGCATTATCCCGATTCACTGTCTCTGAGAAGAGAGTTTCCTAAACTTTCCAATTTTTATCTTGATTCACCTTGTCCCTGAACACTGGGCAGGTTTAATAGTAAACAAAGCAAAGATTTAACAAGACCAGAGGTCAAGGTTTTGTGGACAAGGTTGGAAACAAAAGATCACGAGTAAACTCAACATAAAACACAATCCTGGTTTATACTTGACAATATTTCTTCCAGCCTGTTCTCGTATCTCTCATCTAGAATTCTCTGCCAGAGCTTCTTCCTGAACACCAAGCTCCCAGGTTCATGGAGTCATTTTACTTTCTGGAGGACTGAATACCTTTTCTCCTAAACTAGCCACACTTGCATTTCACTGGAGTTGGGGATGAATACAAATGTAAATGCCCTTGACGGCTCGGTGAAGCAAGGCATCTTGGGTGCCCCACGATAATTCCCTCCATGCCTTGGTTCATCTCTGTCATTCATACTAGAATGAACGATATACGCTACTGGTTTTGTTCCTAGACCTTCAGTTTCTGTAGGCCTTTGTTCCTAGACAGCTTTGTGCTTACTGCCAGTATGATCTGCCCAGGCCTGTTGAGAGTAGCGTTACATTAATATTAAATATTAATATCGTTAAATTCATAGTTATGCATACAGTTTGTGAAGCTCATGATCTTTCTTATGTTACGTGCTTTCAAAAGAGCCCATGTATACAATATTTGTCATTGTGGACTGTATGTGAAACAGATATCTAAGGTCACATTGGAAAAAATTGCTGTATCTTTTAAATTCTACAAAAATAAAATGTAGAAGAGCTTACATATTTGTGCTGCAGGTTTTCTGAATTACTGCTTTAGAAATTCTAATGAGCTTTAGTTTGCTAACAAAGTAGCAAGCAGTAAGATCAGTATTTGCAGAAGAAGGAAACCTCAAAATTTTCTTTTCCTCTTTGATTTCAAGATAAATATATGCAAGTGGTCTAGACAACTTTATTATCTATTTGATGACCTTTCAGTAAAAATCAGACTTGAAACTTAAGTATTGCACTTTATTCTCTTCTTTTGAACCTTTCAGTCTTCATTTTTTTCCTAGGCACCCAAACAGTCATCTTCATTCCAGTAATTAAGTTTCAATAGGAGCCTCTTGGGGTTTTCCACACAGTTTTTTCAGAACCATTTCTATGCAGAAATGTGCCAGTCACAGCAGACTATTTCCTTGTGCTGAGGAAGCGTAAAGGTGACCTCTATGCTGATGATGGCTGAAGCAGAAATGAAAGCAAATGGAAAATTAAGAACAGTGAAGACACAAGATGGCTTCATGCAGGATGGCTCTGTGTCTTGTTTTTCTTCAGGGTCTCTCTGATAATACCTCCTTAGCTGCAGCCCATAGTGGAAAACACATTTGCACTGTTGTCATTCTTTCCATTTGTCCCTGCCCTTTTTAATGTGTTATTAGCTTGGACTGTGAGCTTTCAGAGGCAAGAACTGTTTTCTTGTTGCAAGGTTTGTTCACCATCCCTCAGTACGGGTCTTTGCACTTAATTGTGCTGAAAATAACCTTAAAAAAAAGAAGTCCTGAGCCGAAATAATGAATCAAACTGTGTCATCAGCAGCTTTGGGTTGTGTGCTCCCCAGCAGAAATGTTTGAACAAATTTTCACCAACTGTCTACAAGTTTTCCTTTGAATTCAGCTGCTGTCTCACTGACAGCAAGCTATGGGTGAAGTTCTCTCAGCTCATCTAAATTACAGCTGCTCCGTTCCTGCTCCGAGTCATGCTCTCAGCATGCTCAGCTCTGCCCCTGCTGCCTTCTGGCACCAGTGAGCATGTGGTGAGCTGGTTCAGGGACCTGAATGAGACAAAAAAATAACCCCACAAAGGGGAGAGATTAGTGGTTAGCTAAATCAACTCCTGACCATCACATCATACACACCTTGCCAGTGGGAATATGTGGTTGGGGACATAGAGGGAAGGTGGGACCAAACTTGCATTGACTTAAGCTGATTTGGAACAGCATCCTCATATGGTAGGAATGGCGGTGGAAGGACTTGGGCTATTCACTAACTGATGAATGGTGTCTCAGGATTGTCACTTACATTGGCCTTTCTTGCAACTTTGCTTCTGCGTGACCTGTTGCCAACAACAGTGTAGCAATAGAAATTGCTGGCTGTAGCTGTCACAAAGCAGCTTCACATGAGATACTTCTAGCTGCCTTTGAAGCTTAACTCTGTGGTACTATAGGCTAAAGCTTTGCCTATTGTAGAAAAAAAAAAAGCTTATATTATTGCTATTTCTCTCTGCTCCTGCTCCACTAAATCACATAGCCTGGGACAGCAGAAACAGCCTTACTGGCGGAACAGAGCTCAGTCTATGGTAATTTACCCCGCTTATGGGTACTCTGACCTCCCCACACACTTACCCCGTTTACTTTTTAAATGACCAATTTAATCAGGCACATGTACAATACAGAAATGGGTGTGTGAATATCTAAATATATGAGAGAGGGAACTTCAGATGTTTTATCTTTCATTAGCTAATAACAGCAGTAATGACCTCAGCAGCACAGGATGTCTTTTGCAAAATTAATAACCACATGAGGGTTAATGGCCCAAGGCGATGAACTCTCTCAGACAATCATTAATCTACCTTGATGATTATCGCTTCATTACTGAACACTGAAACCTCCTTGGTGTACCAGTGAATGCCTGATTTCAGCCCTCCCTACTGATGTTCATAATGTGCCCTCTTATCTTTCTTCTGGGCATGCAGGAGAACCAGAGTAAAGCTACGAGATGCAAATGAAGGTAACAAGCATGAGAGGTATGAAACTCATTTGAATGTGGGCTTGGAGAGCATTTCCCAAATGATTATCTTTCTACCTACATATTAAATAGAGCTTTAAGGGGTATTTTTTGTTTATGTTTTTAAGTAGCTGTAGTCTGGGAAACAATACCATGGCTTATGAAGCAAAGACTTTCTGAGACGGTTATGTATATAGACTGTTTAATTGGTTGGTCTGTGTACTTAGATAGTGCCCATTAGTGCAGAGTCCTTGTTGGTCTTCCCAGGAACAGCATCCTGCAGCTCAGAGCCGCAACCATTTCCCATTCATTGCTGCTATTGAGCTGAATTTAGACCTGTAAACTCAATGTGGAGAAATGGAAGCTGAGACATCCAAAAGAAAACAGTGCGTCAGGATATTTAACGCAACCAGCCCCTGCCACAAACAGAAATTTTTATGACAACTTAGTGCCCTCTATTTGGAATAGTCTAGTTTTTGGAACAATGCCAGTATCTGTAGAAGAAAAGAGCTCTGAAAGCACATCATCTTGCTGGCTGTGGAATATAGAAACTTGCACAATCCCACATCTAGCCTTTTTTCCTCCTTGTCAGCCTATGACAGCTGTGCACATTAACCTTCAGAAACCTTTTTTTTTTTTTTTGCTGCTTTATCATCTCTGCTGCCAGGATTAGTTCTAGTTGGACAGTGATTAATATAGAGAGGGTGCTGCATAACCTGCTCAAATTTGGATAGGTAATTAGGACCTCTAGCTGCTAGCTCCAAGTTAGGAGCAGCTGCAGTTCATTTGGATTTCATAGCAGCACAGCCCTGTTACAGAGCAGATAGACCTGGAATATATTGTTGAAATTTCTCTGCCTTAGTGGGCTAGAAAATATAAACTGTTTATGCTTCTCTTGCTTTGTTTTTTGTTTTCCTTTGTGGAATGTGGGAAGTGTAGCTAAGTATTATTTATGTAAAGAAACTGTAATTATCAACCATTATGATTGAAGATGGTTTATTAGAGATGGGAGAGCTCTGTAAAACCCCTCAGGAGTAGTCTGATACTACACAAGTGTAGCCTGCCAACATTATGGGAGCTTAACAAAACACTGAAGTGTTTGTATCTCAGACATAAACTGGGGATTGGGAAATTGCAGTTGTGAAAATTCATAACCTCAGTCTGCAAGGTGTCTTCCCTGCACTTTCTGATAGATGGAGGTAATAGAAACCTTCTTACCAAGTCTTCATCCACACAGCTTGTCCAAGCTTTAAAAATGATTTCCTAATAATAAGCAGAAAAAGCAAAGTGCACCAGGAACTGTAGTAATGACAGCAGTAACGGCTGTTCCATTCTGCACACAGCTTCGTAGTTTTGGCAGTTCTTGTGATCCTTGTTTTTCATGGAGATTGATATACACTGGCATCCTGGACCTCCATTGACTCACTCTTCTATATCCCTGTATGATCTATTGATCATAAGCCTAATGGGTGGTCAACAGCAAATTTGATGGGAGATTTTCTATGCTGTACTCGCTATGTGTCTTGCAATTACAAAATCTTGTTCCATTCCACTACTAATTTACAGGGAGTGAAATTATAAACAAGGTGATTACTGAATGTAATTTATGGCCCATGTAATTATATAGCTGTCAAAGCAATGGATGCAGTTGAATTGGTTTCTGGGTTTGGTGGGGTTTTGTTTTGTGTTGTTTCTTAACAGACTGGGTCTGCACTTTTTTCCTGGGCTACTGAGTTTGTTAATCGTCCACAGCTGAAAATATTTTTTTCCATTGCAAGATCACCAACCTTCAATCTAAGAACATAGTTGTAGCCAGTTATAATTAACTGCAGAACTGATGGGAAATTTTGCCTATTGGTCTTGGAACTCCCTCAGGTAAAAGAAAAAAGTTTTTCTTTTTTGTCTGCGGGTTGATGGAGAAGAGAACTTCAGTTCTCTGCAAAATAGGCAGGATGCTACAGTAGTAAATAAATTTTTTAAAAAGTACTTGTCATAACTGTTGCTTTTATAAAAGATACCTTGTCCACAAGCTGACGGGAAATACGGCCATATGTAATGCAAAGAGTAAATCAGAATGAAAATACTGAACATCTGCTTTTGATAGGATTATTGATAGCATATGCATAATTTTATGATGGATTAAGCAACAAATTTATAGATACCTACATGAAATTACTTTTCCACAAGTATTCCACTAGTGGAGAAAGGTCGTAATAGAAATGCATCTCTTCTGTTTTAAAACTCCCAAGTACACTTTTGAAATGATGGTAAATAAATTATATTAACCAGTGCAATCCACAAGTAAACAATGAAACAGCATAGCACACAATTCTGTTTAATAACCAACCAAATATATAGGGTTTTGTTTAAAATCAGTGGGGTCTTGTCAAATTATTATTTTATTCTTCATCTGTAAATAACACTATTGCACTATTTATATAATTTATTTATAAGAGAGGCTATCCATTAATGTTTATCATCTCAGTTTCATTAACCTGCAGGGTTTTAACTGGACAGTGGAGCAGCTTCTCCAGTTCAGTGTATAATCCCTATTTGGAAGTGCTGCAAAAGTGTAACAGGTCTGCTAACAACTCACCCTGCACAGAGACGTTGCTTGCGCAGAACACCACTGGAATCAACCATTAGGCCAACCGTGCTATCGTTTGTCTTGGCTTCCTTCTCTGCATAGCGGTGCAGTTGATCTACTGTGCCTGAGCTGCAGGACTATGATGGCAAGCCACTCTTGGGGGCAGATTGCCAGGCTGTGTGAACAAGGAGGCCCGGAAGGTAGGTCCTGTGTCTCACTGACCTTCAATTTTCCTCTCTCCAGATCCCTACTGCCAAGGGGAAAAAACCAAACACACCACCACCACCACCCCCCTCCCCCAGATTGATGTTACCATGTGCCTGTGGTACACCTCACTGCAAGTCCGCTCCTGACTGTGCAGTAGCAGTTAATCAGCAAACACCACTTCCAGAGCTGAATTACTGGTCACTGATACAAGTGCAAAAGAAGAAAATTATTCTCCTGCTTTTGTATCTATACCTGGTTCTTACCAATGTCTGTTTTATTAACTGAGGTGGTTTTTTTAAGCTTGGAAACAAACAGTTGTCAAAAGATTTGAATGCTGACTTCTGCTTGAAATAAAAATATAAAAAATAAGTGCTTGACAAGGAATTATGTAATTAGCTAAGTCTTTGGCAACATAGACAAGTATAACTTAATTCTACTGGCCACAGTCTTGTGGCTTTATTACAGAAGGCTATTTAGCCTCTTCATGCAGAGAACAAACTGAAGTCTAAGACACTTCATTCTGAAGCTTGTAAAGCCCTTGTTATGTAAAAACATCAGTAGGAGAGAATATATACCTTTCCGAAATAAAAAGTTGGCGGTACTTCTGGGTTAATAACATCTAATGTGGGGGAAACAGCAGAAAAGGTTTTTTCTTGTTGTGCAGTTGGGTCCCACAGATGGAAACTGTGCTTTCAGTTAGTAAGTGAGTTAGCCTGTATAAACTGATCCCTAAGACTGGTCACTGTCTGTGCTGTGTCAGCATAAAAGTGGGGAAAACATAGGAGAAAAAAAAAAAAAGCAAAAGACTAGGCTTGAAAAGAAACTGTGGCTCTAATAATGTGGAAAGGCTCCATTACCTCTGGTGGACTGCCCCTTTGATCCCACCGGTACAAGGCTTGGCATCACTGGTTTCATGTGACTTATGAGTAAGGGGCAGTCCATCAATGAAGTAAAAAGTGATTAGCTTTCTAGTTTAGTGCTGCCTCTTACAGCAAATCTATGAGTATTTTGAAGGACTGTGGACTTATGTCAAGGTTTGAAGGCTGTCCTTCGTTTTGGAAACTGCTTCTGTATTGCAGTGAACGCAGGCTGCAGACCATGTCCCAAAGCTGTAATTAATGATGGTTCCGTCAGCTATGCATAACATAGTGCAAATGAACAGAGATCTCTGTGTCTCAATAGGAATAAAACATTGAGGAGTTATTGTGTCTTAGCAAGGTTACCTTTATGCTCTTTAGACTACATCAATAAGTTTAATTTTCTGAAAGGAATTTTAAAGGACAAAACCATGTTTGCTTTAAGAATCTCTGCCTCTAGTTTAGCCTTCATTTTTAAAAAAAATTATTTATTTTTTCTTCTTATGTATGCCATGAATATGGTGGTAAGGTTTTGCATTTGCTTTCCTTCTAAGAGGCGAAAAAAAATCCTATTTGATGATTGTGCTCATGGATGCACAATGTTTTAGTGCTTTCAGTCTAGTACAGTCTACTGATGAAGGTTGTTGAATTTTCGCAATGTTGCCCCTCGGTGCACTAGCACCTATTGTCCATCCATGCAAGTGTAAGTAACTCTTGCTCTGGGGGCAAAAAGTTCATCTTGGTTCTCTTAGCACAATGTTCCTCTGAAGTCATTCTAGGACGTCAATAATGTCAGGCTGCTTTAACTTCAGGCTAATTGTCAGTGATTGTACCATATGTCACGGGAGGAAGCAAGACCATTTGTTATCTACTCACAAGAAGCTTTTTTTACTGGTTCACCTGGTACTTAGCTCATTAATACTATGTTGAATCAACTTTGCCTGCCATGCCTGCAAAAGTATCAAAAAATAAATCAAGATTTCACCAAAAATACTGATCAGGCACCTCCTCGTGAAAACATACTTTTATGTTCGTTTCTGAGTAGGCTGAAATAGCCCTGTCTAACATTCAGGATAACTGAATCTTTGTAGACTTCCAGCCCTACAGTCAGACTGCAGATGCATTTAACCATCTTATAAGAGATGATTGTTTATTGTGCTGGACTCTGATTTATTCATTTGGCTTGGGCTGTTCTCTGCTACCTGGAAGATTTCTGCCACCTTCTGAGATTTGTCTATGAAGTGTGCAGTAATAGTGCACATCTTATCCCTGGAGTGCAGTGAGAGTATGCATCTGTAAGCCCCATTACTAGTGCAGAATTAACAAGGTGAGTCTTTTCTTTAAAAACCCCCACCAAACAGAAAAGCAGCATAGATAGGCAGATGAAGCCTCTTTAGAGCTTGCAGCTTGTTTACAGCACCTGTCGATGTTCAGGCTAAATGACCTTGATTCAGCTATCAAAACTGACACACAGTGTTTGCTTATTAACATCCTACCTCTGACCTAATCTGTCTTACCTTCCATCCTACCTGCTTAGAGGACATTAAATACTGGCTTAAGGAAATGCTTTAGTGTGGATTTTTTTAAATTAGATTCTGAAACAATCAGCCTTTTAAGTAAACACTTTCTAGTGTACTTAGCTTCCGTGACTCCCTCCTACAGGAGAAAGATCCCACTTTGATTCTCATCTCTTATTCCCCTTTCTCCTCCCTTTTCCTAACATTAATACTAGCTACTAGTGATTGAAGTTTTATTGAGAAAAGTCTTTTGATGTGTCGCTATCTGATGAGAAAGATGGTAGAAGGTTAAACAAAGCAGACTTGTCTGCTTAGCGTGTTCTGCCAGAGAAGCGCAGTATAAAGGAGCAATGTGTTAAGAGTTGTGTGTATGTGTTTGCAACATCATTTGAACACCGATGTCCAAATCTTAGGCCATCAGCAGTGCTTGTCACCTCACAGCATGCTATGTGCCCCAGTTTTCCACAATAACATCTGAGGGCCATCAGTCACAGAAAAGAGCTGAACCTATATTTGAATGCTCTAGGCATGGAAGAAATGTATAAAGTGGAGTTAGATGGTGTTACCATAAAATCAGTTTCTTAAATGGTTGGTATGAACTGTGAGGATTAAATTGCTTATTTTTGGTTTAGTTACTTTGACAGTAGTCTAACTCCTTTGGCTGCAGACTGTCTGCATCTCTCATTCTGCAGTCTGTTACACAGGATCTCTTCTTTTTTATTTATTTCAATACAGCTGTCTACTTTTCAAAATATTTCGGAATCAAATCTGTTAATCATGTGAGTAATCCCCTCAGCTGGCTGAATGAAGAACGCTTACATGAGTAAGAACAAAAAATAATAGCTGTTATGGCTTTTTGCCCAGTCTAGATGTTGTAACAGAGAATCTTCTGGAACGATCATTTAGCAGAACACAAATGACAGAGTTTAGTCCCAGGAGGAACCGTTTGAGATTTTAGTTTTCTATGTAAGAAATAAGCTCGAAATAATTTCTTGGTGGTTTTTTTTTTTTTTTTTTTGGAACTGCGCACACTCTTCATTCCCTTTATGTTACCAATTTGGTGTGACTACTTGAAGTAGCAGAATAGGTCTGCCAGGTCAAAGGAGTGAGAACAGTCTGAAATTCTTGAGAATGCAAATAGTCAGTCCCCTGCCTCGCAGGGAAGAAGTCGCTGCAGAAAAGTGGAAAAGTCCTTAGCAGTTGCTGTGTAGTGTAAACATTTGCTGCCTTCTCTTTCTTCTAACTGTAGAAAAATGAGCTGCTGCTGACTTTGCTTTTGCTAATACTGAGTATCCTTCATGGGAATACAAAAGTATTTACAGACTGAAAACCAAAATGGTTTAAATACCTTATGGCCTTAAAATCTATGACTTGTTCAAGCACAATTTCATCTTTTAAACATGTGGAATCAAAGATTATTGTTTCAAATATTGTAGTGAGCTTTTTCTGTTCTAAATAAACAGGCTTTTACAGACATATTTTCATAGTAGTAGAAAGATATACTTAATAAACTGATGCAGGCTGAATGGGTACAGAAGCATAATTTATTCTAAGAAGTGATGGTTTGGAGCTCAATGAAGTGAGATGATATAGTGTCCTGTAAGTCAAAGCCAAAATCCAGGGGCAACCATGACTAAAGGCATCTAGGCTTTCCCTGACTTGTCTTAAAAATGAAAGGTGATTCCTGTTCAGAATTCCCAGTTTGAGGAGACATGTTACAAGTGCCCATGTTCTGTTTAATTCTTCTGCTGTGGTCTTACAATGTGTATATGCCTTCTGTAACCTTTCTGCGTAGGCTTTAGCAATTATAGATCTCTCTGGTTGCCAAAGGGAAAAACTGGGAAATTTGGTTTCAGTTTTCAACCAAATTGAGTATTTTCAGGGAATAATGAAACAGTGAATTAATACATGTACTGTTTTATTGGGTGGTATATAATTTTTAAATTGTGAATCACTCTTCAGTGAAATTGCCACCTTGAGACAAAGAAGATTGATGTTTCAGTGAAGAACTTATTCTTTCTCTTTCTGAGATTTATCCCATTACAGATATTTTTTGACCCTGAATGTGTTTTGGTTTGGGGCAAACTTGCTGCTCATTAGAAAATATTTTTTTCAGCTCTGTGCAATGGTGCATTTTACTTTTTGGTGATGGCATTTATTAACGAAAGACATCCTTTTCTGTCCCCTCAATTCACTTGCAACTGAAACTTCCATGCTTTCTGAGCGTAGCTTGCAGGGAGAAAAAGAAAAAAAAACAAACTAAAAATAATTGGAAGTTGTATTTAATAGTAGAACTTCAGTAAAAACAAGAGTAGGTAAAACTGGGACATGGTGGGTGGATTCTCAGTAAGAATGCCAACATACAGTCAAAAGCCCTGCTCTTAGACAGGCACAGAAGTAGGATGAAGAGGAGGCACTACTGGACTCCTGAGGTGCTTTTTGACAGAGAAGTTTGTAGTGTTCACCAAGAAAAGAAATTATACAGGAGAAAATCTAGTAGGCTTCTCTGAAGAGACGGGAAGCTGTATGATATTTTAAGACCAGGTCCCAATATTAAACCCAGTAAATTTTAGGCATTCTGAAAATTTTTATAGCTTTTCACACCCCCAGCCCCATCCTTTCCCCCAAAATTAAATTAGGTACCATTTTCAAACATGTAGAGCTTACTTGTTTCTGTGCTGTTGAGAATTATTATTTTATGGATGTTTAGAAAAAAGAGAGAGAGAGATGATATTCTTACAGCAGAAGTTGATAGAGATGTTTCAAATTATCTTGAGTTTATCTCAAAAAGAGCAAGTGACATGACAACATAATAATACAGAATATCATTGTGCAGCAGCAATTTGGTCTAATCATGCTATATCATGATGGATTTTGTATTAGTGAAGCTTCAGTAGCACAGTGACATGGCACAGGGAAAGTGTCTGCAGAAAAAAAAATTATTAAAATAATCAAAAAGTTGCTTGTGCTACTTATGTAAGAATGCACACATTAATCGCCAAATAAATAGAAGGGAAAGAATATGATCCAAAGTCTGCTAAAGTTTTTGGAACAACTCTTGGAGACTGCAATATCGAAGTTCAAGTTCATGGTGCTCTATATACAGATCACAGTATATGCACAACAGCAAGCATGTCAGTCTGTCCTTCTCCTGAGCTGTATCATTCTTGGGACACGTTCATGCACATAGACTTTTGTGTATCTGGGGGTTTTTTTGTTTTTATTTTTTTTTTTTTTTTATTTTGCAGGAAATATTGATTCTGCTAAACAAAATCAGATAGTCTTTAGTGCAACAGTAAAATTGTGTGCCTGATGCTCTCCAGTGAATAAAAGTCTCATGCTATCATAGCAAAGAAGAATCAATCACATATGCTTATTTTCCTTCAATGAAACCCAAATTACTGGTGTGAAAAATGACTGAGATAGTCTGTATGTTGGAGGAGTTTAGACTGGGGGATTTTTTTTGGCTTAAAAATGTATCACTTTTTAAAATAAAAAGTCTCTGTTAGGAAAAATTAAATTGTATGAAATAGTTTGTAGCTATAGAGTGGAACTACAAGTTACTGGCTGGCTATGTCCCACTCACAAAAACACTGAGAAAGAAGGAGGCTCTTTTGGCATGTAGGTTTTGTGGGGGATTTTTTTTTGTTTGGTTATTGATTCAAGGCTATTATCTTGGATGATGATATCTGGAGTTTCACTGCTTGAATATCTAAAAGGCATGTTCAAATTACTTTGGGAAAATTACTAAGACAATTATGGGATTGTAATATAAAGTACCATAATTACACTTTAATGCTTCTTATCGATTGTTGAGCTTTGCACTTCACCATAGCATAAAACAGTGAACCTATGTTTTCTTTGCCCACCTAGAAAGTTAATGCTTTAATATCCATTTTACAAAGACAGTTTTTTAGAACTCAGCAAGTAGGAACTTCCGAGATGAAAAATATATATTATATGTGTATGAATATACACACATGCTTTGAAAGCCTTATTTCAGTATTTCTCATCTTTCGAGTTCTTTCTCCATCTTTGAGTGGTCCAGATTAGCCCTGCTCTGAGGGGCAGACATGTTTATATATGTGCACGAGGAAGGAACAAAGCTTGCCAAACAGGGAAGGATGAGATGATGTGGTGGTGATGCTCATACTTCGTGTGGCTAGAACAAGGCAGCATGTTATCTTCCCAAATTACCAGAAAGCAGAGAGGGGACATGGTCTTCACTGAAGAATTGTGTGCTTGGGGTTTCAAAACACTAGCCATATCAGCTCTTTGGGGGTGTAGTCAAAAGGCAGTTTCTGGATAGCTCTTTGTAAACCAACACAAGGAAATTAAAAGAAGCTGCTTCCAGTTATTGCCAGGTAGCATATAAAATTACACTCTCTACAAAGAATGCAGGCAAAGTTTTACAGACTGGCTTAATTTTACAGACCGAGAATAATGAAGTATTTCTTGCATCTGTTTCAAAGACTTTCTGGATGAGATTCTCTCACTATGATAATAAAGAAAAAGAGCAATGTGCTATCACTGTAAAAATTCCTTAGCATTCCTGTGTTTTCAGTGGCTGTTAATGCTGTATACCTGCATCTTCCCCAAGCTGCCCCTTCAAAGTGTGCAACTCCGAAAGTATATGCTTCTATGGCAGATAAAATGAGATATAGCATTGCACCCCCAATCCCACATACAGGAATCTCATCCCCTCTAGTTCTTGGTATTGGGAAGTGTTCGGTTACCTCATTACACTCCCATAGATCTCTGGTTGAACCTTCTCTTTGCTCTGGTACCTCCAACTACTTGTAATGACCAGCTCACAGATGTCATCATCTCACTGGTATCTTTTCTGCTGCCATCTTCTCTGTAGTTTGATAGTGAATTTGACCAATTTTAATGTTCTTTGTTTACAGCAATTTGGATGGTGAAAGTTCTTGTGCATGAGTATGTCTCAGCCTTGTTGTTAGTTTATGATCATTTTTATCTATGAAAAGATGAGAAATACGAGAAAAATTTTATCAACCCCTTCATGACAGGCATAAACAAAGTCTGAAGATTTGCATTCACGTGCCTTCCCTTCTCTTTATGAACTCAGTTATTTCCTACCAGCTGCCTCCAGGCCTCAGGAGGCTCATATGACATTTGGAGTAAGCTCTGGAATAACAATATTGATTGAAGTGTCTAACTGGTCAAAGAAGCAAAGCTGTCCTGTTCTGTAAATACTATATCATCATGTTATTAGTATCTTACAGTTTAAACTATTCTGATGTAAAGTGGATTTGTCTTTCACTTGCATATTAGACCTGCACAGTCTTTTCTTTACCTGTCTGTGTAGACTGCCAGATGCACTTTCCTCTCTGCCATGTTCGCCTTTCTTGTGGAGCTAGCTATGAGTGTGCTGCCATCTCATGGCAGGCACAGTTTAATTAGAAATGACAAATGGTACAGGACAAATTAGTAGTATTATGTAAATTTGACCTGCACAAAGATAAGTAAAAAAAGTAATAATTCAGCCTGTGTTTTAAAACGAAGAACATTTTCCGATTTCTATGTAACAGATAATGAGACTGTAAGTAGCACAGCAACTGTGGTTGAACCTACTGTATATTCTTCTACATGTACAATTTCTTGTGCTTTTAGAAAAATAAAGGACCTTGACTACACAGTATTAATATTAAAGATGCCTGGGATATTGCAGCAAATCCCGCTGAACATTACCATCAGCACAATTCACTCCCCAGAAAAATACCTATCTTTGCTTTCAGCAGCAGATATTAGTATACGTGGTAGAGCAAACCATAATTAAATCTATTAAGGTGACTTGTTACAGAACACAAATGTCTGAATACTTGATGGAAAAAGAAAACATTTTGTCTTTCTCTTCTGAGGGTAGATAATGGTATGTCTTTGCACCCAGCTCTGCGATATCTAGCTGCCATCATGATAGATGTGTTACTTCTTAAAATTGTGGTCCCTTAGAGTCTTCAGTTATCATCAAGGCTGTTGAGCAGCCATGGGTGGGCTAGCTGAACTGCTAGCAGCCCTAGGAAGTGTCTGCCAGCTCTCTTGTGTTTTCAGGGTGTGATGGTGCTTTAGAGACTATGCCAGCCACACAGGATCTCCTTCCACTTTTTTCATTTTACACTTGTGGGACTTTGATCTCACAGGTTATAAAATCTTGACCAGTAATTTGGCTTATTTGTAGCATGTATCAGCTAACGAGAGAAAGGAAGAAAGGGTGACTGGTCTTTCACAGTGATCCTTTTTATAAATTTGTGTGGTATACTACATCTAAGTTTCCACTTAAGAACAGAAAATGGATGGAGCTTTGCAATACCTAAGTTACATAAATTAACAACTGAAAAACCTCCTTTGCCCTTCTTGCAATTTAAAGTCTTAAAGCATTGGCAAGCTTATGTTTCTGAGGCAGAAAATAATCTTGGCGTAGTCTTCCAGTCAAACGTTTTACCCTTCTTATTAATATAAACTCAGCCTTTGCTATGTTTGCAAGTAAGAGTATGTTTTCTGAAAAATTGGTTTGCCATTCACCAGAAGAGTTTGTAGCTGTGTATTAATACTTGAAACTCCAGGCCGAACTACTCAGATTTGCACCTACCATTCATCTTGTGAGCACAGAATTGCTGTGCTCTTTCATACTGCACTTTCACCTGTGGATTTAGTGCTGTCTGGCAAAGTGAGCGTGGGGGAACAGCATGAATTTACTCATATTATGTTGGCAGGTGAGGACCTGGTGTGCTCTTTCTGATGAATATTGTGGGTAGAAGAGGGATTCTGATGCTGAATTTCTCTGTAATCTTTAGAAATGTCTAAGTCTCTGTTGCTTCAACTCTAAAATAAGGAAGTATGGTGGGGTTTTTCTGTGTGATAGGAGTGGAAGATCTTGCTAACTCCAGCTTTACTCTGGCCATTCAGTGAATAAATTGGAAGTAGAACTTAGAGTTTCCTGAGTCACCCACCTGTGCATTTTCTTCTGTGTGATTTTAGTGGGGAAAGCAGGAGAAAAGATAATTCGGTGTAATTTTTTTCTTCTCAGCCATCTTCATGCTCTGAGAATTTCTCTGGGTTGATTCAGGTCTTTTATACACAGCAAATAGAAAAGTATGGCACTCCCCATAGAGTTTTCTGAGCTGCATGCTCATGTTGAGATCCAAGAGAATGCTGGCAGGCTAAGATCGCATTACATAATCCAGTCCGTGAAATAAATTTTAAACCCCTCTGAACTTTGACAACTTATGTCTAAAAGGCACGTTTTTTTACCTAAAGACCAACTCTGTCAAAATCCAAGACTCTGCCACCTGCTAATAAAATTGGGGAATTGGGTTTTATTTTCTTTATTTAAGAAAAACCCATCCAGTCAATTGGATTACAAGCAGTGATATTACCCAAAGGAAAGGGTAACACAAATGCTGCCTACAACCTAAGCCTTGCCATGGGTGTTCTTGTTAATGCCAAGTGGGGAGAGGTTTCTCCTAGTATGCTTGCAGTAAAAGTACCAGTCCCTAAGCTAACTCCCTCAAAATGAAAAGAAAAAGATACGGCTCTGAAAATTTGCAAATTAGTCTTATATGTTGGGTATCCATAGTTGTTTTCATTACTGTTTTATTTACTTTATTTTTCTCTGAAATTTGTGTCTTTGAGACAGAGAAAACAAGAACTTCATTCAAAATAAGAGTGAAGTTTTAGGTGATCAAAGTGAGAGAACAGTTGCAAAACAGAAGAATAAGCTAAACAATGAAGTCATTTTTTGGGTGTTCTTGGCTTATTTAGGAGCCTGGTGACATACTGTCTGTCAGTCTAGGATTGACTGATACAGTTTTTCTCCTTAAATTTACGTTCTCCTTTTGTTCAACACGGCATTCTTCCTTCCCTTCATGCTCCTATTTTTGTTCCCAGTCTGGCATAGGCTGCCATGTAGGGCAAAAGTAATAAATAAGCTGTACCCTTCCCTTTCTCATGCAGAACCTCAGTTTTAAGGCTCTGTTGTGTTCATCACTTGGCACCTAACTGTCCTCTGCACATTCTAGTATTGTATGAAACGTACATCAGAAATGGTATTTTCTGTATGTGTGTGCTACTATATTCATCATCTTTCAATCACTTTTAATTCTTCTAAGAAGTCACAATGGCATCGTTTTATACAGAGTGAACTTGGTATAGACAGTGATTCTTCTAAATAGCTTTTCCTTACCACAAGCTTCCTTTTATCAATTTTAGGGGAACATGCTGTCACAGTCATTCAAATAAAAATGTTCCTGCAACTTTCCTTTACTTGGTCTCTTTGTACTTTCTATAACAATAAAAATTATGAGAGGTGTTTCATTATAGCTGAGGAGAGGAGAAAGCATTGCAGGAGGCAGTTGTTGTTCCCCCAGGATGCTGTCGTATGAATAAAAGATTTAGATGCGTATCCATACAATATTTTGTCTTTTTCTTAGATATTTAAAGAAAATATATTCTCATATACTGAATGAAGATGTTGGCATTTCCTAGTCCAGCTTGAGGGCTGAAGAACAGGAGTTCTTAATGGCTTACTGTCAAAGTAGTTGGCTATGCTGTATCTATTGCTCCTGAGGGCACGGCCTGCTGTTGTAATTATGGATCAGACACCAAAGATTAGAGATTGCAGCAGATTCATGGACTGTCTTTCTTCTTGATTATCTGCAGTGATTCAACAGGCACTGGGAAGACCTGTACATCAGTCCTTTCAGTAGATGCCAATTCTTTCTCCAAATCCCTGCTTAGCCCAACTGGAGGGAAAAAAAAAAAAAAAAAAAAAAAAGGCTAAATTAGTACTGTTAGGTTTTTTTTCTACTACGAGGTTCTGGAACTAGACTGCCCTGCATGTGGATCACAGTGTCGTTAGGACAGCGCCAAGTTTTTTCTTTTAACAACTGACTTCAGTGAAATATTGCAGATGGCAGGAATGGTACTGTGGCAGTGGAACAGTGCACACCAGGACCCATCTTCACACCAGGCACTCCATACTTTTGTTGGACCTGACACCCTTATGTTCTCGGTCCATACATAATAAGCTAGCTCATAACTGTTCACCTCATATAATGTATATAATTTTTAGTCTGTTTTTTCTTAAATGTGAATTTAAGAATTCTAGTGAAGTAGAGGTGCTCAACACCTTTGAAAGTTAGAAATCATTGTTCTATGGAAAAATGTTATAACAACTTAAAAAAAAAAAGGAAGACAGATGTAACTTCTCTGTGTAGCATTGCTATAAGGAATATAATGCGTCCTATTAGAATATAAGGCTTTTAAGAGTTCTGAAGCTGAACATAACACTTGAAAGAACTGGATCAATGCTGTCATTATTATATCCCTGACACTTTCAGATTCTTTGTATGAGAAAGACTATACAGAAATAAATGGAATACAATTCAGTTTATTCTCTTCCACTGTAAGGGGACTTTTTTTCCTGCTTAGAAAATGGATGTGTTACAGAGTTACTAAAAGGAATACAGGCCAAGATGAGGGGTATAATCCTTTGTAAAAATGTGGAAAAAATGGGAAATTGTTTTAAATGTTGTTTTTATACACAAGACTGATTCTTGACTGCTTTCTAAAAATGTGTGTTTTATTTTGCAAGCAATTGTTCTGATCTTCACTGATGTTAAGTCTGGGGAAGACTTGTCTTTTCTAGAGGTAAGGAGTCTGCTGTGAACAAAGCTGTCAAAAGATGTTTTTTCACATGGCATTGAAATAATTTGGAAAACCATAGGTGTGCAAATCTCTCCCCCCCCTTTTTTTTTTGTTCTGTTACAGTGCTGGCTGTATAGTTACATATGGTAGTCGTCAGAGGTTGACCTGATGGTAGCCAATGACAAAACTCTTACTGATTTCATTATGGTAGTCATTTCAACTGAGTTGTTAATCCCAAGCCTCTAAGTTCTTCTCTTTCCTACTGAATTCAGTTGGATCTTTTTTGATCTTTTGAGGGCTGGTTTGTGTATTCTTGGGCATGCACCACAGCAGAAGAACTTGAAGTGCGTTGTAGTTGAAAATCACCTTCCCTAAATAGAGGACGGAAAGATATTAGGAAATGAGAAGAATTTTACAATTCTATGAAGTATTAGATAAAAGACTTGGGAAGTTACAAAAAAAAAAAAAAAGGCTGAGAGGCTCTGGGTCTTCCTTCTTTGCCTTCCCTCAGTGAAGCCCACTGTGTTTCTAGTGCTGTTGAAGTCTTGTAGAAACAGTTGAGTAGGGTTTGGTCAGACCGTTGCTAGGTGCCAGGATGGAGCGAGACAGAACTGCAGAACAGCTTTTAGGTATGCTGACATCAAGGCAAATTATGTCGATTATTTTTCAAGACCCATGGGTTATAATTCTTTAATGGTAATAAACTGAGATTGTATGTTCATGTCAGCTAATGGCATCAGGAAAGACTTTAATATCATTTGCCAGCTGTATGCAAATAGTTCCACTGACTCCAGCAGTATCACCTGGGTGAATAGAATGTATAGCGTATTACTTCTAATCTCACCCATCTCCTGCATTTCCTATGAATTTTTATAGGGGAAAACAAGATCGCCTGAGGCCAGCTTGCAGCTGAATGTAACAGTGAAAGGAAGGGGAGCTGCTAATAATTCACCCACACTTCACAATAATCAAATTCAGTCCTGACCCCCTGCAATATCTATCACACAAACTATTCCCTTCCTGGAGCTCTGTGTAGTGAGAAGGTCTCTGTAGTTGCTTTCAGCAACCTTCCTCTTTACGTTGACTGGCTGTCTACTTCTGTTAGTACCTACTTGCATATGTCAGAGTTTGTTCTTGAGATCCTTACATTTTCAGCCTCATCTCTGTAACTTCTTTCTTGTTAAGTCATTGAGGGAAATAACCAATCCATTTACCTTGCTCTCCTTGTTGAATTGTTTACTTAACTTACTAAAGAGTGAAAAATTAAACTTCTTCATTTGTGGTGGAACAGTGGACAAAGTTCAGGTTGCTAATTAAATTATCTGTGTGGCTGTAGCTTGGGCAAGATAATCAAATGGGTAAATCTGCAGAGTTTCAGTGAAATCTTAACTTGGTACCCAATTCGCCCTAAAGAAAGTGTTTGCCCTCTGTAAGTATTTGCCCTATCCGTGTTCAGTCATCACTACTGTGCACTTTCTCAGTTTCATTCAGTACTGTCTTGGAAAATCTAGCAAGTTGCTGCCATTTTTTAAGGCTCTGAAGTCTTCAACAGACTTAAACCAGGCCCTTCTGTTTTAATCCACTTTTTTCTGTAAGCGTGACAAGCTGGCAGTGTTCCTTCTCTTTTACCTTTAAAGGCAAAAATGCTGAGATATATGTATTGGGAATCAGTTATTCACCAGCTTTTGCTGATGATGCAATTTACCAATTGCCTACAATTAGTCCTGAATTTTCTCTTTCCCCTGACACTACTGTCCTGTAAATTTTCATCATAAATTCTGAATAAACACTACTAAAATCCCCTTGATAATAAGCGGGATTAATAGCAGCAAACCCCAAATTACTGTTGTGTGCTTTATAAATTAACACAAAGGTGAAAGATAGCAGAAAACTACTAATTTGTGCATGGGGGCTGATTCTCCACTGCTTTACAACATATCTTGCCATTTATACTTATAGAATGTTATAACGTAAAACTAAATGGTGTATATTCATTAGTACAACTTCTGGTTAATTAATATCAGGACCCCATTGTGTTGGATGCTGCACGAATGCTTCATGGGGAGCAGCCCAAATTACAAAGAGCTTACAATTTGAATATAAAGCAATGAACTTGTAAGCGGAGACATGAAGACAGACTTCATCAAAGCCACACGTCAGATCAATAACAAAGTCAAGGGAAAAGTCTATTCTCTTGCTGCTCACTGTAATGGATATGGGGGCTCAAGGCACAAAACTAAGTCATCTTCGTACTTTTGGAGAGAGTTGTATATGGTCATGTTGGACAGGAAGGTTTAAAATTTCTACAGTAAAGATAGCTTCTACAAAGCTGTCTATTTTAGAGGAGTCTTTCACAACTGTATCCCATTGAGCAATACTCGGTCAATCTTCACTATCAATTTTTTTCATACCATCTTAACAGAGGCCTCACAGACATTCATTTCACTGAGAAGTTATTTCAGGCATTCTTTAGTCAGAGCATTGTCAAGTGCCCTCATTTCATCCAGAAAAGAATTTAGAAGGGTCTTTCTTTTCTGATAGTCAGACATCAAACTCTCTCTCCCAAATGCTTTTTTTTTTTTTTTTTTTTTTTTTTTAATGAATGCAACATTATCTAAATACTAAGGGGTTTTGGTTGTCGTCGTCCCCCCCCCGCCCCACATTTGACCCAGTGGTCAGAAACTTTGCAATTGCTACTACTAAGGGTAATAGTGCACCTTTCTCAATTCAAAACTTGGCTTTACAAACAAACAAAAAGCTAAACAAGTTCCTTCAAATCAAATGCTTTGAGGATTGATTTCCCACTACAAATTGCCTGTATGACATACTGGAATGAAGAAAGATAATGCAGGAAAAAATAATTTCCCAATGTAATTTCCTTTGTGGATTCTTCTCCTGCCAGTTTAAAGATACCCTTGGTCACATTTTCAGCTCATATAAGCTGTTACGTTGCTAATTGAACGTGGAAGTGCTAAGTTAAGATCTGGCAAGCCCAAACTTCTAATTTTTAACTCCTTGTACCCATCTTAATGAAAATGTGTTTGCAGCAGCATCCCAAGAGTGTCCATAAGAGAGATCCCTTTCTGTTTTCCTCCTGGGAACAAAACACATGGACTTTTCTGAGTTTTCTTTGAGTTAGTAAAGCAAAACAGGTCTACTCTTACAAAGAACTATGGAGGCTCTCTCATACATATTAGTCTCTTTTGCTGTTTATGAATAACAGT
The DNA here is from genome assembly GCF_047370975.1 of Nipponia nippon. Classification (NCBI taxonomy): domain Eukaryota; kingdom Metazoa; phylum Chordata; class Aves; order Pelecaniformes; family Threskiornithidae; genus Nipponia; species Nipponia nippon. The sequence goes on from NW_028262330.1 coordinate 3,814,038, forward strand.
CTTTAATAATACCATGAATTCATGATCCGTACGAAGTATTCCCTGGGGTCTCAATATTTCAGTCTGAATTCTGCTTGTCTGAAAAAGTTATCTTAGTTACTGTTTTAGAGTAATTTTGTGTGGGCTGGTGAGGAGAATTTGGTCTGCTGACAGTTTTGAGGTTCTTTTTCAGTTGTGCTCTTGGGTAGCATTTTTGGAAGTGATGAACATTTTCTTCAGTCTTTTTCTTGTAGGTAATGGAAACATCACTATTGATTTTGGAGGAAGCAGGTCAGCTGATGCTGAGCATTTGAGAATATTCCTCTGTCTCTTCCCATACGGTCTGGTTATTTCATTCTCCTTGCCTATGCCAGCTTGTTTATGTGACATTTATATACCATGTCAGAGTACCTTGCAATCACTAATACCTCTTAAAGAGCTTCTGTATGAAGCACTTGTGGTGTGCTTCCTTTCTTCACTTTTTTATGCATAACAAAGGTACACGGATGATGATTTATTTGCTAACCCGTTACAGATACTGGTAGCAGCAGTACATTGAAAGCAGGTTTTCTAGATGCAGGCTGAAGTCTTTAATCAGTGCATCATACTTCTTCCCCAAAGACTGGATCTGAATGTGACATTAGTTCAGGATTTTTTTTCCTGTGTAGTTACACTGATACCTTCCCATAGCCGTTTCCAATGAAGGGAAGCTTGCAGATCACTGCAGAAAATGAAATTACTTTAAAATATCTGAAATGGATGTCTCTTCATGCAGATAAACCTAAGTACAATCACATCTCAAATGCTTAGTACTTCAACTGTCTTATCGAACTCCTTACCCAAAATGAGAAGAGACAGTGGTGTTTGGTCATTCCTACCCATGACCAAATGTAGTATCTGTGGGAGAGGGGGCCCCCCAGTGTTTGACCTGAACATAACTACTGAACAAATGAGCTGAGTAAGCAGGATTGCTAGTCACATTTGGAATACTACCTTAATTATATTTAGTGTCTCTTTAAGCAATTTTTTCCCCCTGAAATTAAAGTGTCAGTGCTAGATCAAAATAATTCTCCATATGTTAAAGGAAGCATTGGATTCTCTGATCTCTGTGGTGATGACTTACAAAATATCAGCATGAAGGACTGACTGTTTTGTATTAGAGCATGAAGTTGCACAACATGTCCCACCAAGAATGGTTTCTTCTACTGAAACGTGACGCTAAGGGCTTGTCAGTACTGGAAATTGTTCTTGGATAGCTATTCCAAAATAAGCATGAAGTCTTAAGTTGCTCTTTGAAGACTGATTCTCCATGAAGAGTTTTTCTTTTAGTCAGACTGCATAATTTGTTTTTGAAATCCTTCCCTGCAAGAGGTTTCCAATCAATGAACTCTGGCCTGTGGGCTCTCTGTATGAAGCAGCGTTGCATGCAGAGAACTTGCTGGATTGGGTCCGTTATGTCAAACTTCCTTCCTCTCACCTTTCAGAGTAATTCTGAAAACTCACTTATTGCACAGAGCATGCTGTCTGCAAAGACCATCCCACGCTGTGTGCTTTCTCTCTTTGTAATCTGCTTAACTATATTGAAACAGCTTGCATCGTCCGATTACAAGCCCTCTGGGGTAGGGACATTTTTTGTTACTTGCTTTGCTAAGCTTTTGGAACACGGTGTATGGTATACCAAAATAGTATTATGTTAAAAGAATCTGAAATTTTGAACAAATAGACAAAGAGCTTTGATTTTCTCATTTCATTACATTTTGACTCGGTTATTCTGTATATTACATCACAAGACACGTGTCTGTCCAATGGGAAGGCCTCAACTATGTCTCTTCCATGAGCTCAAAGTTAAAGTATATTGTGTTGCCTTGGATTGAGCTGACACACTGAACCGAACACCAACATGGCCTCTGCTACCTCAGGCAGTGTAACAGTTATACTACATAACACCTTGAGTGACATATTTCAGCCTTACCCTTTCTGTTGAGAAGGACATACAGTTATTTGCTGTCTACCATAATACAGTCTTGTTTGTATTGTGGTTAGTTGCCATAAGAATGTAAGGTACAAGAATATGTTTTATCACCTTGCAGTAGCTTGGGTCGTCATTTTGTCTAGAGGATATGTGCTGCCACTCCACTTCAGAACTGAGTGAGTACAGTGTAGCTTTTTTAATGGGTATTTTCTTTGTTTTCATGCTAAGGAACTGCATCATGACTGTAGAAATAGCATGGATCTTTTGGTTGTTAAAAAGTCCAGTAGAATACAGAATGTTTTTCTACACAAGAAATATCCTCAGATCTGATTTTGCACCCTTTGATGCATACCCGTCTGTGAATTTAAGCTGAGGGATCCCTTCTTTTCTAGTCTTACGTGGCACACTTTAAATAAATGGCTTTGGTTTCAGCTGCAGTCGGATAGGATTTTTTCTATTCTTGTATATTGAAAACAAAGTTGGTATGGCTTACATATAGTAATATTTTCAAATATTTAAATCTCCAAACTTCTGAAATGTTAGTTTTTCTGTAAATTCATACACAATAACCTGAAATATTTTTCTGGCATGCAGAAGGTAACAAGATGTAATTATGTATAGCTGAACTCAGAATAGTTTTCCTATTGTCCATTCTGCTAAAAATGTGAATTGCTTTTCCCTTTGTCCCCTTTCTCATTCTTTTTTATTTCTTGAATAAACTATTTTTATTATCTTCTTAAGCTTTTTATCTAATCCTATTCATTGGCTTTACTGTGCCCATTGCCTACTCTTTTTATGATGGCTCTCCCTCTTTCTAAAGTCTTTTATTAATGCAGCACATATGTATATTCTTTCATTTCATTTCATTGTGTTGCATTTTTTTGCTTGCTGTCCCCTTTTTCTCATCTCCCACTCATTGTGATAAATACCATTTTTGCATTCTGTTTGTGAATCCTAGTCTTCACAAAAGGCAAAGATACCCATTTGACATCACAAAGAGAATGTCAGTGTTTAAACATCAAGGGCTTCATTTTGTAAAGGTTGAGAGTGCTTACAGTCTCCAGCAGTTCCACAGTGAAATATAGGTGCTCACTTCTGCAAATTTGGTCTTATTTTCTTTTTCTAGTTGATAATAAACTGATAATGAATGCAGGACTTTGCTGAATAAATATATTAATCATTTAACCATTGCACAAGTCTTCAAAACTTGAAAATATCAAATGATAAAATCTTGCATCCTTCTTGGGCCAAATCTTCCCTGGGTCAAGTACTAGTCCTACAAAAATACACATAATTGTCACCATTAATTTTAAAATGAATGGATGTGAGTTGGGGATACCATTAGCGCAAGAGTTAGTCTTTCTAGAATTAGCAGTATTTTCTTATGCCTATACATGAAAATGAGAAAACTCTTCAAATGAAGGAAATACTGCGTCTGTTTTTTGGGAATGCCTTTAGTGTTAGGTAGACAGAATTTGTCTGGCAGTGAGCATAGACTGGGCCTTGATTAAAACTCAATCATATAATCAGTTGATGGGAGTCATAATGACCTAGTCATAGACTTCAATAACACAGCTGCAATCCTTTGTAAGGATTATTTTTCTTATCATTTCCACTTTAGCTGCTTTGTCCTCTACTTTTTTTTTTTTTTTATCCTGAAAAGTCATGAATTTCTGACATTGCTCCAGCAAAACAATTTAGCATATGCTGGACTTCGAGCATGTCATTAGTCCCGTTGACTTTGATGGGATATAAGTGTGTACTTACCAGCCCTGGAGACAAAAGCAAATTATTAGCTGCAATACAGTCATTTCCAGTGTTGCATTCTGGTAGGACCCGTAACAAGGCCAAGACCCTGATAAATGTAAATAACATAATAGGCATCAGCAGATGTTTGGGAGTTACAGAGAATGGAGAGCTGGGATATTATTATTAACATATATCTCCAGCTTTATTCCTGCCGAAATGTTCTTTGTCTGCAGTGAGTATTTTCTGTGGCAATCTTTGCTGTTGAGCTCTGCCAAACCCCTTCATTCTCCTACTCCTCAGTGCTTGTGTTCTCCTCCCAGACCTATGCTTTTCTTGAGCAGAGTGATTAGTTATACTAGTAACAACAGATCTGATGCATTTTCTTCCTTAGCCTTGTAGGTCGTACTCAGGTTATGCTCCCATTCTGCATGTGGGTTTTGCTTACCTAAATGAAGATGCTTTATTTCTGAAAAGACAGATAGTTATTGTAAATCTGTCTACAAGAGCTTTTTTTTTTTTTTCCTCTTAATGATACTTGGGTTAATGAAAGATCTGGTTTGTGTATTTCTAACTTTATAAATGTATTAGCAATTGTGTTTTTTACCTCAGATTCCCTCACTGTCATACACTTCATTAATTCCACACGTCACATTCTTTCCAGCTTTATTCTAAATTGCTGTATCATTTACTCAGATAAATTAAGTTGTCATAGAAGCTTTGCTAAGAATTTGGTCTTTTCGTACCCCGTGGCAATATATTTCTGATTTTTAAATAACGGCTTCTTTTTCTCTTGTGCTCTCTGTCTCTTCTTCTAATAGATTAGCTTGAACTAGTTGTCATGATATGAATAGGTATTTCTTCACACTGAGCCGTGTGGAGAAGTATAACAGGCCCCCCGTTTGAGACAACCTAAGAGTAGTGTCTAGGGTCAGGTAGTGGGAGGAGAAAAAGGATTTGCAAGCACATCGAATTCATAAAATTAATTTTCCTTGGTGCTCTCAGTTATCTGTTTAACCTATTCTCTACAGTTATTAAAATAATAATATTTTTTGCTATTGACAGAAAAGGAATCCTGTAAATATTTGAGCAAATAGGATTACCTGAATATTTAATAGCCATCTTTCAGGGCTTTTTGATTTTCAGTCTTCTTGTTTCAAAAGGTTTTCCATCTGTTAAGCTCTGCTTCAGGAAAACACTTAAGCACATACTTAAAACCATCAGTACAAGGAAGACCCGTAAGCCTGGATTTAACTAGATGCATATTTCTGAATCAAGGCATTAAGCTGTTTGCTCAACATGCAGAAAATTCCATCTTTTTAATCACAGTGCTAGTGTACTTCCTTGCCAAAATGCACTTTCTTATATAAATATTTACTATTGAATGAGCTGTAGTACAGATGGGAAGGTAGGTTTTCTTCATGGAAAATAACAGTTTGGGATGTAAGTATAGCTGGATATTTAGTAGTGGCAAGAGAAAGACATACTGCTTAGGGTCTAACCTTACTTTCACTGCCTTTCGCTAGGTAATATAGGATTAAATGTCCACCATGACCAATTTGCTACTGGAATTACTAGGCGTGATGGCACAGAAATCAGTGGGATCCACCTCCCTTGGGACCCATGCTGCCAGCCCTTCCGCAGTGCCAGGTGAACACCAGATTTCTCAGTGTTTGGTGCAGGTGCATGTTTGGTGCATCTCAGCATGTTCAGTGCTGCCCTGTAGCAGTTTGAAATGGCCATTGGGATTTCGTAGGGAGAAAGAGGGAGCTGCATTTAACCACAATTTGAAATTATTCCCTTAAGAATATTGATACAGAAAAACTCAGTAAATAACAAAAAACAATCCTGAACAGACAAATTTGCAAAATCTGCCTCCTATTCAATGTCCAATAATGAGTTACATGCAGGAGCGGGCTCAACAGCCGTAATAAACCAGTTCTGTGAAATGCAGCCTGTCAGGGCCAGGGAGCCATGAACTGTGCATAGCCCCCATAGCTGCCGATGGGAGCTGTAGGTCTTCAGCATTTCACCTGTCTCCAAAATGTTTATTTAGGGCAAATTCTTTCTTAGATGCAGGAGCCAAAGGTGAAGAACCGTTACCGATTTATTCACACTGGCATTTTTTCTGGCCTGGATGTGCCTAAGAGCAGCTGCTGGACAGGTGGGCCTAGGGAAGAGGAGACCTGGAAGAGCTCTGTGTTACCCATTTGGCAGCTGTGTAAGACCAAAGAGTCTTTTTAGGGGAATTTTCTGGTGGTTTGTGTGTTGATTACATTTGATTTGTAACACGGAATGAGAATGAGAAACAAGTACATAACAATCTGTAAATGTTTTCTCACAACTAATGTCATTCTTGGTTTCTATGAGGTATCCTCTCTTCTAGTTGTTGTTTTTATTGGTCTTGGTTTTGGGCCTGTTTCCATAAGTATTTAAAAGTCTGTCTCTTGTGTGCTGTCAAGAAATCCTGATCCTGGACAGGCTCTTATCATCCCTTGGAAGTTGAGAAAAAATGAAATCTTATGAGAAATATTTGAGTGTAAAGGTGAACAACTCAGTGGAAGGATCAGCAGCCCACTAAGCTACTCGTTTTCCCGCCACTTTTGGATTGACGGCTCAGTTCTCCTTACTTCTGCTTATTTCTTCTTTCTGAATAAATTAATTTGAGATCTTGTTTCTTCTCTGACCACTGTAAGTGCTTGGAAGAAGAGGAAGTGTAGGAGAAAAGAGAGGAGGGAGGAAATGTTGCTTTTACATAATAATATTCACTTTCTGAAATATTGCTATCAGTTTCGTCCAAGGTAAATGACTAATTAAAAAGCAAAGTAAAGGAGACCTCAAATTTAGGATTCTGCCATTGAATAAAGCAAGCAAGCCCCCTGTATTTCTCGGTGTTCTGGCTTGCAGCACCCCAGATGTATTTGGAGCCACAAGCAGCCTGCGAACAGTTTGTATGTAGTTTTGATGTTATAACAGGATTAGTGGGAACTGGGAGCTGCCATACCCAGAGTTGTACCTGTGACAACCTAGTAAATTTTAGACAGCAATTCTGCCTAGCCATCTTGCAAGTTACCCGTATCACAGATCGACCCACCTGATGCTGGGACTCCTTGGAACGTCCTTGTCAGCATTGGGCTATGAATCATCCTGAGCAGCTCCTTGCCCCTTTGCTCTCTGAGGTATGCAATGTCTGCCTTGGTCTGGGGAAGATTTAGTTGTGCAGCTTATAGGATCAGGAATTTTGCGTGTTCCAGTCTAATAAGAAACAGTCTTGATGTTAGTGCTGATGTTCCTGTTTTATTCCCTGCCACAGCTCTTACCCAAATGAAAATGAACACATTAAACAGTGTTTCCAGATATATTTTACCAACTTTCATAGCAGGGGGAAAGAAAGGGGGGGTGGGGGTGGTGGTGGTGTTGGAATAGAAGCCACTTAAAATGGCTGTTGTTTTTGTCTCTTTTTAAACTATCTAAGTAATTAGCTTAAGAAATTACTGGGAGCCTAAGATGACCAGATTATTTGTATTTGAAAGTAATTTCTGAAATGACAGTTTATTCACAAAAGACTGATATCTTTTAAATGCTTCCCTGTAAAACATATTTTACTGTGACACCTTATAAATATTAGAACAAAGGGCTTTGCAGAATAAACAGATCTGAAACCACAGAAATACACAACAATGATTCATTTCTTGTTATCAGTCATTCAATACATTATTAACTTCCCTGTGAGCAGGAGGTGCATTACGATCTTTATGCCCTAGGAGCAAAAGGCAAAATATTCCCAGAGCAGCAGAGAGTATTTTCCAGATACTGGTATTGCATGTATTTGCAAGGTGTCTAAATGCAAAAATCTGAATGAATCTATATTCAAATCTAGAATTAGATCCAACAATACACTCTAAGTTTTCCTGTGAGGTTACTTTCAGGTTCTATTATAGCTTGCCAGCTTTATGGGGTGTTCACAGTGCAAACAGAAGAGGAGTCATCACAAAGCCCCACTGGCCTTGGAATGTCAGGGCAGTAAGATTTTTAGGTTTTCATTATGAAAAGGAGAAATTATTTATAATAACGCAACATATACTCCTTTTCTTTTTTAAATTGAGCATGGAGCTCAAGGAACATCTCTGTTGCAATTTAATGACACAATTCACTCCTCCTTGTACTTTTATAGGATTAATTAGCATCTAAACAACATTTTTTTTTTCTTGTTGCAGCCTTAAGCTCAGCTTATATAGAACCAATTATATCTCTGTATTTCAGTCTGTCAGAAGCTCACAGCACAGCAGTTGTTCTTATGGAGGTCAGCAATGGTAATAAGTTGTTCTTAGGGACTTTTTCCACTATTTGCATTTTGACAGTTATTGTGCATTGTATGTATGCTGACAGGTCCTGTCAGCATCCACAGATATTAAACCACCTGTGTCCTTATTCTGCCTGTGCAGAATAGATTTGACACTCATGGGGACCTGCGTAAGTAAAAGCACAGTTACTTGCATTAGTGCAAAATAAGCGTAGAATGCATGTAGCGCCATTTAAATTAGGCAATGTTGTTCTTGTTTTGCATCAGTGGAAAGACTATGCAAAGTACAAGTTCGGGAACACTTAGGGCCACTCTCCACTGGTCTGAATGAAGCTCAATTATGTAATGGGCAGAGAGCATTTGAAATTATATCGGTTGGTGTTAATATGTGATAGAAATGAACCAAAGGTGGACTATTAATGGGGCTCTGATGTGCAAATTCTGGCATGATAATACCTGTTACCTCTTTGTTCTTCACCTCTGAAAGTATCCACAGTTTGAGCTAGGCTGGAGTAAGACTAGGTGCTATGATCCCTTCTGGCCCACAGATCTCTCAAATGTAGTATTGGTTCTGTTTCTTGTGCAAGTATAAACTGTAGTAGTGTCCCTAAGCAATTTAGAGGTTATATCAGAGATCACAGGAAATATAAATTTTAATAGGGATTTCAAGAAATCTGCATGTTCGGGTGAAACGGATATTTCGTAAGGCAATCATCCAAAGGTTGGGGAACTTAGAGGACTTTCTGTAGAGCCAGTCCACAGTAATGGTCTGGGTGAGGAAATGATCTTATTTATTTAGAGGGAGGATGTTCAGAGCATTGGATGATCCGCATTCTTGCTAAAATCTGTGTATGCCTAAGTAATAAATTCAATTTGAAGTGATCATCAATAATTATGCTAGATGTGAATTTTTCCACTCTTCAGTTATAAGATGCCACAGTTTCTTGCCAGATACCATGGTTAATTACAGACAAGTTAATTATTCCCCAGTCATGATTTACTGTGGCTACTGACCGCTATTTCCACTTGATTGCTGCCACATCTCAGAATGACAATGAAAAATTATGCTCCAAATTGGATGTGAAAGGAAAGAGAAATCCAGTTTAAAATGCAAAACTAAAAGTGCAACAAACCTTGGTAAAATCCAGAATGGAAAGGCTGGAGAAAATTGTTCCCCCCACCCCATTATTGTGGATAATTGAAACTGCAATAATTATCAAAACCATGAATTCAGAAAAGCACATTCATATTTGTCCACCACCTGACCCTGTTTGTCTGGTATCAAGCTACTGCATCTTGTCATAAATTATGAATTCTCTGAAACAGAGTCTGCATTTGTATAAATTCTTACAACGCAGAACAGGTCTTTTTGACCCCGATACTGGCATCTGTAGTTACAAACTGCTGCATCATATCACAGTGGCATTTGTAACTATAACTGATACAAAAATATTGTAACTTAGATCCTTTCTTTTATAGATTCTGATTGTCTGTTGCCAATTAGATATTATAATTGTGTAAGACTTCTGTGTTGACTGGAGGAATTTTCATTGCTTGTCCCTAGTAGGACTACTTTCTGATTTTGCATCACAATAGACTGGGAAGGTGTGCACTAGCTAAAGTGCCAGCATCTGGCAGCAATTCAGTCTCATGTATAGGGCAGGTTAGTTAGCAACTGCTCTTAAGCCTCTTCCACCATAACCAGAGTCCTAGTTTGAGACTTCCCTACTTTTGGGAGCAGGTAAAAATGCTCTCAGAAAAGGAAGGAGCCAATGTGTATGCTCTGACTCGACCTACAATGGCTACTGGGGAGTGTGCACCTGTGGTCAATAGTTTTTGCTGAAATCCTGGCTGTGCTCCATTTTTATGTCTGGTACTTCAGTTTTGTACACGTTTCTATGTCTCTTGAGATTCTTGCTTATTCTGGTCTCTGGTTTGCATGCTGCAGACTGAGCTGCTTCTCTTGATTTTCCCATGCAAGGGATCAGAGCTAGAATCAGTCTGTGTTAGAATAAAAAATTGGAAAATGTGGACAGACATGACGTGGTTTTATTTTGTCATCAAAATTTTGCAATTCCAAGAGATTTGACTAGTGAGACTTTTTGGATACCAGCCTGTTTGACTTACCCTCTCCTCACTAGGTTTCTTGAGAATTATTTTGGAAACATATTAATAAGAATGTCAGCTCCAGCCATCACTGATGGTTACAGTAACAAAAATGTGTCATAAAAAAAGCTGAAAACTTACTTAACCTTGAGATTCAGAAGGGCATTTATGCACACATTCCCTCGTCTAAAACAGACTATGAATTTCATCTTCCAAATTTGTTCTCACTGCACCCAAGCATTCATGGAGAAAATGTTTGTACAATGCTTGAAACAACCTGGGCACATTTCATATAAAGAAAGTTGGATCTCGTTAATTACTCCAACAATGAAGCCAATTAGAGAAGTGCATCTTGTTAGGTATCTGCGAAGATTCTACTTAATGGCTCGTTACTTGTAAGCAACCAGTCTGATGTCAGTTATAGTGCCATGTAAAATAGTAAGTGAGATGGAAAGGCATATGGGAGAGTGAACTGTGCTGTTACTAATTTTCATTTTCTGTTTACTTTTCTAGTGTTGGTAAAATGAGTTCCTTCTAATATCAAACTGTATTTAATCTGTCCTATCTCGCTACTCGTGTCCAACAAACAGATTACATGAATTCTCTTTTTACTGTGTTTGGCTAAGTATGTAGGATACCGGGTTTCAAGAGCCTTGTCTGATTGCCTAACAGTGCTCACTCCCTAAATTAATTCCTTGCTCCTTCAGTTATTTCATACCATTAAATAGAGGGATGGGCATCTGTGAATAAGAACTGCACTGATGCCCTAAGGACTCATGTCTCACTGCCTTCCTCGGGGAAGGAGTGTAAGTCATGTAGATGATGGCTTGTCGGGGCTGTTAGCAGTGAGGAAGAGTGGGTTTTCATTCCCGTGCAGGCACAAGCAGATCGTTTAATGTGTACAGGGTCAGACTCCGGGTGATTGTTTCCTTGTTTGCTCAGGCAGGGCTGAGTAGGCAAAGGACACTGTCTTGTTTGGTGGTTATTGCCGGCTAATGACTCAACAGGGATCTTGCAGTTATTAAAACCCTTTGTTTTCCTTTATCACAGTCTGCCTTAATACTTTTCTGTCCAGGCAGTAAGCTTCTCCATTACTTTTTGTTCCATTAGATTTTGTTGTGGTGGTTTGCAAATAACTGACTGGTGGATAGACAGATCCTTCTAAGCAGCGGCCAGCCCTTCCCTCAAGGCAAAGGCAGAGCATGGGTCTCCCGGTGAAGGAGCCCTTGTCTCTATAAAGCTGTAATGGTGACCTGCACGGATGGTGCACTAAGAAGCCGGTTAACAGCTGGAAACTTAAAGTCTTCCTGAGATTCGCTTCCTATGTCATACCTTGGCATGACAGGTATTAAGAGACAGAGCTTAGTCAACTGCCCTGGTATTTGAGCAGTAATTATACTAAGGAGTTCCATGATTGGGGTGCAGTATTCACTGCCATTACTGTAAAATAACAGAGTACTCTGTCTTGCTTTAAGAAGGGTAGCGATGCTTTAAAATGAATGGCTGCTAACAGGAGTAATCCTATAATCAGGATAATGTTTTATACACAAGACTATTTTTGTACAATGCCACTACAGTAAATGAGCCTATTCTGATAACATTAAACAAGTACCACAATTTTCCAGGTGGGCAACTTTGATTAGACATTGTTTTTTTTTCTTTGGGAACTTAAAGTTCTGCTAAACAACATACTGTGCTAAATGATTTAGCAGCTTGAGTTTAAAATAAGATAATTCCTCTTCATAAATACTTTCCACTATATGCCCAGAAAGATTTTTTTTTTTTTTCGGTCCAGCAGTGCAGGGTTATAAATACGTAAATACCTAAGTACTCTGTCAAAATACTGCCTTCTCTGGCACTACAAAATTGAGAACATTACAAGTTTTTGAGATTTATCTTGGGTGTAAACATATATGGTTAGTGTAATTTTTTCACCTGTTTTACTGAATTTAAGTTGTTGGGGGGTTTTCAGTTTTGGAGCAAAACCAGCTCAGAGTTGTGACCACATTTTGATTTGAAAGCCATGAGATCTATGGTTTCTAGTACTGTTTTCCATAACTGTGTTCATGGTGAAGAAGGCTGGGTTGCTGGATATGATTTTCACACATCTGGAGCAGACACCTTCCTTCCTCTAGTATAAACTAGTTGTCTGGTAATATGGAGCATGCAGGTGCAACTAGTCCAGTATGTCTACAAACTCATCCAATTTAAATCTCATGCAGGGATTTATTTTTAAGTTAATGTTTGAAAATACATTTCCATTTTCTTCAGCAGCCATAATCCTGTTATTTGATAAAGCTGCTTTCAGCAGTAGATTCTAGAGATCAAGAATTAGCAGAATCGTGTGTGGCCACAGAGTGAGTAGCGGTCAGATGCAGGGACATCTAAACTCAGAGCAGCTAGATCTGCCAGAGCTCTGCCAGAGCTGAGCATCACGTGCGTCATGGTAGCATTTGAACCCACAGCATCGTCTGCTTCCCATAATTCTGCATTGCGCATATTTAATAGGACAATGTACTTTCTGATTTTGTGGATCTGTGGGAATCCATTCCTGCTGCTCTGGGCTTACTTAGCACGTCAGCATTACATCTTAATATGCATGTATAAAGCATGCCTGTATGTGCACTATCCATTTTAATTACAGATATACTCAAGCTCAGATTCATAGTCTTAGTTCCCTTTGAGATGTTTTACTGCTTTTTCTTTGTGCATTATGAGTATCATTTTCATGGCTCAATCTATAAGATTTCACTTCCTGAATTAACATCTGAATTTGACATTTTCTCGATAATAAATAGGTAGTGCTATGATGAAAGTACCCAGGAAGGCTACATTACATTCTCTTGCAATTTATTTTAAAGATGTGTGAAGTGTGTCCTTCTTCCCAGGCAGGGCTGATGCTATTCCACATAGCATATCTCAGTGCTTTTAAATCCTCAGGGAAATTATCTTTTAAATTACTTAAGGGAAAAAAAATAAAAAGGCAGCATGGCTTGACACTGAGGATTAACTTCTCCTACATAAGTTAATTTGGTTTAAAGATGTGATACTTTCTGGATATCGATTTGGATATTTTAGTTCTATAACTCATAAATTATAGGCAAACTTAGTATATTATGAAGATACTTGGCTGGATATTAAAATTTTTAGAGTACTTATGAAATAATTGATAAAGTCATAATTGCTCTGATATTTTGGAATTTTTTTAAAAAAGCAAGAAGAGAGAGTAATACAGGGAAAGTGGGAAATAAATCCATTTCTAGACAGACCAGCATCGTTTGTTAAAGCAAACAAACAAACAAATCCCACAGTTGGGGCACACCATCTGTGACTTTGTTATCTCTCTCCTTTGCACATGTTACACTGAGTCTTCTACAACTAGTTCCAAAGAGACATGGGGATATTTGGCATGCAGAAGGTTTAAATCTGTGGGATATTCAGCTGTGGGAAAGTAAAATAAAAAACGTACATCTCATGTAGAATCATTATCAGTAATCCTTGATGCATTTTTTTCATTAAAGAAACTTTTTTTTTTTTTTTTAGTGAAGATTTAACTTGGTGCTTAGTGAAAAGAGTGTTCATTTTCAAAAGATAAATAGAGTTTGGGGACCAGTAATGCATTGTCAAAGTGTCTGTAGAGTGAATAATTTAATGAAAATGGCTCTTGATAATGTTAGGTAGCTACTGACAAGGGAAAACCAGAATTCTGCTACAAAACGCATTCATTTCTCACATCCAGTACAGAATTTTACCTAACTGGCAAAACCTTTTCTCTAAAACAAAAAAAAAAGAAAAACAAACAAACCAACCCAAAACCAAACAGAAAAGAACCCCAAAAGAAACCCCCTGAAAACCAGCAAAAAACCCCAAACACCCCCCAACCCCCAAACAAACAAACAGAAAAAGAACTGCATTTTTTTATATACACAAAGGGTGGCAAAGCCTCTGAAAAACGTGAACCCCCAAACGCTGACAAGGGTGCTACGTGGAGTTTGGCATCTCTACGTTGCCAGTCGTGGGGCACAGTGGGTTCATCAGCTCAGCTGCCGCTATTCCAGCTGTGGATTTGTACCGTCATAATTTTTACACGCCGCTGAGGCATCCTGGCTGTTTGGATGTTCTGCTTGGCTCAAACAAGGCTAGGGAATAAGGGCTGTGCAACCTGGCTGGTAAAGGGTTATCAGGGTTCTCCTTCTGAAGAGGATGCTGCTGTTTTGCAGACAGCAGCTCGCTGCTGACAAATGGCGTATCCAGCCAGGACGTGCCTTTCAGGAGTGCCTGTAGGAAAGGGCTAGGAGCTGGCAGGGAGCCCCGGCACTGTGTACCTATTATTTTCTACCTTTGCAATGGTTCTGCTGCTTTTGCAGTCCCTGTGGAAATGAAGTTCAGCTAATTAATGGTAATGAGCACCATGCTGTGAGGAATGTTGCAAATAACTGAAGATTTGTGGAACAGGATCTAAGACAAATAGTCATGTTTTTCAACAGCAACAGAACCTAGTAGTCTGAGGTTTTCTATAGTTATTAGTCTGTCTGTAGTTGCTATCTCTCCCTCTTGCTAGTATCTTCGTCACTTGTATTATGATTCTCCTATACTGAATAGTTGTAGTCGGTTTTATTTAGCAGAAATCCGTTCATCACACTCGATTTCCTTTGTGCTTCAAGAAGGTAGAGGTTATGGTGTGCTTGTGCAGAGGTTTCATATTTCAGGCTACTTTTCTACTTTTCTTTTAATTGTCATGTGCATAAATTACTGCTGATCTTTCATTTGCAGATTCTTGCCCTGGAGTTATGTAGTCTCCTACTGGCATTTTTTGTTGCTTAGTTTTGAAACACCTGTCACTTTCCCAGGAATTATTTCAATGTGTCTCAGGTTTTTTGGCTTCCCTATGGAATTAATGCAATTTAAAAAAAAAAAAAAAAAAAAAAGAGAGTAATTATTTTTCTGTCTCAGTATCATTATATTTCTTTTGCTGAAATGATGTTGTCATTAGAATTCCCTTCAAATAAGTCATAAGGGCTTTCCAGGTATTCTGGGTGATGTACAGATTGTGAATTAATAGAATAGTGCTAATTAATTTCTTCTTTCTAATTTTCTCCTTTAATTCCACAGTATTACATGAGTAATTTTCAAAGATTCAGGATCTTTTCTAGGTGCAGTTACTTTATTTCTGTCACTTTAAAATATGCTACCATTTTAAGAGGATGATATAAGGAGATCATGTTCAATTTTCTGGAATTTGTCAGTTGATATAGTTTCTAAAAGGAAATTTAAAGAAAAAAATACTCAAATCCATAACACAGAAAATCATTAATTGTTCTCAATTGTTAAGAAAGCTGAGTTTTTACTGCTTCACTTTTTAAGTACAGTTGGTCTATATAGTCTAGTGCGAACATGTAACACAGATATGAAAAGTTCGTAAAATTTAAAATAAGCTCTTTAAGTGGACATCGTTTCTCCAGCATAGCAAATCTTGCACTGTAGTACTTTAAGCAATACCCTGAATTAAAATACTGAGAAGCTGAAACCTTTTTCCAGAAGTGGATTTAGTAGAGAGTAAAGGGGAACCTGGAGGCACTTAAGCATTTTAGCTCTGACCTCTTCGCAGACTGTCAGTTTTTGGAGTCTTTGGAGTGATGATCTGGGCTCTTTTCTCCTGTGAAGGAGATAGGAAGATAAAATAATGGTTGATATTAGCCAAGTTAGTCAATGCAAGGGTCAACAATAGACACTAAGCTGATGAACATGGAGTATTTTTCTCTATAGAATCAAATCTAATAGGATTCCAATATTTTAATTAAATTAAGTAAAAATTGAATTCCCCTTGTAGTTTAATGATTAAGGCTGCATCAAATGACATTGATCTGAGACTAGAAATGACATCTTTCACTTTCATTTTGTGCTGCCATTTCTCCCAGCCATAATTCATGATTGTCACCAGGAAATTGGATAAAATTTATTTAAGAACGAACTAATATACAGAAATTCTGTTGCTTAAATATTTCTTGTTCATTTTCTCACTTTTTTTCTTCTCCTTTAGGGTCTTAATTGCAAAATTGTTTATGTAACTTCTGATATATCTAAACATCTTGCGGGTTTTCTGAGTTCCCACCCTTTCAGAACATTGATGATCCTTTTTCACGTACCCAGAGCAGGCACACATCGTCATTCCCTTTCTGTCTTCTATGCAGTCAAATAATTTGAAACAGACGTTTTCTTCTTAACAATTCTATTGTTGTATTCTATTATTTTCTTATTAAAATAATTATAAGCCTCTACTATAATTGATATTTTTTCCACTTAGGCTTGTTGAAAATAAGTGCCTAACACTCTTCTTTCAAAGGACCCTTTGTTGCCTCACTAAAGGTATGTTGGAGTGTTCCCTGAAATAGCTCAATTGGTTTTGATTCTTTTTTCTTTTCTTTCCTGCAGCCCTATCCATTCACTTTCAAGTTTGTAGTTTCTTGCGCTCTCTTCAATAATTACATCTTCATCCACCAAACTTTTCTGTTTCATTAAAGAACCTTGAATCAGTGTGATGCTGCCATGAAACTCAGCTGGTTTCCATATTTATGTCTATTCCCATTTTTCTGTATTCTCTATGAATTTTCTTTCAAGGTAGGTAGTATGACAGAGCTTTTCTGAATGCTTTACAGTGGCTGTTTTTCCCCCTCAAATGTGAGGCCCTTGACATTTTTATTCTGTTTGAGAAGGAAAATTACCTTGTTCAGAACACCATACTCCATGCTAGAATATCCAATAGCCCATTTTAGGCCATTTGTCTTAAAAACAGAGTTTTTGAATCAACCTCTGGCTCAGTAAGACTATGTGTTTACGTGGGTTAGAAGAGCGCTGGTACATTGAGTAAGCTGGTTCTATGGCATTTCCTATCCATTTCTTTTACTGGTAGTGCTGAGACTTCCCATGTTCGAAGAGAATGCCCTCCTTCTCACAGAATTATTATCCTTTTACTTAACTAGTAATTTTACTTCACACATAACAGCCTTTTGAATAAAATGTACTAAGAAGGACCACTTCTACAAACAGAAATTTGGCTTTAAGCCAGGATTAAAAAAAAAAAAAACAACCAACCAAACAAAAAAACCCCCAAACAAACCCACACAAAAAAACCCAAAAAACCAAAAACACACACAAAAAAAACCAAACAGAAAACAGTGGTTCTGCTTATCATGTAGTGGTTTCCTCTGTGAAAAATGGAAACTGGCTTAACCTAAACACCAGCTGTACGCATAGGAACATCTTACTTGCACGCTAACCGTTCTTTGGTAAAGCACTACAGCTCTGAAGCTAAGAATTGCAGTGAAAATGTTGTAACCCACCTAATATGAAGATACAAGTCTCAAGACCAGCCTCATCATGATAGTCCTAGATCTTACCAACTAGCTTAAGGTGCATTGAGTGAAAATAGTACAATTGAGGACGCAGCAGGAGAAGCAAGTGCTATTAAACACTCTAAAGCAACCAGAGGAAATACATTAATCTGTAGAGATGCTAAGTTTAACAATGCAAGAAGAATCAGCAGAAGGAAATTATTAATCTCTTATTTAAAAACAGAAATTATAATGCAAGTGTGAACCATAACAGTGACATATTAGACTGCATTCCTAGTCTTACAGTGGACAAGATTGTCCCTTTTGGGCTGTAGACTCTGGGTTCATGCTGCTGGAGCAATCAGATGGTTGTCAGGCTGAGTGCTGGAATTGTTGAATGCTGGATCAGACTGTTGAAGGATGAATGTTATTAGGGCTGCACAAGGCATTGTATATAGGACAGTATTTCACCTATAATGTAATTAATCCAAATTTTCCTGCTCTGTATCTCTGTTCAAACATAATTTATTTCCTCCTTGATGAAGTTGCATTTTGTTACAATAATATATACCTTGCAACTGGGTAATACTGAGATTTCACTGTGTTGGAAACATATAAAATTCAGGGGTTTGTACACATCCCAGGGACCATACAGCAATGTTAATGCAGAACAAGTATACTTCAGTGAACAGAAGAATGACTTTTAATAGAAAATAAAATATGCGGATGTTAGTTTCGGATGATGCCAACACGACATAGCTATTCAGGTTGGCAATTTTGTCCTCTAATAATTTAATGATTTATTTTATTTTTGATTGCTGGTTTGCAAAATGTTTGTCATCAGTTCTACAGAAATGACAGAAAATCCAGGTGGTTTTCATCATGCTGTACGCCAAAAGAGAAATGGTCTTCCCCCACAACTTGCATTAATGTCCATGATACCTGGGAAACCTCACATAGTTTTGCAGGCTCATGTTGTTATGCACTGAAAAGTCCTGTTGACCTGGCCAAATCCACTGCAGCGTCAGCAACTCTCTGAATAACAGCTAAGTTAATTTTGAAGGACTTCTATAGGTCTCGATGATGGGTGGATCCAGTAGGTTACAATTGCTGGGCTGTAGTCCTGCTTTTGATACTCATTGCTATTTTTTTTAAATAGTTATACTTCAGATTTACCTATCACTTAAAAAAAAAAAAAACAACCAACCAACCAAACAAAAAAAACCCCAAACCAACAACTATATATAACTACTTTCCTTCCAGTTCTTAACATTTCTTAAATAATGATTCTATGATTCCAGGGAGAGGGAAGATTGAGGGGAAGTGTATGCAAATTCTCTGACATTCAATTCAAGGACCCAATTACTAGCATCGTATATTGGGGTCACTGAACTACCCAAACAGAGAATTGTGGGAAGGAGGAGTTTAATATGGTAACTACCACGCTCTGAGAGGGTGAGGCACTTAACAGTCTTCTAGTGCATTAATGGAGTCCGCCCTGCCTTGTATAAGAGAATGCAAAATTCAAAAGTAATAGAAATGCAATATAAATGTGTTACAGTGACACTGTTGATAACACTGCCTGTAAAATTTAAATATACTGTGAATGGCTTTAAATTAACAGCTCTTGGAACCGTACCTTGTAAAACTCACTCATACGTGACTTAATTTTATTACATTCCTATTGCACATACAGTGCTGAAATTATACATGTGAAGAACATTCATAGTGGAAAAATGAATTATTGTGTGTGTTTAACAGGTAAGATAATAGTGGTTAAACAATGTAATTATGATAATCACGGTGTTAGAAAGCTGTGAATCAGTTGCTACCACTGCTTTGCATTTTGTTTGAACGCTTTTCGGTGAAAGCTGTCATCAGCAGTGAGGTTGTCTGGGAGAGGATACAAGGGGCAGGGGAGGGGAAGATGTGTACTAGGCATTGATTAGATGCATTTCTCATTAACGCAAGTACACTTGCATGGAGGCATGACACATTCTCAGGCTGCACATTTAACAAGCGAGGCAGGTAAACAGATAGTTAACCTAACAATGAGCAGGACTAATCCTTTAGCAAGGGCAGGAATCCGTGTAATGAGTAATTATCTAAGGACAATCTCTTAAACTTGATTTAATTAGGATATGACCCAGCCTGTGTTTTACTTCCAAAATGGCCAAATTGGATGTTGTGGAGATTATTCGCATCATCACGTTATCTATGTCCAAAGTGCATTGATGTCAAGGACAGACTTTCTTTCTCAGTAAAGTACTATATATACTGATCACCTCTTTGGAGAATCCAAACCATGTTAACAGGGCACATCTTCTGAGATAGTGGGAGATATTTTTTCCTTTTCTGTTTTTTTGTGGTATATTTTTTGTATAATAGTCCTAATCTTTATTGCTTTGTGGTGTATAGTGCTTGCCATAAATGGCTATCAGGATTGATTAAATGCCTCAGCTTCAATGTGCCTCCCATAAATGGCTATCAGGATTGATTAAATGCCTCAGCTTCAATATTTAATCAAACTCAACAGCTGTCAATTGCTGTATACTACAAAATCATGAGATTATTCCTTAAATGTGATGCAATAAACCATATCATTCATAAATCAGGTACAGTATCGTATATCTTTGTATCTTCTTTCCTTTGAACTAAGGAAGAAGAGAATGGGTAATGTTGACTGCCCGTGATAATTTTGTGCTGTAATTTTAAAAAGTAGCACTACATAAAAAGTATTTTCTTTTTCCTAAATTTGTGTGAGAGGGAATTATTGTCATGTCTCCACCAGTTAAAATCAAAGATGTGTTAGATTAAACCCACTAAAGGTTTCATGTTCACCAAGGATTTTTTTCAAGATATTTTTTGTTTTGCTGTAAAACTGTCAGGAAAAGACTAATGGAATCAGCAAACCATTGGAGCTTGTTGATTGACTTGGGGTGTACTAGGAAACCAACTTTCATGTTATTTGAGCTGGTTTCTGGAAGTGAAAGTATGGCCATGGTGAGTCTAGAAAAATGAGTTGTTTGGGGTGTTTTGAAAAAACGCTGCCTATGGAATGGAAAAAAAAACGGAACAGTGTAAACACCCTGGTTGTTTTCTGCACTAAATTCTGTGGGATTCTGTTAAACTGCTGAAGTGCTTGCTAAACTTGCCTTCTTTTCCTTGGTAAAACAAACCCACTTGACATTAGTAAATCAATGAACTGTTAAGACTGTCCAAATAAAGTCTGTGGGACTAAGTACATTCCTACTGTAGGCATGGTCCTCACTTTATATCTCTGTTGAGCCTTCTGAGCTGTTGTCTCTGTATCGCTTCAGGGGATGAAAGATGCCATCACTGTTGTAACCTCTCATTTTAGTAGGGATCGCTGTGAAGAAGTGCAGGACAGATGTCAGTATTGGCCTCTATGCAATTGAGTACATGGGGATCCTTTTGGATGGATGCCGTCTAAGTGCAAGGATTTGGGAACTCAGAAAAATTGGTCTGAAGAACGGATTTAATCTAAGATTGTGGTAGACAACATGTGATAGCATCCGAGCTAGTCATCTGGTCTATCTCAAATGTCTGCTTTAGGACAGGGTGCCTTGTGCCTTAGAAGTACTTCTTTGTCTTCACTGTTAAAGGAAGCCTAGATGGTGAGCTCAGGGCACGTGCACATCGGCATCAGATGACTCCCACCCTAAATATCTTTAAGGGAAATGGAGCTCGATGGAAAGCACATGTTCCTATCATGAGAACTTTTGGGGATTTTTGTAACTTGGAAGTGAAAAAAATGCACTTTCCTTCAGGAATTTTTGCACTCACTTAAGAGGAGAATTGGTGTGGGATTTTTTTGTTGGTTTGTTTTGGTTTGTTTGGTTTTTTTTTTCTTTTCAGTCATTTGAGAATCTTTTTATGGTTTGTTTGATAAAGTAGACACTGAAATAGCACTGGAAAAAATATGGGAACTATTGTGTGACAAGGTAAAAGTATTTATTAGAAGCAACATTTTCTCGCAATTTGAAAAGCAAACTATATGTATTAGAAGGAACATTGTCCTGTAATTTAAAGACAAAACTATTTAGAAACTTAATTTTTTAATGGGAAGATGTTAAGGAACATTAACTGCACCTATTGATGAATCAGTAGTTATTTAGGTCTTCTGGTGATCTTTAGGCAAAGCTCCAAAACTTTTACTTGAATTGAAGGACTTTCCTACTCCCCCTGGAATCTTACTGCCTCAGGGAGCTTATAGGAAGGTTTTTTTCATTATACTTATGTTCTTTACATATAGATAATAAACAGTGGAACCAGTTAAAAAAAAAAAACCGACAGTAACCATTTATAGCACTAATAAAATTTGGAACAAGAAATATCAGACAAAACAATTTAGATGAAATAATATGAGTTTTCTGAATTAAAAAGAGAAAAAATGAGTTAGCTTATTTATACATGTACTCTGTACGTTTATTCTGGATTTTTTTTTATCCACGTATTACTGCCAGGAAATAAGACTCCATTGATTTTTACAAGAATTATTTTGTGTAGTTGATGTTATTGCATGAATTAATGGCTAAGTATTCATTCTTTATTTAGATTCCACTGTGTTACAAATGAATTCATAGCTCATAATTTGCATTTTCTGCAAGTACCTGGTGGCTGAGCATCAAAATATATTCAGCAAATCCTCCAGGCTAATTGGTAAACAGGAAAAACTAATTGTAGTTTATATGAACATAATTAGGCTAGTAGCAGAACCATGCTCTCTGAGTTACGGGGAAAAAAATTGCCAGTAATCATCACTGTCCTTGTACATCAGGGTGGCCTGAGGTACATTGTCCGGGCTCTGCACCCAAATTGTCTGTGGGCTAAAAAGGAATCGTGCATCTTGGAGGACCAGGTGATGTCTAAATGAGTGGGAAACAGCAGCATCTCTTCAGATGTCCTGCTGGCCTGATCTGCTGATGAGGCTCCATCCAAGAGTAACTCAGCAACAGGAGAGTCAGTAGCTCTGCTGGGGATTTGATCCTGCTACCCCTTTGTTAGCCTCTCACTTTATTTTAGCCTTATCAAAGGCCAAAAACCATCATGTTTTGCAACAGGATCAGAATAGAGACCTCTGTTAAAGGAGAGGGAGTTGAAAAAATAAGGATTACGTTTGGTGATCTTTCAAAGAGAAGTAGGTGTCAGCATATGGGTGTTATTGGTGATGCAATAAAGACTATATAGGTAGTAGGCAATATCAGAAAATAATAATGGAATAATGAAAAAATGAGTACAAAGAAAACTGTAAGTGAACAAAGGAAACAATAGTATGAATTGCAGGTTTACAGAATCTGTAAATTAGCAGATTTCTGGACTAGTAGTAAGGGATTAAATCCTAAAATAATGGTGTACTTTGCGAGATTGGGAGGGCATATTTATAAATTGTAGGAGTGGGATTTAGTATGACTTGTACTTTCAAACTTGAATTGGAATATCCTAGCAAGACACCAGGGATTGAAGCTGTAAATGACAGAACAGTTCAAATACCTTGGTATTTGTGTAGATCTAATCTCAGCTAATAACTATACCCCATTTAGGGAATTGCTAAATTCAAACAAAAGTCGTCCTGATTAACTGACATTCTGTTGTAGTGGAGACGAGATAAAGTGTAGAGAAAAATGAAGAGTATATCAACAGCTTTAAAAAAGAAGTAGCTGACAAATACACCGAAACATATTTCTTTCAGGGAGAAATGCAATTCATTCTGCTTCTTCCAGGGAGATGGGAAAACAGGCAGGATGGTATACAGCAGGAGGCAAAGAAGGACTGGCTGAAGGTGAGCATTAGAATCCTACAAATAAAAAGGGTAGAGTGTAAAATGTCATAACTTAATCCATGTGCCAAGTCCGTGTTGGAGCCAGGATTAATATTCTGGATTTACAATAAAACTATGCTACCACAGTTCATGTCCAAACACCTAAGATTCACTAGCTGTTAATAAGGCAATTCTTTTCGCCATCTCATCCCATGATACGCTGCGTTTGTTAACATTCTGGCAAGCACTAAACCCATTAGTTTTCTAGGAGCAGCAGGTAAAAAGATAAACTGAAGGTCATATTCTTCTCCCCGTTACGTATTACGGTGGCATGGCTTTGGTTACCTATATCCTAAAGACTTGCGTGGGCCTAAATATATCCACAGAAATACACGTTCATAATTTTGTGTGACTGCATTTCTTTTCCAATTACTATCTGCGGTATTACCTGACTCTATTTTACAGTCCTCTCTCTTACATTTTCTGTAATGTATGATGGTAAGTGTGTGCAATAAATATTAGTAAAAGTTTAATTTCGAGTTAGGAAAGATTGTTATTTACAGTGTTTTGTGATGGTCTTTCCTCCTTGAAATAGTTTGTGTCATGAAGTGACTTTTGCCTGATGCAGAGTTATAGAAGAAAAGTACTTTTTGCTTTAACACATTTACTAAAGAAGCAATTTCCAATTGAGGAAGTACTATAAATGCTTTTAGAAGTCTTTTTCTTCTTTTAAACTTATGGGATAAGTAATACTGTTACTGGTTAGCCAGAGTATTAATTATTCATTCTTTGGGCAGGGCTTTGTTTTTTTCTTTTTGCGTGAAAAATAGCAGGCTGCTGGTATTGCCGTCTAGGAGAAAGGAGAACTGTAAATAACATTTAGTAACATGCTTTTCTATATCAAGTTCTTCTCAGGTAATAAGGCTAGAGAAGATAAAACCTGTTGTTTTTTATAAATTTTAAGGAATACAAAAGCATAATTTGGTTGAATATATCTCACTAAAATGTAACTGCTTTTCAGGTGCTTGTCTTTTTAAAAATAAAGACTTTTCTGATTTTTTTTTCTGTGGAAATTAAGGTTTTTGTTTAAAGAAAGGTTTAAAGTACAGGTGGCATTTAAGGCTATGTGTTAATGTAACTATTGTATGTCATTGCTGAGTTTTCCCTAGACCTGTTGTCAGCTAGGTGAATGTTTGAGGTAAACATGTAAGTCATCTTTACTCTGCAGCATTTCTTAAGTAAGAACAAATCACAAACATTATGCAGAACATATATTATATTACATTTCTCAACATGTGTTTAGACCCAACCTGGGGAGCAAGGGGAAAATGAGTTTAATGGCTTATTTTTATTAATCTAAAGTCAGTGAGTGGTGTTTGAAGACATAGCTGTAAATTCTAAACCTTCCCTGGGCAGAAACAAGCGTGGCTGTGACATAATACCATGCTTCTCACCAAAGGCCTAAAAACCAACCAACCCTGCAATAGCTGTGGCATTGCATCATCTTCTAGATTACTCCCCCGCCCCCCCCCCCCCGCCCCCAAGAATTGGTAAAAAGTATCTATTTTGTTATGAAAGTTTGACTTGAGAAAATACGTGAATAGTTGTTCAGCCATAGATGTGGTTTATTAGTATTTATTTTCAGATAGATTTTACTTGATTTTGTCAGTTTGTTGCTGTCCAAATCAAAAAGCTAATTGAGTGTAGGCCACTGCTGTTTCCAAGGGAAAAACTACAGTGAAAATGAATTAGCACAAATTGCTGACTAGTTTTGCTAAGCAAACAAGGTTAATCTCTCCATGTTTATTAGTAAAAAAAAAAAAGTATTAAAAAAATTAAAATACATTTAGCTGCAAAGTGTGCGGCATCATTCAGCAAGTCGTCTTTAAAATTCCAGAGATAAACTGTGTGTCTGAAGGTACTAAAAAGTGGAGAAAGCCTATTTCCATATTATGTGATCGTATAGAGATAATTTACTTTACTACTACATTTCCCCACTATAATTCTATTACATTTAGGGGCTCATTTAATAACACTTATCTGTCTGATGTTAAACTGGGCATGACATAGCTAGTCCTGCAAAACTGTAATGCTGGAGTGTAGTTTACCATCAGTGCTTGGAAAACTCAAAACAGTACGAACCAGTCCTCCTTCCTTTGAATTCATCAGGCATTGGAAATACCTTATCTAAAAATACCAAGGCAAAAAAAAAAAAAAGGAAAAAAAAGGACTGTCTAACATTTGTTATGTGAGGGAGCAAAATAAAGGATCTGTAGAAACAGCTTTTTTTTTTTTTTATCGCTTAAAGATCATGAAGCAGCTCAAAATGAATATGAGGAAAGCAAAACTGAAAAACCCATGCAGTATCTATAAAAAGACATGAGAATCCTTATGTCCTAGAAAATAGTTGTCTCACTTGCTTATAGCTAATGGGGTGAATGTGTTCATGTAGTCTTCTGTCAATGTTGTGAATTGTGAAGAGCACATTGTCTCCAGTTTATAGATGGAAAAATATGAAAATTTATTATTTCATAAAAACTAACTAATTTATCCAGCCGAGGAAAGAGCTGAGCAAGGAACCATTCTTGAGTTCCTAAATTCGATGTTGAAAAGGTGCTTTCGGTGTTTGGTTTTGGCATAAGAGACACCAACGCTACAGATATCTAAGGCAAATTCTCAGTACTGAGGTAACTGGATTGAATTTTGAGACAGCATTAATTAATATCGCTTCACTGGTGACACTAGATATGAAGATATTAGGCAACTTCCACTTCATAAAAGCTGTAAAGTTTTGGGTTTTTTTCAGTGTACTACCAGAACTTGCTGGTATAGGTCTGTAGAAACACATAGGCACAGTCCACTGTGCAGATTCCTGCTAAAGCTAACAAGTATATTTCCAATTAAGAAATCCCACATAAAATAAGACAGAGAACTTGCATGCACATGCATGTGTTTTGAGGCTGATGTGCTCTGGATGTGTTGGACTTGCACTGTAGAGCATCTCTATGGTATGCACACACTGAAACCACATTGAATGTGCTGAACAAAATCAGATATGTAGTAGCAGAATTAGAGTCCATCCAACTATAATTGCAGCTTTATTTTGAAAACCTGATGACCAGGGTATAGTTTTTATGAAACAATATTTTTACAACAATATTTAGGCCATAATTCTGCAGTTGAGTGCAAGTTGGAGAAGCTTGGGTTGGTTTGGCACACAGGCTTTCTCATCTTCTACTTGCTTAATGGATCCACAAGTTTTTTTAATAATGCAAAATAAATATATGTTTAGTGTTTTAAAACCTAGTACCTATTGGCATTTTTCTGAATAATATTTTTTCTAAATATTTAATGTTTATTACCTTTTTGTTTATGCATATATTACCTTGCTAATTATGGTGGTACTAGACTGATTAATTTAATGAATTATTGAAGAACACTTGCAGTGTTTTACATACTTAGCCTCAAGAGGTGAACATTTTTAGAGCCCTACTAATAACTGTTGAGGCTAGGATACACAGCCACCTAAAGAGAGGTAAAGGGACTTTTTAAAATTTCTGAGAATGTGAAGAGTTGAGTATGCCCAAGGATACACAGAATCCCTATCCCCAGTGTGGATTCCCTTTCCCCAGCTTTTTACCTGAGTGCATCTGTGGAAATACAAACGTTACCCATTATTCAGATATTTTTGTTTATGTGTTGTTTTGGAGTATTATTAACTTAGGGTCCAGTTTCTCCTCTGAGGCACCTATACCTTATGTGAAATCTCAGCATTGTTACAACCTAGGCTGTGTTTGCATGTGATGCTTGGATCCCTGCAGTTCCCATGAAATTCCCAGTCTAGTGTGTTCCCTCACTCTTCTATTCTCCCAGCATGATGTGGAGTTCCCTACCTCCCCCATTTCTTGCTTCACGGGAGGTTTCCTCCTCCCTCTGCCCTTCTTCTTTAAAAAGCATCCTCACTTTAATAAGGGTTATAAGGCAGCCTGCTTTTCCTTGTTTTTTTGTGAGCTGCCTTCCCTGTAGGTCTCCTTAAGCATAGTCATAGGTAGACCTTTAGGGCTAAAAGTAAAAAGAAGGATTTATAATTCCAGAAGGTGGAAGAGTCCCTGGGGAAACCCCTTCCCTTCTGCTTTCCATCCTTTCTTTACCAGTCCCATAGAAAAGAGGATCTGAATGCCTGGGGACAAAATGATCCTTCAGCAAATGCCCTCGGCAGCTCCTGAGAAAAGGGCTTGTCAGAGCCAGCATCCCTACTTGTCCAGTGGGGAGGTGTCGAGAGGGAGGGATAGGAGTGGACTCTGCCTGGCAAGGACCAATTTTAACCACTTAAATCACTGCATTTAATAATGTTTCTGCAACCTCATTCAAAATTAGGAGCAACGGAGACACTTTACAAGCTCTGTAAATAGTGTTATTTTACTGAGGAGTGCATGACATGACTGATTCTTCTGTATTTTCTTATGAGTGAATCTTGACTATATGGAAAAATACCCAGATAAATCTGTTAAGGTTTCTTTTGTTTTCCTCCTTTTCTTCTCACTAATGAGAAGAGTTGTAGAGAAGGGAAGAGTTCCCTTAGTTAATTGATAATTTTCTAGCTGACAGGCACACCAAAGTCTCTGGTGTGAAATGCTAAGAGAAAAGAATCCTGAGTGAAAAAACAACAACAACAACAAAAAACCCCAAAACCCAACCTAGCTATATTTTGCTAGATAACTTACCACTATGATTTACAGTTTGCTTCTCAAATAAATATGAAACAAGTAATTATGTTGCATCTTGAGCAACAACTGAAAAGAAAAAAAAGGGCTGCAAGACTGATTTGGCCAGAGTTTTCCTAGGCAAACGGAAAGGAAAATAGACCTGAATCTTTTGGGTAAATGTAGGACCAAATCTTCAGATTGTACTGCTTCAAGTAATTGCTTTAAACTCCAAGCAACTGTAGTGGATATCTCACCTGTTCACTCTGTGAGCTGTTGACTTTTTGGATGATTTCTGCTTCTTCCCTGAAACATCATCAATTTAGAATTCACCCAGTAAACTAGGAGATGCCCTCTGTGTGAGCTGGGAGGATTTCCCAATTTATGCTTAATAAAGCCAACATGGCAAATTGTGTAAAAGAAGAATTAGATGCACCAAGTTTCGTTAGCAATGTTTCCACATTGTATGATTGCGGAGATGTTTTTATATTCACTGATCAAAATCCCACTTCTGTTCTGTGATCTATTAAGTTCTTTCCCTCACTATTTGCAATTGACTTTAGCATGTTAATATGGCTTTAGATGATGGAGGTTAAAGACGGCGTAATGCTGCTGGTACTTGTATGATAGTAGTTTTATGTTGAGGTATAAAATGACCTGACTCCACAGTCTTGAAACTGGTACCTTAAACTTAATAACTGGGGGCATGAATTTTCTTTCTTTGGCTGAAATGTCACCTTCAGACCCTCACACGTAGATTTATTTCTACCCTTAAAATTCTAGAATCACATATTACTCTCGCTTTTCCATCACCTTCCCTTTAAATTCACACACGTGCATTAAAGTGTTAGAAACTCAGTGCAAATTCCTTCTCCTGGGATTATACTGAATGGTGATATTCAGTTACTGTACCTTGATGTCAGCCTGACTTTGGGGGAATCTGCTCTCTCTGCGTGCGTAGAATACCCAACTCATCTATTACCATGAGGATCTGAGGAGGAAATTTTGCCTCCAATGTCTGGGTGCCACTGGGATTTCTCATGCTATGTATAATGCATGATGCAAGTTGCTGCAGTTTTTTCCCCTCATTTTAGTCGATAGCTCTAATCCTTTTGGCCAGAATTCTGCAGTACAAATACCTATGAAAAGACTGTGTACCGACACTTAGCAATTGCTAATGAGCGGGTTATTTTTAAATTCTGTGGTGGAGGTGCTAGGTGCTTGATGAAAACACAGTTTGCATTCATGTAAATAAAAGGCCAGTTATAATGGAATTTTGACCATTGGACAAACATGGTCTCAGAGATTCAGCCTTCTGTGCATGGCTAATTACAGTCCAGAAACCATATTCTTCAGTATTTATTAAGTGTGCTTTGAGCAAATCATAGCACTTTAATAGCAGCCTGCGCTTACAAAGGACACTGAGTAATTTCATTAATTTAACAATAGATTCCAGATTCTGCCTTGGAAAAGATAGCTCAAATTTTTGTGAATAGGTATCATATTTTGTATGCTCCAAGACAGCAAAACTAAATAGCTTTCAACAAAAGATTAATTACCTTCTTTATGCAGGCACGGACCTGATGGATGTCATGCATCAGGTGTAAGATTTCCAGAACTGGGCATGCTCACAGCTGGTCCTGCTCCTCTCCGCTCCCCCAACCCATGTGCGGGATGGAGCTGGTTGACCTGACCACTGTTAGAGCTGGCTAGCTGAGGCAGAGACAAAGTTACTATCCTGCCTTCTCCTCTGCTGCAGGACGGAACAGGCTAAAGCCCAGATGAGTTTATTAGAGCAATCATTTGTGAAGCTCAGAGTAAAGGCTCCAGAAAGTAATCTCTCTGTGTTTTCTGCACCGTCATTGTACTGTTGCAGTGCTTATTCTAGTATTTCTGAGGAAGGCATCATTGGAGTTCCTTCATCCTGGGTTAGAGAGGTAACAGGATAAAAGCAGATTATTAACTTGCTCGCATCCTGACTTGGAGCAGAAAGTGGAAGTCATTTGAACAAAAACAAGTTAGCATCGCAAAATGACAAAATTGTGTTGACTTTTTGTAAAATTCACAGTCTGAATGTATTTCAGGATAAAACTCTACTGCAGGAAGAATTGCCTCGAAAATAAGATCAAGGTTTTTAGTCTACAACTGTGATGCCTTGAAGAGAATAACCTCATTCCTGTCTAGAAAGAGGAAAAAAAACCCTTAAGGATATGTACATCTTACTCATTAAAGCAAATAAGACTGCTTAATATCTAACTGCAGCACAGCCTTACATTCTGGCCCAGTTTTATATGCTGGATTCAATCCCATTTAAGGTAATGGGACTACTCATAATGCATATGCAAGCACATAGGGAAGCGCCTACAAAAGCAGGCCACAAATGAGGGAGCAGCTCTGTGTGCTTAAATGCTTGCAAGCTGGGCATCTGTCCCTCCCTAACTTGACAAAGCTTTACTATATTAAAACAAATGATTCACTAGTGAAATTTAAGTTTTTCAGAATTTCAGAATGGACTTTCAGTCCAAACGTGGTAATGAGGTAAATAAAACTGTGCGAACTTTAAGTGTTGGCAGTTCCTGGTACAGCTTTAAGAAAGTAGGCCTGGAAATTCACCTTTAATTCTTTTGAAAATTGATGCTGAAACGTGTGTAATTTTAGTCTACAATATTTTTTTGGTTGTTGATAGTGGTACCTTGGGGGGGTGGTAGTGTTTTGGTTAGGTTTTTACTGTGAACACCGATGAAGCTGTGCAGTTTCTGGGGTTTTAGCTTGACTAAGTGTTAGTAATTATAATAGGATGATGTGCCAAACCAGCTGTAAGGCAGCCTAATTAATGCAAGGACATTCCCCACCTGTTGCTTCAGCCAAGGCCGATTGGTATCTGCAAACTGGGATTTGCCCTGGTGAGCCTGTTTTCAAAGAATTGCTTAGTATAGAAGGAGGTATGGAGGTAACAGGCAGGAGTTTGGTAAACTGAAAGATATGGTAAGGGGATTTTTCTCTTACTGCAGAAGCAAATATGCTGAACAACTAGCAGGCTGTAAATCATGAGGTAGGTAACATAGCAGTGGGCATATACCAGTGCTGTAATGATATTAATTGTGACTTATAAATCCTGCTAAGTGATAAGCAGTATCATTCTTATAATTAAGAAATTAATCAGGTGATGCCTAAGGTAAAAGGAAGCAAAAGGTGTGCTGAACCACTTGGGGAAAAAAAAGGAGCTTGGAGAGAAGCTGAAGGAAGGGAGTGAGCTGGGAATTGGCTTGAAGCTTTTTGTAGCACTCTGCGTAGATTTCAGTAAATGTTTGGCAGAATATTTATTTTTAAAGGATATTTAAATATTTGGTTTGCATGCTGAGAACTACTAATTTTTACACTTCCAATTTCACAAGAAAGATGCTCAAAATGAGGAACTGTTTTTAAAAGCACTGACCAATGTTTTTCTTACATAAAATCTCAAGAGCTAAATGTTGTCATTAAGTGTCTACAAGCTGACAACTTCAGTAGCTGGAACCAGGGGTTGTAAAATAATCAAGACATTAAATATAGAGAGGGAGGAAGAAAGGCTTCTTTGGGAAATGCCAAATAGTGTTGCTTCACATTCTGGCAAGATAAATACAGTTCCTGTCAAAATTGAGTATGAGCACTCGGTAGGTGCCACATAGAGTCGTTGCTGCTTTTCATGGAGATACATCTGAACTGACATGGTGTTTGTTAGCTGTTCCAGCTGTGCTCTGCGCTTAGGACCTGTAAATATGGTTAATAACGATATATGCTGGGTTGTTTGAAATAAATACAAATACAGTTCATCTAGAGTATTTAGATTCCCAGCTCTGATCTGGGGTGTTGAATTATTATTATTTCATCTCACAGAGTTCAGACGTTTACCTGGGTAGCACGTGCCTGTATTCCCCTGGCCTGGTCCACAGAAAACATGAGTTCTTTAGTCTCTGGCTGCCTCCTTAGGAGCTCAACTAGTTGGAAATTGTTTTTTAAGCTCTTCCAGTATCTTGTTCAATCCTTGGTGCTGGTCAGCTTCACATATAGGGGGAGTTCTTGGATTTGTTTTGGACTGAGATTCTGGTAGAGAAAATAGCAGGAGTTTGGATGCGTCTCCCTCATTCTTCTCATGCCCTCTCGAGAGGGAAAGGAGAGAGGCTTCTGAAATTCAGAGCAAATATGGTGCATGTCTCTGGTGACCGAAATCTTCAAACTTGGATATGATGCATGAGACCAGCTCATGAGCATATATTCTTGTCTGTTATCGAAGAGACAACTAAGTGTTGCTCTTGTTCTTTCACACCTACATCTTCTGTCTCTGCCAAGATATGTTTCCTTCATTTGTGCCCTTATTTAGCATGCTGTCCACCTACTATCTGCATTTTCATTATGTATTTTAAATGAGCAATAAAATAACCATTTACATAATGAATACATTTATATTGATATTATGTTATATAATTTAGAGATGGTACTTAATTATAACTTGTTTATAATTAGGTCTCTTGCTATGCTAGCTAGCTCTTATGTTATTTGTAAAACTTCAGGAATAGTAGAAAAACATGACTATTTGAATGTGAAAATAATCTTTGATATTGCCTTTTGTAACCTTTTTGTGCCCATTTCCATTTATCTTCGGGTGTTCGTCTTTTACTGGGATGAATAGTCACGGTAAATACAGTATTTGCTGGTGAGGATATACTGCAGAGAAACTGCTGTTGTTATCCATTTTAGTTTGGATTTAATTTTCAAGTTGTTTCAGATCAGGAGGTAGAAATGTTTGGGGGGGGTTGGTTTTGTTTTTGTGAATTGGTATGACTAAACAAAGTAATGCAATCATTTGGGGACTTTACCTCTTTTGAAAGCTTAAGGCTGAAATGTGCACATGCTCCTAAGAGATTTGGGCATCCAAGTGTCTTCTAAGTTTCTTTGACTATCCAGCTTTTATTTTTATGACACCACTGATTGGTATCTTATAAAATCTTCCTTGTGATGCATTAAAATGGATACAGACTAAACTATGATGGATGAATAGGGACAGTCTTCAAATGAAGATTTCAGCTTTAGAGATAACTGATAATTTTGCATATCTCACTGTTTTAAGGAATCAAACTTGAGACCTTCAAAGGAATCGTGTATTGGCTCACCGCCTTACAAAATTAAGTCTTTTTAAAATGCCGAAAATGTGCTTCCCAAATTAATAAAAACTATTGGAGTGTTCAGTCTGCACTTTCTGCATGTGCTACTTCTTAACCGGCGTTATCACTGAGGGCAAACAGCACTCTTGTTTAGAGGGGAAAATAATTTGAGGTTTCACACATTAGCTATTCCCAGTTTGTTTATCTTTTGTTGAAGCAGTGACCTACCCTGTCTGCCTTACCGAGTGTGGTTTCCATAGAAACTAGCTGACTTGTAGCATGTTTATGTTCTGCCAGCAGCCTAAAACGGTCTTTAACCACATATTGTGCTAGGAAGAGCAATAGTTCTGCTGAACATCAGGGAAGCTGTCGATGGTCCAATACCGAGGTTCAGCATACCAGAGTCTGCTGCGCTTCCTTGCTCAGGCTGTGACTGATGCGTCACGTGAAGAAAGTCCATGTAAGATGTGTATATATACAGAAAGCTGAGTTTGGGCTTACATGGTGAAAGTTGTTTTTGCAAGGGTCATAAACATAATCAACAATGAGAAATAAAGCACACCGGTAACTGCAGCCTTCAGGAGTTATTACTGATGCAAAATGACATTTTTTTTAAACTGAGGGGCAGCCATTTTTCACTAAAAAAGTGAGTTCTGTTTGCTTTGTCACATGAGGTTCCCCCCCTTGGGGAAAATGCCAATTCAGAATACGTATTTTGGAATGACTTGTGATCTGGTTCTGTAATTCTTCTTTTAAAATTAAGTAAAGCAGGCTGGTCCCTTCAGATTTCCCTTGGGAAAACTAAGACGCTTCTATTCAGTTTATATATCACCTCTTCTGCTTCCAGTAGAAAAAGATACGTAGTGTAATGTCTATGACTTCTACAAAACTCTCTTTCTACACAGATAGACTGGAGGCATGGACATAGCTTGGAGAGCAACCGCCCGTCTGGAGAGCATGTTTCAGAAAAGAAATGCAAATATTTGGAAAGGTCTGCTCTCTGAAGTAATTTTAGGTTTAAAGATTAATGTTGGAAAATCATGGAAGAATTTTAGATAATCTCACAGTATGGTCAATGGACCTCCATGTTTTAAGAATATAGGAAAACAGCCAATGTATATTGATAAATCAGTTCAGGACAAAACTCCTGAAGCAGGTTGCTCCAATTCCTAAAGAATTTTCCATTAATTTTAATTCCGATTAATTAATTGGCTTTTGGATTATCGCAGTTTGTTTTCTGCTCCAATGCAGAGCTGTATGTCTGAAGAGGCTGTGCTGTACTCTTCATATAGTACATGGAGTCCTTATGTTTGTTTCTGTTACGTAAAGTTTAGTTTATTTATTATAGTTTCTTAAATACCTTTCTAGTTTTCAGCTTGTTTGTTTGGTTTTGATTGGAACAGGTTTTGCATGATTATGATTTTTTAAAAATTATTATTAGTTATTTTCTACCTGGATGAGTCTTCTGACTGTCCATTATTTCTCGACTGTTTTCACGGATGTTCCTTCTGGAAAAATATATGCTTTTTTTCCTTTCTTTCTTTCTTTCTTTTTTTTTAACCATATTGATGAAATAGAATAAGAAAACAGAATAATGAAAGAAGTAAAAATATTTTTTGTTTTGTTTTACTTTGAAACATATACAGAATCAGAGAAGTGATGGTTGTAAGGAACCTCTGGAGGTCTCTGATCTAACCTCCTACTCAAAGAAGGACTACTAGGTCAGCCATGGTTTTGTCTAACAAAGTCTTGAAAACCTGCAAGGGTGGAAGACATTTGTAGTAGACATGTTAAGGCTATGTACCTATCTTATTTGGTATATTTAGAAGTCCAGTTCAGGGTTTTTTTTGAAGTATACAATTCATAAATGTTGATGCTATGCTTTTTCTACACGCATCTTGTTCAGTCTTTTACAAGAAAAAATTGAAAGACTTGTTGTATATAAGTTCTTAGAGAAGTTTAGATTTCTGAGCATTGTAGCAGAAAGACATTTTTATTCTTTTCTTGAAATGGAAAGAAAGGAGTCTTTCAGTGTTAACTGAAGATCTGTATTTTGTTTCTAAAGCTTAAATTTAAATACAAGTTCAATAGAAATCAACCTCTTTCTCTCCCTAAACGTGCTCTAGAGAATTATGGCCAAAATCCACAGCTATGCCTAACTTAGCAGCTTATTTATTGCTTTATTGATTAACATTCAGACAACTGCAGCACTAGGGAAACAGTTCAGTTTTCCATCTCTCTATTTTTCTGTCTGTGGATTACCCTGTGTATAATCAGTCAATTGTTCTGCTATCTTGTGTCTCAAAGAACAGAATCAAGATTTTAGGCTACTTACCTGTGCTTCCAACGTATCATTTCTATAATAAACAAAAAAATTACTGGAATAATTATCTTTTTCTTAGTTTGGTGTATTTGAAAGGTATTTTTTTTTTATTCATACAAAAGATCAGGTGTATGGTACTCCAAAGAATAAAAGCACAAAAACAAACTGCTGTTTTGAAAGGATTGTAAAGTTTTGATTTGGTACGGTAGCATTACAGGTATCAGTCTGTTAGAGTCAGCAGACATAAGATTTTTGTAAGATATTATCCATAGGAGTAATTTGCAAGAACAAAAGAGGATGTTTGGTTAATCGTGCTCTCTCCCTTATATCTAGCAGTCTGGAAAGAGTTTCACAGATGAATGAAAGTGAGAAAGACAAATGCAGCACTTCCGAGAAGTTTGTATGAAAAGTACGAACAGAACAGGTTAGATGTTAGGTGGAACTCCATACTGCGATGATTTTTGGTCTCTTCTGTGTAACACCATAATGGAACAAAGGTAATTCTCAGGATTATGATATCATATATATCTCTCTATATATATAATAAAATATATAAAAACTTGAAATGAAAATGTGCCACAGAGCTTCTACCACCTTTATGGTTACATCTGCCGTGCGTGGAGAGATCCTAACCCATATGCAGTATGTGCAATAAGTCAGGGGATTCTGCAGCAGCCTCTTTTTCTCTCTCTTATTGAGAAAGTTGTCGATGCTAAGATAACCATCTTATATACAAAACTGTTTGAAGGATAATCTTCTCTTTAGTATAACTCTCAAAGGCACAAGCTCCATTCGTAGCCGTTGTATAATCTGCAAGATCTAACTCCAAGCGAGTTCAACGAGAAGTCACTAAGTTGCAACTTAAAGCAGTCATTAGCAGAAGCTGTGTAGAAGGTTCAGGCTCACCCCAGGACTTAGTTTCTACTGTTGATCACTATATATTGAGTAATACTGGAAACTCAGAATCTTTTCCTCTAACTATATGCCATGTTGCATGCCAAGTCCTACAAAGCAGTTCCTGGGCTTTCAGAAGTCTGTTCTAAGATAGTTTTCTGCATAGCTTCTTCTCATGCTCCTGAAGCAGACAGTTACTGTATTCATTTCAGTAAGAAAGGGTCTGCAAAGCTCGTTGCTTTTAGTTAGATTGCCATGCTGGCTTTTTGATCAGTGGGAGCAGATCCAAGACTAAGTGTGAGCAACTAATGGTAGCACTGAAAAAAGACTGGAGCGTAGCAATAAAAGCATGATTACATGAATAAACACTCCCAAGTCCTTGTTAGCAGATATGTCAGAGTGACGCAGGACTTAACTCATTTGAACAACGCAGGCATGTCACTTGAATAGGACTGCAATGTAGCCAGAGTAGTTGCTATTTGGAACAAATTATACACTGTAGTTGAAAAGGTGAGATGCTGTGTTACGCTCCAGATAATGAAGGAAAGATATAACCAGGCTATTGTTTAATGTGTACCAGAAGTATTTAAACAGGAAGACCAGAGGAAGCTTTCCCCATCAACCAAAAAGTATGATGTAGAAGGAAAGCGATCAAAGTCTTTTACTGGCTCATTTTAAAGACTGTGAATTAGCTCTGAACAAGGTGTTAATTAAAAAACAATCTGGAAGAAAGTTTCAGGATTTGCATTTTGCAACAAAACTTGACTCAAGTCAGTTGAGAATTTTATCTCAGGTTAAGAGAATTTTCATATAAGCCTAGCTTGGTGTGTGTTTCAAATAAATGATGCAAAACAACTATCAGCAAGGATCAATGCGTTTGTCACATCAAAACTGCACTATGTGATTTATATTACCTGGGACTGACAGTAGTCTGATTTATCAGAGTAGCCCAGACATAAAAGCCTCATTCTGGAGTTCCGTTTACAGTTTTTCTAAGCCATCTGTGGAGAATATTCTGTACCTTTTCTCCCTGTCACACCGTCTTTTAAAAATATACAAAGCAGAAGACTAAATAGTCAGAATTGAAGGGGAAGTTTTAAGATCTGGTGGGTTTTAATTTGACCGCCTGTGTGCTGTCTCTGCTTTTTGTTGTTTTTGTGATTGGTCTATTGAGAAACTTGCAGTTCTCAGCTATGTTGGTATGAATAGAGACATGCTTCAAGAAAACCTGTGAACTTCATCTTTATTTGAAAGCCAAGGTCATTTAATTAAAAAGATTTTATCTTCATCTGAGTCAGTTATAAAAAAATACTGGTAGTGAGCTGGGATGACAGGACGGGCATCTGGTTTGCATTGTGTTCCTCACGGATTTCCAGTGACGCACTGAAGAAATTGCTCGGTTCCTCTGGGCTCTGGCTCTCTGTAAGGACGAGAATGCTGTTTTCTCCTCTCTCTGTATCTTCCGAAGCCACTGGGAGTTAGGTGAAAAGAGAAACAGGGAGGCACTGTGTGCTGGGTTTTTGAGAAATGAATAACAAGGCACTTTCAAATGTTCAGAGTGGGGTACAGTAAATATATTGGAAAAGACAAACTGGTAAGTATTGCACATAATTAATACAGTTGTGCTTTTTTACCATTGTTTCTATGGTGTATCCATGCTGAATCTCACAGGAGGCACCTCTTTTCTATTAGCTGAATTTTAACTAGCGTAGCTTCCCAACACTGTGTGAGATTTATGATCTCATCTCTCTTCCAGTGTCTCTATAATTAAGCAAACCTAGGGGTAAGATTTAGTCAAATGATGCTGAAATTAAACTCATTCCACATCTTCTGAAAGACTCCAAACTTTATTGAAGCCAGGATATTGAATGTAAGCGTGCTGCATTTTAGCCTGGTTTATTCTTCCTTAAAGGCGAGTGGAAAGAAATAATTTTTAGCACTTCTGAAAAGTAACAGATCCACAGCAGTACAAAACAGCTCCCCCATATATGAAGCCTCCTATGTATTATTTAGGATCCAGAGATGCTATTACATCTTTCCATCTTATTGCTATGCTTATTGGAGCATGGTATTAATGCATTCTGCTATAAAAGACTATGATGTAAAGCACTAGATTAACTTCAGAGCTTGTAATCTGTTCGCAGGCTTTATTGCTTCAGTTTGAAGCGGCTCTAGAGCTTCTTCTCTGCACCATGAGTCTGCTGATTTTGCAGCATCTTTAGAGTGCAAGTTGGAGTCCTTTCTCCTGCTGCTTCAACATGTAAAATGGTTGCTGTTATTGCCTGTTTTATTGCCATCTTTAGTATTGTTAGGATAACAATACTACCTGATGAAAGAGAGTACATCATACCATTGTGATGGGCTAAAAATTGTTGCATTTTAGCAAATGAGTAAATGAGATGGTTCATTCTTTCTCTTTTGTGAAGCAAGTGGGGAAAATATCCTGTGCAAAGTGCTTTGAGATCTGCAAATACAATGTGAAATGTACACGCAAATTGCTATTTATAAATATAAAAAATGCAGGTAACTCAGAGTTAAGTACAGAATTGCTGTAGATATTAGAATAAAGAAGCCCACATTTCATTAAGTCAATCAGACAATAAAAGTTCTGGAGGAGGCTAATAAGGCCACCAATCCCTGCAGTAAGATATGAGTCACGACGTGTTGGAGAAGAGTGTTTTAAAGTGCTGATAGGTGGCATAATTTTGAGGCATCAACTGGAGAGAGTTAACAGCAAAATTATGGCTGAACTTCTCAGAGTGGCCACTGTGGAGTTGACATTCCCACTGTAATTACGAGATGCAATGTAATTTCTCCGACTGGGTTTGAAAATCGTAGATTCTAAGTATATATATATTCCCTTCTCAAGCATTGTTTTATCTATGCTGCTTTTATTTTTCCTTTTTTCCCGTTCTTCTCTTGCAGTTGTGCTGAGTGGGTATGAAAAAGCTTAGCAATTTTAGGGAAGTCCAGTTTATGCGTGATGCTGAGTCCAGAACGTTACCAGTAACTCACTAGCAGAAACCTAAAGTCTTTTGGTAATCTATGGTAGAAAATACTTAAAATAAGCACTGTAGTAAACTGCTAATTATCACAGTTATCCCAGTATTAATGTACTACCCTTCTGAGGCTGACTTTCACTGTAACAGGAAACAGTAAGGTTTTATTCTCTTATGAAAAAATTGCAATGACACTAGGTCTGAAACCAACTGGAGATCTTAATTTGGTTTTGATTGGCTTAAGGAAGTTCCTGTGGTTAAAAACTAGGAGTTTCAGACAAAGAACCCCAACATATCACAAACTTGGGGTAAATAATGCCTGGAAATAATAGATGGACTTGTCTCAGCGTGCAAGATCTGACAGCTTTGAATAAATGCTGGATTCAGAGCTCCTTGTAGTAAGCAGGTGTCTTTCCATTTAATTCGATAGAGGTGCCAAAGGGAGAGCAGAGCAGTCTCTGCCACCTGCAAAGCTCAATTGCAGTGGATAAAGAGTACCCAAAGTTAATTAGTTACTTCAACTTCAGATTTAAGTTCCGTGGGGACTTGGTTCTGTGTGTTTCCACACAAAAGACAATAACTCTCTGCAATAAAAGCAGCATCTATGAGCTATTTCAGCCTG
Organism: Nipponia nippon; assembly: GCF_047370975.1. Lineage (NCBI taxonomy): Eukaryota > Metazoa > Chordata > Aves > Pelecaniformes > Threskiornithidae > Nipponia > Nipponia nippon. The sequence goes on from NW_028262330.1 coordinate 3,853,939, forward strand.
TCTATTTAAAGGGAAAATAGAAAGTGTGAAAAACCATCACTATGTTTCAGTTACTGGTGGTACTGCATGTAATACACTGATGTTTCTACCTCAGATAGGAGGTAGCTGCTGAAGTATAAAAGCAGAAAAAAAAAAAAGATAAATAGTAAAAGTCATGGATATAACTTAATAAAATATTATCATCTATATATCATAGTTGTGAAAGAGGTTTGAGACAAAGACAATATGAATCTGAAAACTTTCAACTCCGCAGTTTATTGGAATGTGGAGCTGGCCACTAAAGGAAGCAGTGGCATTAAAGAATTCCAGTATTGGGATGTGTCTATGCCTGAAATATATAGCATACCCAGATTTATCCGCTAACATCAGATTGGGCTAACCATAATAGCGTTACTTCCAGAATGGAGAAGACTATTGCATCAGTGTTTTTTTTTCCTTATTCTCCAGGACTGCATGATTCTGCAGCACATGGGTTAAGAGGGACACACTATTGACACTTTAATGTAGATTTTTATATTGAGTTTATGAGAGCAAAATCTGCAGTGAGGAGTTGCAGCTTGCTCCAGTTAGGCATCCTACCTTCATATACCCACAGGATCCTGTCAAGCAAGGGGTGGTTGATTTTTGTAGTATAATGATAGCCAATAATCCTAGGGATGTTAGGTGGTGCAGCAAGTGTCTTTCACCTTCCCAACAGTCCCTTCCTGCTTGTCAAGGAGCCTGGGAGCTTGCAGAGCTGTTGCAGTTGGAGGTAGGCTGTATGTGAAAAAGTGGAGGGAAGTAGAAGTTTCCCATTCACTTTCCCGTCCTCTCCCTGCTCCCACCACAGCTTCTCATACCGCCTCAGAATGGTATTCAGGCTCTGTTTGGAGGAAAGGGAGGATGACTGCGTTAGATTTAAAGTGATTATTGCTAGGAACACCATAATTGGAAAACCAGTTATCAGTTAACAGATGCAGACACTCACAGTACTGAACTGCATGGAAATTAAATTAATGTAAACATGATGTTTTCAGAATTATATTAAAATGACTTTTTAACTTTCTGCACAAATTTTCGGTTCGTTATTGCCCAAGCAACTGCATTACCCTGTAGCACTGTATCAGGAACTATCTTTCCTGAAATGATGCTTCCTCGAAGTGATGGGCTGGAGGTAGCTGCCTCAGGATTCAGCTCAGAAGTGGGCAGTGGGGCAATTAGCAGAAGGGCAACAACTATATTTCAGGTAAAACTACACCAGCTATCTGCCCTTGTGAGCGTATCGGTAGGAAATTGTCTCTATTTTGACCTGGTGCTGTCTGAAAGGCATGACAAACTGAAATGGACACCCTGATCATATAGGTAAAGCAAGCAATTTTTCATGCAAGGGAAACACCATAAATGATTCATAGTACCCATATTTCTCACGGTTATTTCCTGTGGGTGTAGAGAAGCAGGGATTAGAAATGAATGGCAATGCTTACTGCTCATAAGGGGTTTGCCTGGAGGTTATTTTACTTCTTTAAGCTTTAAAATTAACTCTATAGATGCCAGCCCCAAGAGCTAAAATCTGGAAAACCTCCATGAGCTTCAGATATATAAGGCAAGAAAGAAGTGCAACAGGAGGGAATTAAACATGATGTGAAAGTATTTTGTAATGTGCAGAGTGTTTAAAAAAAGTGCAAGTGTTGTAGCACTAGCCTGTGCTGAGCTGCTGCGAGTGCTGAACAAAGAACCGGTTAAGACATGGGAGAGAACTATAAAAAAGGGGAGCAGTTGTTGGTATTCAGCAGAACTTTTCCAGGTGACGCCTGACTTTGGAGGTGATGGAGTCCATCATGGCCCTTCAGTCTCAGGGTCTGCTGGCGGGTGACAGTTCATGGTGGGAGCAGGCTGTGAGAAGTCAAAGGCTAGCAACCAGGATCCTGGTTGAGTGACCCTACATAGAGCCTGTGGGGTTTTGTTTGTTTGTTTTGTTTTTGAAATAAATTTCTCTCTCAATCCTGTTTTCAAAATGACTCAATTCAGTAACCTGGAGACAGAAACACAGTACCGGTCTATGAAATAGCTACCCCACTTTCCCCACTTTGTGATGGTCTCCCCGGAGTGATAGGAGCTGACCTGCTAATTTTGATGTGAATTAAATTACTCGCATACCTAACTTTCTCTTCGCTATACCTACCTGCAGCATCAGGGCCAGTAGGCAAATGGTGTTTTGTTATTTACATGGGAACAGAAATTTTAAATTATTTTTTCCCCAGTGTTATGTACAGTCTGTGGCTTAAGCGTTGTTTGTGTCCAAGTCTCCTGAGACCCACTCAAGCACTTTAGCCACAAGATGAATCTTATCTCTCTGTAGTGCAAGTACAGTTTAAATGCAAAACAATACACATGGGCATGGGTGGAAACTCTGTCCTTAATTTTAATGGAGATTTATGTGGTATAACATAGTTGATATTGGACTATCTCCTGAGGGAAAGGAGATATTGCCAAGAATAAAAATGCACAGGAAAAAGATCATAGATTCTATCAGTGAGCAATTAGGAGCTTTGCAGACTCTGTATGTCTTGCTTATATATCTGAATGAGAAGTGCATGATATACTAGCTATGTCTGCCCAGACTCCATAATCTCTGTGAAGCTGGGTACTGCAACCCACTGTTCGTTTAAAGAATCTTTTTATTTCAATTTTCACTGCTTAAAAAAGTTTACATCTGTCAAGTAATGAGAAAGTACTGGAAAGTATTGGAAAATGGGCTTGCTTTTATAATTTAATGTGTCAATGAGTTTGACATTTGTAATCAAAACCTTTTTCAAAGCATCCTTCATCCCCCTCCTCCCTGTCATTCTGTGTGTCAGCACCAGAAACCCCCTAGTTTTTGCAGTATTACATTTCAGAAGACCTTTTCTGAGAGAGGTTTCGTTCTGTGCAGGATGCATATTCAGCAATCAATAGCTGTCATTTGCTCTTTAGAATAGCTTTGGTAATGTCTTAAATCTGTCCAACTAGCTGACATTAAGTATTTTTTATTGTGCTAAAAAAATTTAATTGGTATAATGCTCAGTAAAACCCCTAGTAGCCACAAGGGTTAGGTTATGATGCACCTTGATGTGTGTGTACTCAGACCCAGTGAAGTCCAAATGAAGATGTCACATAAATGGCACCTTTTTTTTCAGTAAAAATTTTAGACATAACTTCCCTCATGCCTGCATTTTCAAAAAGGATTTTGCTGGCAGTTGAGAACTCTATACCGTTCAGGAATAGCTCAAGTTCAAGCAGGCCTGAGATGTCCATATGTTTAAAGTTCTGTTAATCATAAAGCAGATTAGGTTGCCTTTAATGTCTAATTTAAATTTCCTATGCTGAGCAGCTGCTGAGCTGCTCCACAACGGTTGCACATCACTAAATATGCAAAATGAAAGATTATGTATGTTTGTAAGCTGTCCTAGTTATATCTGCTGCACAGGCATTGTAGTATTGGAAAACCCATCTCAAAGCAAAGCTTAAAGCTGAAATCCTTCTCTGTAGAAAAGGAAGTAAACAATTCCTTTTGATATCTCCTTACACTGTTATAATTCTTGACAGAATAGCCTTTTTTTCAGCAAATTGATTTCTGACAGGATGAACTACACTGCTTTTCTTGTATTTTTAGGAAGTGCATGCTTTAAGTATGACTTAAAAATAAAACAAAATTTCAGAGGACTTACTCATGTGAAATTCTAGTATACATTTTTAAAATTCTGCTATGCCATGGTATTTTCCCCTCGAGAATAAGGACAAGAAATAAGACCAGTCCAAATATTTGGATTTATTACCAAATGTTTAGTGGTTATTCTTTAAGATTATTTAATAGTTCCCACAATATGGTGATTTCCAAGATTCTGAGAGTACTGCCTAAATAATTAGAGAAGTGCTGAAGTATCTCCTGTAAGTGTATATGATCCCCTCATTTGTCTTTTCTGGAACCTGAAGACAGCTCTGAATGACACCATTGTGCGTTGGTCCTTTAGGGAAATAAATATGACCTTGCTCGAGACAGCTATATGTTGATAATGGATTTTTACATTTAATTAAGACTTTCCGGGTGAAACTGTTGTTCTAGCAAAATGTGTCCTAGGATCTTTAATAACCACAAATAGCTGAGAGATCTTTTTGAACTTTGTCTCCTTTAGGAAAGATGTCTTTTTTAAGGTTGAGTAAATCATTGTTTTCTCTTTTGTCAAACGTAATATGAGTGTAATACAACAGCTAATGAGCTATTTGTTGTGTTCTGAATTACAATAGCTATAAATTATTGTTTCACATGATATTTGGACTGCTGGATTTAAATAGATAGATAACAGCTTATTGGTAAGGGGCTTGCCCCAGCATGGGAGAGTCCTTGTGTAAAATAAGTCATACCATACTTTTAAATGATCTTTTACCACTGCAATACTAGAACAGAGGCTCTAGGCAAAAGTAGGCATAGCTAGAGAATAAGAGACAGAAACTTAAAGCCAGTTTATCTCAACTAATCCATCCTGTTATGTTTTTCCCTGTTCTCTCATTCATGTCTCTGTTGTTCATGTGCTGCACGTTCAATGTCCAATGTATAGAAACATCTAGAGCGAAAAAATCCCACCAGGATTGGGGGAAAAAATCTTGATCACCTTCAGTAAATGTTAAATGTTTTTGGTTTGTTTGCTTGTTCTGGAATTTTTTTTTTTTGGCTTTATATGTTCTTCAGAATATCTTCGCTATATTAAAAAAAAAAAAAGTAGTTACATTTTGGAAATATTTTATCTTAGTGATTTGATCCAATGCAGAAATTCTGAATGAAACCACGTGTTGCCCTGAGTCTGTTTTCATCTCTGTAGGCCTTGATCTTAAAAAGGCATAACTTCACATGCTGTGCTGGTACTTAAATATAAATAATCCTGTTCATTTACTCTGCTTATGTATGCGCTTAGAGTTTGGAAAATTAGGGCATTAATGGTAACACATGCTTAGGATGGGATTTAATCAAAGAGTGGTATCTATGTAGCAGAAGATGATTTTGCCAAAATCACAACACATGCAGGCAGAGGAGAATGTGTATTTCTTTTTCTTTGTAGCTCTTGCCGAACAGCAATATAATTTGCAAAACTTTAATTTGTTTAGTGCCACACTTTTGCTTCCTTCCTGATTTGATTTTATTTTCCTTTTTTTTTTTTTTTTTTTTTTTTTTTAAATGGCTTTGCCTTACAGTTGAGAAAGGGGCTGGTTCAGGTGTATGGCACCAAGAAGTGCTCTAGTGGTGAGTCATGCACGAACACAGGCAGTGAAGTCATGAAGCTCAAGGTTAGTTTATTATATGCAAATATATGAAGCTGCTGTGGCCTTCCTTCAATTGCTAGGTATTTCTGTCTTCTAGTACAGGTTATCTGTGGTCATTCAGAAACCACATGAGAAATTTTTGAATAGGTAGACTGACAATAGAAATGACTACAAAGAAGTCCAGATGTTCACAAATTACATTTTGCTGGCAATGCCACTTATAGAGCTAATAGAAATGTCAGTCATGGTAGCTGGCAGGATAGGTTTTATTTAGGGAAATAAGGATTTCTGAAGTCTGTTGCTTTTTCCATCTCTGCTATACTCAAATTTCACCAAACAAAACCTGTATTAAAAAACCATTAGATAGTACAAAGTAATTGTTCTTTTAGGACAATGGGTTATGACTGCCCACGTGTAGAGCGGAGGTTCAAAGTTATGGTCCTGCTCCAAAATCAGAGATCTCCCTTTTCTCTTTCCCATTTCGTATCTATATGTCGGAGCACAATTTCTGTTCACAAGAGACTGGATGATTTTTGATGGTTTATTTTTCCTGGTTTGGGGGGTCTGGCTCATCTTCTGACTGGAAAGAGAGCTTGCTTTGTGATTTTGTTCTGTCTTTTTGATTTAGACGCGGGAAAGCAGATCTTTTCAGATCAGTTGAGATTTGTCCTTAGTTAGACTAAGATGTCACTTGCTTGAATTGTGAGATTTAAATAGCTTCTAAAATAAAAGTAATGAATGGTTTATCTGTTTCAAACCTGTCTAAGCCCTTGTTGAATTACTCTGGATCTGATTCTGGATTCCAGTACTGCATTTACAGCCTTTGTCTAATTACATTTTAAGGGCATAAACAATTCAAGGGGAAGTACACAGTTACGGGAGAACATATCTGTGCAATAGGCTCCTTAGTAATGAAATTCAACAGAGTATTGCTGGCAACGAGTTTTATTATAAATGCATTTGCCATGTTTAACTGCATTTATTTAGCTTTTTAATATCTTATCCTAGCCAGCGTATTACTCTTTTTTTTTTTTTTTCCGTGTTGTTGTTATTCTGTGTAAACAGAATAGGACTCTGAAAGACTTTGCAAGTTTTATCTGTGTTTACAGGAAAAATCAGAACTTATCTATTCTTCAGTTGAATAATCCATTGAAATCACAAATGCTTTTCAAATGATCTAGCTGACTCTCCAGATGTTCCTCTAATTGCATCCAGAAAAGCTATATTTGGTCACATATAAATCTCAAAGCTCATTTGAGAAGCGTAGGTAATTTATTAATTCACCTGAATTGTTTCTTCCACCTCTGAATTTAATCTGATGAAAATTCAGCTCTTTTAAATGTGCCTTTATTTTTGTCCTCTAGGAAAACAAATATTTGTTTGCATAGAAAAGCTGCACTTAGCTGTGGTAAATGGCTTCTCTGAATCATGGACAGAAGCTTTATGGGACTCCTTGTGATTCCACAGGAGTCTTATTTTCATTTACTGCCCTACTAATCATAAAAAGTTGGCACTCACTGGAAAGCAAAGTGACTAATGTCATCTCACTGTTCTTCACACCATGGCAAGAAGCATATTCCTTTGATCTAAATTGCCATTAGAATGGCTATTCAGATAATAACAGTCGGAGATTTAGCTTAGATAGTAGGAAGAAACTCCATCTCTAAGGATACATGAAGACTTGCACAAATAATGCAGAGAGCTTGTTGTATCTCTGGGACTGGAGTTTTAAAAAAGAGGTTAGACAAATATTTGAGAAAAGGGTATAGCTGACCTTGTCTTGTGGTAGCAATGATTGCCAAGATGACTTCTGGGAGCCCTATGCTGCTCCATATTTACATGGTCACATGCTGGGTATGACATGGATTGGACTCTGAGAAATAATTATATGGCACTTGTAGCACCGTGGTATTCAAAACTGACGTGCTTTATGTCATGGATTGTTTTCGGTCATTTCCTCTGTAGGTACCAGAGCACCTACAGCTTTCTCAAATGCTGATACTGCAATAGGATCGCATTTATGTATGCCAGCACTGCTTTGGAGTATGTACTGCCAGGCTGTAATCACACCAAGACTAGAAAATGACAACTCAAAACTCGAATATCCCTTCTGCTGTGATTGTGGGGTCATACAAGGTGTTTTGAGAGTGGTAGAGACTACAATTCTCGGTCACGGGAACTTGGATTTAACACATCGAGAAACAAATTAAAGTATTCACATGCTTGTTCCATGGTTTTAGTACAGAATTATTTTTGCCTTGCCTGTTTTATATTGGCTACGTGTACAGTACCAGCCCACTGAAGCTTCAGTTTAATTCACTTGTCCTCAAGAGGAGCATAAAAGCTTGTATATTGAGAGGCCGAATTTGAAGTGCACTCCAATATGAAAATACTTTATCTTTTATGCATAAGTGTAACACTGATATACATTCAGCAAAAATATTGGCATTTCAGTTGCATGCTAAAGAGAATAAAACCTTGGAAACAGTCAAAGACGTGACAATTACTTTCCCCTACTGTCTGATTTAACATAAGCATTGGTTATTGAGAATTAAAGCTGTCAGTAGTGGTACTTTCAGTGGAAATAACTTCTAGATTAGGTAATGCACTATCTGATGATTTATTTGTCTTGAGAAAAAAATAACTCAGAGCATTATTTTGAGAGGCAAAAAGAAAACTAAAGCTATTGGTTTCCAATCTGAAATAACCTAATTATGGACCCATGTTTAAAAAAGGAACCCTTCAACCCATGTAAACACAAAATGTTCAGACAAGGTTTTTAAATAGGATTCTAGGAGCTGATGAAAGCATACAGGTGTGTAATTAAGGCTAAAGCCGCTCAGAGCAGCTTTGGAAAAAAAGAGAATGCTGCTGAGCTCCCAATAAAAAATGTAAATCTGCATGTCAAAAATAACCTCTCCCAGTTACGTTAGCCCAGCAAGGTGTACAGATTGGAGTCTGGGTGTTCCTGAGGTAGTTGCATATGTAAATAAGGTAAAGGCATAAAGTTTTCTTAGGGTATTGAAAGAAATTAGGAGATACATATTTAATCAAGCATTTTTATGTCATTGCCATGATTATTTCTTTTTTAAAAGAGAGCTTATCTACATATTATCCTTACTTCTGAAATAGCCTTATCACAAGATACTACAGCTGAACAGGTGATGGTGTGTGTCAAATGTATTTTTGCTGCATGCAATATATACTTTAGTCATCAATTTACAACAATGGAGGTAGGATTTTAAGCTACTTTCAATAAAATACATTCTTGGGCATCTTGCTGCTGGCCCATTTGTCTCATTACAAAAGGTCTGTTTAAAAAAAAAAAATCAAAATAATGAAATACCAGCTAAAAGGACTGCATTTAAATCAGCCTATATTTAGCACTGCTAAGTTTCAGAATGGCATCAGAGAAGCAAGGACAGTTACTTACTGACGTTCTGTTTGATAGAGAAATGAAAACAAACAATAGTAGTCTGTGCTGCTAGGAGCTGATATCAGAGTCACTGGGGGCTTGTGGATGTACACAAGAAGGATAAGAGGAAACAAACAGCTCAATATGATTTGGGGTCCGTAGGGCAGCCACCAGAACATGGACATGACAGGGAAAATGGCGGCTAACATGCGTGGTGTCACAAGAAGTTGCTTTTTAGTCATATGCGACGTCACCTTTGACTGAGTTACCAGGATGAAACAAGCAACAGTGCTACACAATCTCACGAGGCAGAGGTGGGGAAGGGAGTCGGGTTTTTGGCATGAGCATAGACAGGCAACAGCAGGCGGCACAGGCTGTGGTGGTGAAGCCGCTGAACCTGAGGGCTTGGTGTTGCCTAGTCGCGGGGGTGCTGATGGTCCATGAGCTATACGCTGGCCGTGGAGAGGTCCCGAGATCCCTGTGAACTAATTGAATACCATTTGCACCTTGCTTGTATTTGAAAATCCATATTACGTTAATGCAGGTGGATTTGTATTGGTGTTATCAGCCTGGGAGAAATGATGGGGGAAACCTTGAAGAGAAATTAGCTTAGAAGTAGCAGAAGGTAGTGGTTGTGCTGTAAAGGGACTTAAGTTAAATGATGCTGATCAGCTGGGATTTGCACTTTGAACTCGGGTTGCAGACAGGCTAATGCCCTGTCTCACAGGCTGGAATGTCTGTCTGCTCTGCTCATCTGAACACTAACCTGCAGCTTCTGGCAGTAATCTGCCAACCTGCAATGTTGAGTGATGTGTTAACAGATCCCTGCATGCTGGCAGATTGGCCCTGTAGGTGCATACAGTGGTTTATATTCCATGTAAGGTATTCCACAATGAGAGGATCCTCTCTACCAGCTTTCTTGTACTTGACTCATACTGAACTTCAGTGAAATAGGTGAACTAGGAGCAGAACTGGGTGTAGCTGTAATGCCTCCTTCGGTGCTTCCTCTAATCTGTCAGATCTGCCTCTTAAAACTGCGGTGGCACCCAGTGTAGGTGTGCTCTTCCTGTGCAAAGCAGTTACGCTGCATGTTCCCTCCGTTTTGGCATTCCCACAAAGCAGTATTGTTGCTGCAAAACTTCTCCCATTTTTGGTTCAATTATCAGATCTTTGGCTGTTAGCCTGAAGACTTTCATCATAGTTTTAATCAGTATAATCTTAGGAGTTTAGAACATACGAACTAACATGGGAAATAAAGGGTAATTCATCTTGCAGTCAAAAATGGCTAAATGTCCCCTCACAGTCGGTTTGATCTCTCTTTTTGGCTAATATACAAGGTTTCATTGCTCCCCAAACACAGGGCAAGACAGATGGCAGGTGGAAACAAACAGCAACACAGAACATCCCAGCACTGCGATCCCTGCAGTGTCTTGCACAGCCCCATTCCTGGATGTTTGGATTTGAACACAGGGGCATGTACATACCAGTGTGCATACTGTATTCTGGCTATACAGGGGGAGGACAGATCTGCTATGGCTCTTCATTTCTACTGCAGTAATTGGTGATTTTATTTTCTATAACAGCAACCATTTCAAAGAATTAATTTTCTTCGTAGTCCCCCTGAGATTTGTTTTGTGTCCTTTCCAAGTTGTGATCATGTTATACTTCAATGAATGTAATCTATGTTATATGTTAGAATCACTATGTTTTCAGAAATATGTTATTGTAGTCATAGTATGTTATCAGTTGTGGAATAAATACGTTTCAAAAGGCAATACATGTTATTGTACTATTACCAGCTATGAAATCAAAAACTAGGATAGTCTTTAAATTTCAGACCAACAACATGTTAACGTATTTTCCCCATACTCATCATTACTTGGCAAGATTCAAGGTCTGGGTTCTATAATGTATTTCAGTATTACTTGGCACGTGCCATAAATTACAAAGAAATTAAAGCTTGGCTTCAACAGGGAATAGATTAACAGATTATTTATATCATAAGAGTTTACATCTACTGATGGGTGAAGTGTTTCAGGGCAAAAAAGCCTAGTGTTTAAATAAGGCAAACAAACGTTGCTCACAGGTTGACCAAAGAATAAAACTAGGACTAACTGTATTCTGGTGAGTTTTCTCATTAATATGATATGACGTATCATCCATTTTCAATGCATGTCTTACTGCATTGAAAAAGGAGCTGCTCAACGTCTTATGAATCAACTTTTTGTAGAAAAGCTTTATTTGACAGTTGTCTGTCCTGAAATGTTGTTCTCTCTCTCTCTCTCTCTGTTCTACTGTATTTTCCACTAGTAACAGAAATGCAGGGGAATAAGAAGAGTCAGAAAAGAACGTGCTTTTCAAGAACATTTTGGTTATTCATGTAACTCAAAATTCTTTGTTTCCAAACTCAATATGAAATGTTACAGTAAAAAAAAAAAAAGACAATGAGCCTCATTTAGAGGGATTAGCAGCGCTAAGGTATATATGCACTGCTCATTTGCATCAGAGTGCATTGTATATCTTTTGAATAACACATTTTTTTGTTGGAAGCGTAGGACATTTAAAACCAATTTTATAGCCTTTTAAAGACAGAGTGAATTCACCTTACAGCCTGGGTCTGGGAGTATATACTTATACGATGCTTGCCCTGAATTTGAGTATTTATATTTTATTTTCTTAAACAGTTTGTACAGTGCAGCCACTGCAGATGTGTACTGTGCAAAAAGAAAGAAGTTGGACAAATTCTTTTGATGTCTCCCTATGCTGTTGTAATTCTTGACAGAATAACTGTTTATCAGCAAATGAATTCCTAAAGGAGAGGCAGCATATTGGATTTCTCTGCATTTTATCTTTCATGGAATATAGCAGAATCATCAGTATACACATCAGTGGAGAGCAGGGAGAGACTTAGTGAACTGAAAGCTGGCTTGCTCCAAAAGCCCATGTTCTTATAATTAAAAGGTTAAAAAGTTTTAAAAAGTCACAGTACTTATTTTTCCTAAAGAAGCTGATACACTGATATATTCTGTTGCGTGTGGAAGATGCCTATCTAAAGGAATAGGCCCTTCTGCAGTTGCTGGAAGGAAAGTAATGTGCCAAAATTAATTTGGCACAGTTGCTCCATGTATGTTAATATTGAGGCTTTAAGGACACCAGCTATTTAAAAAAAATCTTCCCATTACATGCAAAGGAAATTGTTCTGGGGTAAAGTACTCCCCTAACTTATTACAGGCTTTCCATATGGACACAGGCTTATTCACAACGTATTTCTCTTATTTCTTTCATGGGCAGAGCAATTCAGTTGCACACGTGCTGGAGCCAGGTCTCTCAGTGTGTCTGGGAGTGTCCAGACGTGCGACTCGAATCCACAGCTGCCTTTAGCTACCAAAATTAATGAAAGGTCTGAAATCTGCAAGAACAGGTCTCTTTGCTAGGTGATCCTGTCTAGGACAGGAGGGATGAATTAGATAACCCTTAAAGACACGTCCAGCTCTGTTTTTCTTACCTATTCCAAGATAAAAGCTATCACTTACCATTGATGCTCATTGCTTGATTTTATTAGAAAAAAAAAAAAAAGTCAAATCCTTTGAACCTGCTTAGCCTCAGGCACAGAAATAGTTCTCAGTGGCCATTTCAGTACACAGAAAATTATTAAAATGTGGAGAATTCTGCATCATGTTACTTAAGCTGAGAATTTTAGACATATTTTTTTTTGCTGCAGGATATGAGAGATTGCATTGTAGCTACGCATCTTTAGAGGCTTCTTTTTTCTTGCTGTCTTGATTTTTTTTTTTTCTCTCTTGTAAAAGATAGTTATGATGAAGCAGAGGAAGAGAGGTGGGAGAAAAATATATTGTAAACTCTTAATAGTATTTTTATCTAAACTCAACAAGTATCTTGCCAACCTCAGTAAAAGCTGAACTATGTTTTCTTGTTTTGAACTTGTGAACTTTTGATCTTTTGGTGCAAATTCATCACAAATTTCTTCAGAAAACCTCCTTGTGGCTTGTTTCTGTAGTATTAAGTAAGAAAAAAAACCCAACCCTATCATGTTTATATGCGGTGACCTACCAAAAGAAATAATCTCACCTAACTTTAAAAAGTACCAAAATGTCATGGCATCACAATGTCAGTAAAAGCTCGTCATGTGTCCCAGCTGTTAAAGACAGGTATTTTAATTTCGCTTATTTGCTTCCTCAATCTAGCTATTGTTTTACAAATTGCTAATCTATGGCTTTCTTTAGTGTTTTTACTGGATATCCCTACAGAATCATGGTGCTGCCAGCAACGCACCTGCATGCTACAAAGAGAGGAGCCCCAGTACTCCAAGCAATTGTTGACAAATTATTTCATAGAATCATGGAATGGTTTGGGCTGGAAGGGACCTTAAAGATCATCCAGTTCCAAGCCCCCTGCCGTGGGCAGGGACACCTTCCGCTAGACCAGGTTGCTCAAAGCCCCATCCAACCTGACCTTGAACACTTCCAGGGATGGGGCATCCACAGCTTCTCTGGGCAACCTGTGCCAGTGCCTCACCGCCCTCATAGTGAAGAATTTCTTCCTTAGATCTAATCTAAATCTACCCTCTTTCAGTTTAAAGCCATTACCCCTTGTCCTATCACTACATGCCTTTGTAAAAAGTCCCTCTCCAGCTTTCTTGTAGGCCCCCTTTAGGTATTGGAAGGCTGCTATAAGGTCTCCCCGGAGCCATCTCTTCTCCAGGCTGAACAACCCCAACTCTCTCAGCCTGTCCTCATAGGAGAGGTGCTCCAGCCCTCATCTTTGTGGCCCTCCTCTGGACTTGCTCCAGCAGGTCCATGTCCTTCTTATGCTGGGGGCCCCAGAGCTGAACACAATACTCCAGGTGGGGTCTCACCAGAGCTCCGGAGTATAGGGGGAGGCTTACCTCCCTTGACCTACTGGTCACGCTTTTTTTGATGCAGCCCAGGATATGGTTGGCTTTCTGGGCTGCAAGCACTCATTGCTGGGTCATGTTGAGCTTCTCATCACCCAACACCCTCAAGTCCTTCTCCTCAGGGCTGCTCTCCATCCGTTCTCTGCCCAGCCTGCATTTGTGCTTGGGATTGCCCCGACCCATGTGCAGGACCTTGCATTTCACCTTGTTGAACTTCATAAGGTTTGCACAGGCCCCCACCTCTCCAGCCTGGCAAGGTCTTTCTGGATGGCATCCCTTCCCTCCAGTGTGTCAACCACACCACACAGCTTGGTGTCATTGGCAAACTCGCTGAGGGTGCACTCCATTTACTGCTGAAGGTCCCATGTTGTTTGGTGCAAACACAGGAGTACTCTTTGCATGCTGCCTTTTCTGTAATTGTTGTTTTTAGTGTTCTCTGTGTGTGGCCAAATTGCTGCCTGAGGTGTCAGAAAATCAAATGTCTGTATTGTTTATCTGCAGTGCGCAGCTAGAAAGCCCTAAGTGATGTGTTTTCAGCCTCTGTGCTGTTGATTCCAAAGGTGATAGCATCCTTAAAAAAACAAAATAAAATGAGAGTCCAGTGTTTGCATGTCATCATTGCTCTCGGTCAGTAAATGACTCAGTTCAAGTACATTCAGAGGCCTGAAAGTAGTGTTTTCAGATATCTGCCTCGGTAAATATTGCATAGGAAATAGAGCTGAGCATGCTAAAAGCTTTGCGATCCTGTGCCAATTTGATTTGTCCTTTGGAGAACTAATCCTTTTGTCTTTTGTGGAGGACTCTTGCAATGCCTGCTGACAAGAAACTGTCGTATACGTCTGTGGTGAGATTGAATGAGATGCTGGATGTCATCAGCTGAAATACGACTAAGGCAAAAAACATTCTCAAGACACGTGAAGACGATGACAGTTCACACATTTTTCTGGGAAGGGAGGCTACCAGGAATTTAGGATAAAGAGAGTTTGGCGTTTGAAAATTCATTTGCACATCTTGTACTGTTGAGCCTCAGAAAAAAGAAAAATCATAGCATGCATGCGTTTGGCTAGCTGTGATACTGTGCATATTTATAAGCTGAAGAGATAGCAATCAAAGTTCAAATGTTCCACAGAAATACCATTTCAAAACACTGTCAAGGAAAACTGAAGGACAAGGGAAATTTGTGACATTTTATGATACTGGCAAATTGAAAGTAGCTGGAAGGTTTAGAACTAGATTCTCAGGTAGCATAAATCATTACTTTCAGTGGTGCTCAGACTCTCTACATCAGCAGAAATCTGACCATTAGGCTACAAGTTATTTTGCTCTCTTAACTTTTGATTATAACCAACAACAATATTATTGAGAGTTCACATTAAAAACAAACACCTCGCCCCCCAAAACCCAAGGAAACCCAGAATCTGTAGGAGGCAAGGGTAGGCTAAATGGAACCAAGAAAAGAAAAACAAATTGGAAGAATGGAGTTAGTGCTGAGTCAAAACAAGACAGTAAAGAAAGAGAAGGCTGCTCGGGAGAAAAATCCATTACTTTTTTTTTTGTTATCTGTCAGGAAGATAAATCTTGCTCTTTGGGGTAGCATTTCAGCCCTGTGCACCCCTCTCTGTTCTCATTAGAGGCACACAGCCTCCACTCAGCACCAGAGGTTCAGTAGCTCTCTCCTCCCCATCCTCATGGGCAGTTGGCTCCAGGTTAGTGCCAGAACAGCACTTGGATATAAACAGGCAAGTCTGAAAATACCAGCATGGATTCAAGTTCAGGCGCTGTCCTAAGCCTCGGTCCCATCTGGGGGATGCTCTGAAATGCAGGCTGCCTGCAGGGTTTGCATTATGCAGCTGCATACAGAGCTCACGTTCCCTGCCTGTGGTTCCTTCTCGTGTTCTTCGCTGATTTGTATCAGCCTGCCGTTTGCATATATTTAATTCATTTTCTATTTTTCACGTGTATTTTGTAAGAGAAAATACTTCCAGTTTTCCAGAATAGAAACAGTTGCTCTGGCAATAAGAGTAAGGAACCGGCATCAAAGCTCCTTTCACTAAGACAGGCTGATTTTTATTCCCTGCAAAACTGCAAATGTGGATTTCAGGCATATTTGTTGGATAGCTTTTCTAATGTTCACTGCAGCTGCACAATATTTTTGCAGTAGCTCTTGCACATACTGATACATACCTACATCTATGATGTAAATGAATAAATGTTATCTGTGGTCCATGCAATTAAAAATGAATGGCCATGTAAAAAAGATATCAGAGTTGTTTCCATGTGATGGTGATATCCGTAAAAATAGATCATTGCACAGTAAATGGTCTGTTTATAGATGTAGTTTTCTTTTTAATGCCAGTTGGCTGAAGCACATTTCCACCTCTACCACCTGCTTAAGTTATTGTTACGGTTTTTTTTCCTGATACTGAACTAACAGTGAAATATAAATATATTCTTTGTTCTTTGAAGTTCTGGCACTTACAGGCAGTGGTTATATGTCTGTGTGGGTGTCTGTAGGTGGACATTGCTGTGCAGCTGCTGAATTCACTCATTAAAACAGTAAGAGGAAAGTCCTGGCTTCACCAAAGCAAAGGTAAAATTTCCATTACGTCAAAATTCATCACACTGTCAGTGGGATGAACAGTTGAGGCAGCTTTGACTCATCTCACCATTTTTTTTTTTTTTTAATTAATCCCAATTGCCTGCCGTTATAATGCATTGGTAATGCTTTCATAGGGAGTTAGTATTACTTTTTTCCAAGGCGCGAGATCTAACTGCAGCTGGCTGTGGCTAGTTAGGCAAGCTGGGAACCTTGTCCTAGTACGCTAAGGTTTTTGTCCAAGGGCTGAATCAACCATGAAAGCTGGCTGAAATCTGGAAAGGAATTATTCCTTTAGAAATAGATTCGTAAAGTATTGGGAGTACTGGGATTGTCTTAAGTTTTTTAGGAACTTTTTAGGATGCCAGGAGGATCCAGTTATTAATTTAACAAGAATTTTTACAAAATGCCAAAACAAATTGGTATTTAAGTTCAGTATAATTTTTTCTCTGCTCACAAGGAGTTTTTAGTTGAGTAAGCACTCCCATAAGGTTTCTGAAGAAAGAAACAATCAGTGGAGAATATATATTCCCAGAACTTGTCTCATTCAGTGATGCTCGTTTAGTATTTTGTAATAAACTCAACAGCAGCATTAGTTAGAAAAAACCTCTGTCTTGGAAAAATACAGATATGTTACTGTTTAGCTGGTTGACAGTAATAACCATTAACAGTTCTTGTACTGCAGAATGTTTGTGGGTCTCGGGAACATTTTCATACGAGAGGCTAGCCTTCTCGTGCTGCTCCTCTGCGTGTGGGAACAGAGGGAATTCTGCACCCCCAGTATGCAGCGTGGTGCACGTAGCAAGCAGTGTTTTGAGCCTCAGTTAACGTAAGCCAATTGAGTTTCTCTCACAATATCTGCCGGGTTTGATGTGTATATGCTCGTGCATATAAATAGTCAGTGAATATCTTAGGAAAAAAAGGCAGTTTTTATATTTGTGTTCTGATGCTCTCTCTCTTACTTTTCTATGGTTTGCCAATGCCACTGTTTGTTTTGTCAAATTTAATGGCTCAAAGGACGGAACCGCTAATGGAAGACAACACAATAGGTTTCAGTTTTATTGTTTCATGCTCCTCAATTGCCAATGTCATTTCCACCAGAAAAATCTTTTGAGCTATGTGAAACAGCAAATCATTTAGTTGTATCAGTGCATATAAGCAGCTTCACCTGTTAGAAAACGTCACACACATTTGATAGAGAGCTCTTTAAGAATGGCAGTATTTTTTCAAGCAAAATATAAGAAGACAATTGTCTAGGTTTTGTCTAGTTCATTCATACAGAATATTATAATAGTAAGTCTACGCTTTAAAAGTGAAATGGAAGGTTCAAGAATTGAAAACTTTTAAATTTACTTATTTTTATTTTTGTATGCTGGTTATCATATATGTCTGTGTGGATTCTTCATAGGCTTCCTTGTTCGCACGAGTGTGTAAAACATCACAGACTCAGCGTGCCAGCACTGGCAGGCTGCCTGCCTCACTGCTGGACATTTCTGGGACTGGAGCTTTCTTGCTACCACTTGGGTGTAGGTATGTGGACATTTGCAAGCTGCGTTCAGCGCACCCATGCTAGGAAATACACTGGGTACTTCCTTTAGTTTATTTTTTCTTTTTGCTTCTCTTCTACTCTGCACTTGGATGGCTGTCTCCACATCAGTGTTGTACATAGAGACAGGGTAACTCGATTAGCATCACTGCAAGCATCACAGTCATGATGTGTATGTGCAAAGGTGTCTGGGCACAATATCAGGTTTCGAGTTGTTTGTTTGGAACTGGAACCCCCATATTTCTGGAGCAATGTGTCAATGTTCGTGCCTTTAAAATGTCGCATTAGTGAGATGCTGTGGCATGGTTATAAATGTTACAAAACAGAAAGTTCAGCGTTGCAAGTGAGACTAACCTGCTGGAATAACACGCTTATCACAGGGAAGATAAATCATGTCAGAAATTCCAACAAGTCTGTCTCCTTCCTGTGAACAGAAATCTATCCAGTGATCAGCATAGATTTCCAATAACATAAAATGAGAATGTTTTATGTTTACATTCTTTTTGTCCATGTGTTGACTTTTTATTTTTACTCAACTCTCATGCAAAGTTGTCAGTGAATAGAAGATTCTCCATTACTTAAGTGCGTGAGTGTGTATTCATATGTTTACTTAATTATTCACAATTTTTACTACACCTCGTCAGTAGGTGCTGAATTTGCTGTAGGCGTAATTCCAGTAACGTTAGTGAATTCCTGTTAGAAGACAGTGTGTATGTTTGGAGGGCAGGTGGATGATGTCCAGACCTACTTGTGGTTTTTTACAGTTCGCGTGCATAAAGGCTATCCTTTTTGCCTTTGTGTACAGTCTCTGTGATTTCCTCCTCTATATAGTGATAGGCACAGACTTCAGGAGGACTGTAGCTTTCTTTTTAGATGCCATAGCAGTATAAATTTGCCAATACCCCCCTCACTGTGCATCGCATCAGAGTTGGAAAGGATGCTAAATCCCTTTACTGAGGGCAAAGAATGACGATTGGAGTAAGAGGCGTTTGGATTTCTTCCTGCAAAGATCTGAAAATTAGCTCTTAATTAACCTGATCAGAATATTCTTACTAGAAACAATCATATTATCACAAGGTTCTGTTTAAGACAAAATGTTTCTTTTTAGGAGATGTGTTAACTTTTTCTCCTACTGTCATTTTCACCATACTTTGATCCTTATGTGCTCTAGCAAATCAAAGGTCTGCTTTTGGCAGTAAGTTCATGGTTTCTTTTGTCCTGGTTTCAGCTGGGATAGAGTTCATTTTCTTCTTAGTAGATGGTATAGTGCTGTGTTTTGGATTTAGGATGAGAATAATGTTGATAACACACTGATGTTTAGTTGTTGCTAAGCAGTGCTTACACTCAGTCAAGGACTTTGCAGCTTCCCATGCTCTGCCAGGTGCACAAGAAGCTGGGAGGGGGCACAGCCAGGAAAACTGACCCCAGCTGACCAAAGAGCTGTTCCATACCGTATGACGTCATGCTCAGAATATAAGCTGGGGGAAGAAGGAGGAAGGGGGGGGACATTCAAAGTGATGGCGTTTGTCTTCCCAAGTAACCATTACACGTGATGGAGCCCTGCTTTCCTGGAGATGCCAGAACACCTGCCTGCCGATGGGAAGGAGTGAATGAATTCCTTGGTTTGCTTTGCTTGCGTGCACGGCTTTTGCTTTACCTATTAAACTGTCTTTATCTCGACCCATGGGTTTTCTCACTTTTACTCTTTCGATTCTCTCCCCCATCCCACCAGGGAGGAGTGAGTGAGCGGCTGGGTGGTGCTTAGGTGCCGGCTGGGGTTAAACCAGGACACCTTTCTTTTTTTTTTTTTTTTTTCTTCCTCCCTGAAGCCTCTAACAAGCCACATTAGAAGTAATCTTCTCTTGTTGTTTACATCAATGGTATTTTTCTTTTCCATAGCCAGGAAGTCAAACATTGCAGAGCACTTCCCGTTTTGTGAGTATGTGTGACACTTCAGGTTGCCAAGTGTTTAGGTTGTTTCAGTTACAAGACAGAAGTCCCTATGAATATATTGAAGGTCTGTGAATGCTTGGATTTATACACTGTATTTGTGACTTCTCTTAGTCAATTTTAGTGTACTGTAGGCTCTGACTTGCCAGCTTTTAGAAGAGGGTATTGGTGTCAGAAATGGGAACAACTCTAATTCTGCATCTTTTGGAGACATCATCGTGAGTTTTGCAAACAATGATATGTGCACTGAAAACAGCTGGAGAACAGCAGAGAAAGAACATGGCACTCTGTCAGCTTCATTAGCTTATCCGATAACAAAATGAAGCATCTTTTAATCCTAGAAATGTTGATTGGAAGGTACTTCTGGAGGGCTGTAGTCTAATCTCTTGCTTGAAGTGGGGTTGTCGTCCACACTTGCATCAGGTCAGTCTTGCCATTACCGAGTCTTCAAAACCTCTGGAGAAGTAGTTTCTGCAGCCTCTCCTCTTGACCTTTTCAAAGGCTACGCTACCCTCATGGTAAAAATCCTCTCCAGCTCATTTCCCCTGTACAGAAGGATGCAAGTGCCATAGAAGGCTCTAAAAGCTGAGCTTTGACTGTGGAAGATCTCTCTCACTTCAGGCAAAAGTCTCTCCTCTCACAGCCCTTTCCTACAGCCACCTCCTGAAGAAAGGGCTTTCCAAATCCTCGGCAGTTTTTGACAGTTGTTTAACCAGGTATATCAGGCAGGCGAGCTTAACATGAGCATGGATGGCTAATACAGGGGGCCTCTGCTTGAAAATGCAGCTGAGTCATTGCTTCTCAACAGCTGATGAATTTTGTAGTGCTCCTTATGAAAGCTCACTGCAGAAAATTACAAGATTTTCGTAGACCATTACAGCAATGCTACAGCAATATATTATTTAGTAAACAGGCTTTCATGCACAGTTTGTTTCATGTTATCATCACATGCTTTAGTTCAGCTTTGAAGGGTCCCTTTTTCTTTTTTTTATTTCTTATTTAAGCCTGGGTATCTAACAGTGATGTCTTCAGCTATTTGTAAACAGATTTGCAGCCACAGTTAAAGAGTGACTTTTTTATGTAGAACCACAACACGCATTTTTGCCAAAAGTTTCAGTCTCCAATAGGTAGCATTGACTTCCTACTGTGACAGGTACAGATGTGCAGAATATAACCCCCTCCTGGCTCAGGAATTCAAACGCTCTCTGATACAGATGAGACTGGCTTCACTTGTCCAGTTTTCAGACTGTGTGTTTGAAATGTCTGCAGCAAATACGGTAAGGCATGACTTTGGTACTGTAGGAATTGTTTATTCACTGTGGTTAGGAACACTAGAGAGGTCAAAACAGGAATATACGTGGGCTGGTTGATGTTTGCTACAGAACGTACAGAGACTGAATTGCTGCAATAAGACATAGAGATGGGCAAAGTGTGAAGGCTGTTTATTGCTGAAAATCCTGCTGTGCCAGTTGTTCTAACAGAAGTTGTTCCTCTGGATGCAGCAGTTCTAGGTCACACTTACTCTTCATTATTGAAAGAGCTTAGCAGAAACAGTGAGGACCTGAGTTTTAGATGCGGATATATTTTTTAAAAATCTGTCTAGAAGAGGCCTTTAGGCTTACTTGCAATTTATTTCCAAAGGAAGCAGTGATTAAACTGTATGCAGCTTTTTGTATGGTGTATTAATCTCCTTGAGCCAGCTAAGTTAAAGAAAAACATTTCAGCATAGAGATATCGTGTTTGCAGACACAGTGTCGGAACTGCTGAACAAGACCAGCACTGTCACACCTCGTTTGCCTGACCAGGACAGAGTTAATGCTGTTCCTGACGAAGAAAACTGGCTTACATAGCCTCAGAAAATAAGCCTTTCAGAAATTATGGAGAAAGTGAAGTATTTGGACAAAAAAACCCCATCATTTGAAAGTAAATATTTAATCATGGCTTGTCTTTAACAGAATGCTTTCATTCATTTGTTCATTCATTGATTTGCTTGTTCCCTGGCATGTTCATTTGACTGCTTTGCAAGGAATAATCGTGACCCCTGCTTCTGGTCTTTGACTGACAGGATCCTTTCTGCAGTGTTTTATTCGGAAGGAGTTTCTGTAGCAAACGTGGCAGGCAGCATCTGCTGACAAGTATTACAGTAATTGTTATCTGTAATGTCAAAACCACTTAGTAGCAGACTTGTTGGGTGAAGAACTTTCTACTCTGCTCTTTATGGCAGCAAAATAATCATTACTGTGTTTCAGAGCATGACAGGATTTTCTCCTAGTATCATATATCTGTGCAGAAACCTTCTCTTGGGTGCTACTTGCATGAACTCACTTTGTATTTAAATTGTATTACCACTGTGCTTAGTTAGGGGAAATAAATGAAACAATGCAGCGTATTGCTCTGCTTTGTTCCATTTTAATTTTGACTTGAGTATTCTGTTTGGCACTGCAAACAATCTGTGGTCACAAACGAACTGAAAGCAAGTATATTGTGATGAAGTTAACAGTAGTAACTTAATGGTCTCAAAGCACCATCCACTTGACAGATAGGACAATTCTGGGATTTTGATTTCTCCAGATATATTCTGGAGGGAGCTGAAAAATGAGAATCATAAGGACTCATTTCTGAAGAGAAATCACAACGGGAACTAGCATGTTCTTGTTAGAACTGGGAGATGCGGACCGAGGTCTGGAGATGAGAAACAAAACCAGGCTGAGCATTTCAGATTAGATTCTCCTGTGTTCTGAATACCTTACTCTGGGAAATTTTCTTGAAAGGAATAACGTTTCTTGAAATGGATATTAATTCTTGATATTTATCTGGATTTAAGAATTTTCACCCTAGATCTTAAAGGAGAGCTTTTGTGAAGTTATACAAAGGACAGGAGAACCTATTTCTAATGCTGACTTTAGCGCAGACTGTTCAGTAACCATTTTCTCCATAACTCTGACTTGCCAGGGTTTAGGTCCGGCAAGTACTGTGTTGTCAAAGTAACAAATCACATTGGTTTCAAAATGCCTATCATGTCTTTGATGTTATCTAAATAATAATGATTGTGAGCAAGATCTGTCATCTTGCTGTCAATTTGATTCTTCTAGAAATTCTAAAATTAGCACAGGACACCAGCTCTAGCTCTGTCATGAATGACAGTTCACTGTTGTATTTGGTTTGCTTCTGTTGTATTTGGTTTACTTCTTAAGCTTTTAAAGAATAAACTTTAAGTCTATTTGTCATCTGTTTTTCATGCCTGCCTCAACCCCAACCTCACCCCCCCCCCAGGAGAACGCTTGAATCGTATTTCAACCCAAGCAAGGCCATTTTAATGTGGCTTTTTTTCTTCCAAACTGTTTTGATTTTTGAAAAGTTTGCATAAAAGTTCTGAAACACATTAAGAAGATATGTTTGTAGAGGTATATTGTAGGTATATTTTGTAGCTGGAAGAAATATTTTCTTTGTAGTGCCAGTGAAATGGGAAATATTGGTATTACTGAACATGTTTCTTTTTTTCTTGTGTTTAAGTACCTCATTATTAACCCCAGGACTTTCAGTCATTCTGTGGTCTAGACACGCAAGCAAATGCATTTCTAAGGTCTCGGAAGACATGAGACGTATTATCTCTTAGGACTTGTGATAATATCCATCAGTTGTCTTTGTTGATATAGGAAAATAAAGGGCAGGCTTTCATAATATTCCTCTGATGGTCATTTGGCAGTGATTTACTCTATGATCTTGCTGTTACACTCACCTCTTCCTTACGACTGTCGAAGTATTTTAGCTTTGCCCCTTTGTATACACAGGATGTCCGCATGTATATTCATATACAGATATGTGTGCATATAAATATGCACAACCCTCCCCTATATATTTATAAAAAATGTATAAAATAGGCACATGGTTAAAATGCTGTCTAGTCATAAGGAAGAGATGAGTGAAATAACAAGATTATACATCTAAATATGGATAAGAGGATTAGACAGAGCTCTTAGAAGAGAGCTCATCTTAACTGGAGGCCTTAAGATGTTTCTGCTGCTGGATATCACCACGTTCCGGGGGGGGATGTCACGGAACTAAGAAGCTGTCATGTGCCAAAGTGAATTTTTCCAAACTTATAATAAACAGTTTCTAGCTAACATTTTGTTTTGGGCTTTAGATAAAATTATGCTGATAGGTTGGTAATTTTTTTTTTTCCTTTGAGGGGAAAACAGCTGTCTGTAGAAGTGCTATAATCTCTTGTGGCATTCTATACAAATGTTTTTAATCTATTTGCTTTGAGCATGTATTACCATTTGCCAGTGATTGCAGCTTCAGTGAAAGGTCTGAGTGTTGTCTATTCACCCTGCGCTGTATGAAGTAATTGCCTTCACGTATTAATATGTGCTTGTAATTTTTCTTTTTATTTTCTTTCTCCAAACATGAAAGCAAACACTTTTGAGAGGGACAAAATATTCCTTTGTCAGAAGCTCTGGTAATTAACACAAATAAGCAAAGCCAGTCTCTCCTTGTTTGATAACGATGGTTTTATAGGTGGAGTGTTTCCTCCCTTAAATGGGAAAAACTTGAAGGCTGTGTGTGGAGTTCCTGCGGTGGCAAAGTGAGGCAGAGGGGAGGTAATTTCTTTAACTGCACTTAATGTAGACTGCCTACAGAGTGGGGAGTGCTGCACAACTCGCCTCCCCAGGACACAGGGATAAAAAGGGAAGAAAAATACAGTGGGGGAGAGGAAAAAGGAGGGGGGTTATCTTTGTTGCGCTGGTCAGAAATTATCAGTGAACAGGCATGTCATGCCCTTCTGCCATTTATTATCTCTTTAGGAATCTAAAGTTTCACATGATTTTTTTTAGCTTCCAGGTGTATATGAGCTGTTCCCCCACCCCCTGCCTATTTTTTTATTTCATATTAACGGTCTTTGAGTTTATAACGGGTTATGTCCCTTGCAGGCTGCGCTGTGTGACTGACATGAGCCTGTCTCTGGGACCTTTCCTCCCAGGTTGTGCTTTTTTGTAAGGCGGAACAAAAAAATGCAGGCTGGTTGACTGGTTTGTTGCTGTGGGCGGCCCCATTTTATCTTTTCTTGTACATAAAAAAGCTACCCTTGTGTGAATGTGAAAAAGCTGCATCTTGTGTGGATTCACTGCCAGTTCAGCTGATGAATTTAAAAATGTATTAATTATATGACTAAAGGAGGGAAAAATCCAGATGTTTCCTGACTTAGTGGCAGGGGATGAACTAACCTGAGGAAGAGGAGAGCTGACCCAGGCTGAACTTTGGAAAAGAAGGAGACTTTAATGAAGGAGTCCAGACAGTTTCATTAGTATGTTCTGAAAAAAAAAAAAAAAATTTCCTATGTCCTCTATCATGGCATTATCAAATGTCACACCTGCCCTGAGAGATTTAGTGGGTTTTCTGAAGCTTAGGTGCTGTCCTGAAACAGAATGCCTTGGTTTCGAGTCCAGCCTCCTGTAGGAACAGGTGGTTTCTCTATGCAGGAGCAAACTTCTGCCTCACTGCTTTCATGAGCGTGCTTCCAAAGTGCTCAGGAGCTCCGGAAAAAGTCTCCTACAAAGTCAGCTTTGTTTGCATCTCAACAGTATGTGCTTTGGGACTTTTACACTGCTTTTCTTTTTTGATCATTATTTTTGCAGTTCTACCATCTGCACATTTTATAACTTTTGTACTAATAAACTCGTCTACTTTAACAACTATTAATCCGAGCATTTTGAAATCACTGTGGATATTGCCCATTTGCTCTTGAACATTTTAGGAATCATAAATGTGACATGATGTAAATCTATAAATGAAATATTACCTCTCACATAAAATCTGCATAGATTTTTTTGCCTTGGTTATTTTATAGTCTGCTCTCTGTGGTCATTTTTGTATCATCAATGTCTTTCTCCTTGCCTCTTGAATATAAAAAATTCTACTAATTATTGAACAGTCTCTCTAAGTTAAGCCAAATAAGGACTTAATGACTTCTCAGATTCAAGGCTTCACCTATCTAACATTTCATACTCATATTTTAAATGCCGTTCATCTAGTTGAAATATCCTGAGAATGTCCATAAATTGATGTCATTTTCTCTTCCCATCTGTAATCTGGAAACAGAAAAAATAAATTACCCTGCATGCTGTTTTTTCTGCTTTGTTTGAACACTACAGGTAGATACTTTTTTTCCCTCTCCTCTGATGTATCAACAGCTTTAGCACTAGAAGTCTTTCCAAGTTGTGATAACCTTATTTTACCTCTGATTATTATTCTGACTAAACTCCAAGAAGTTTAAAACCTCAGACTTCTGCAGGTGTTTAATCCGAAATATTTGAGTCTGGGGAAGGTGTCTGGGATTTTTTCTCAGCCAGAAATTTCATAACAGGAATTTTCTGTGTGGGATAATTCATTTTACAAATTAGATCAGTTGAACCATTTAGAAACTTTTAGTAGTCTTGAGAAGGGAATAAAAAAAAAAAAAAAGACTTTTGCATTTTTTTTTCCTTCTTTGTATCTGCTTTTAAAGTTCTTGGAGGAGGGACAGTATGGCATAGATCACCAAAAAATGTGGTGATGTCTAGAACAGAGGCCATGATTCAGTGTACCCGCTGCGTCTCAAAAGAATGATGATTGATAGGCTGAGCACAGCTATGTTTCATCACTATAAATCTGCAACTGCAAATAACTTAGGCTTTGCAGTGACTCGGCTAGGCTCTAGACTTTGAGCTGACAGAATCACGAGACTGCTAAAGTGAATGGACCTATGATAAATTTACACCAGTGCAACTGAGAATGGTTTGACTGACTATTTCTTAAAGACAATAACAATGATTTTCTGTTAGCGTTTTCTACAAGTCTCCTAGTCTTTTTAGTATAGTATCCAATTATTAAAAGAATTTGCTTAGTGAATGTGTGTCATATGGTTATTTGATATGATAGCAATGTGTCTGATCAGAGTAAATGGTAGTGTCCTTCACAATGTCTTTTAAATGAGGTCAGAAAAGTCTTCAATATACTAAATAAATATTCTCTGAATTCTTTTGCTTTGATTGTATAGCAAGATATAAATGGCCCGTTAGTTTCTAGGTGAACGTAATGCCTCATATGATATGTGCACATAATGCATTACGTTAATGGAAATACCAACAGACTTGTGGGACCTTGGACTGTGTTCTTTTCAATAGCTGCCGTAATGCACAGGGGATGGTGTGATTGGTGCAGTATCAGTAACACTACTGACTAACCTGCCCGACTTACTTTGCAACCATCCTAGGGAAATAATTTTGCGGTTAGGACTCAGTAGATGTTGAGGAACATAATCCTCTCACCAAAAAATTTTCGAACCCCAAACCAGCTTGCCTTCTCAGCAGAAACAGGGGAAAACAGGTAGCTGTCGTAGGCTGGAAACAGCGTCCATTTGGGATTACAGAAATAATAAGGTGAAAAGTAAAAGAACTAGTCAGCAATCAAATCAAGTATGTTAAGGATTATATAATGCTTCAAACCAGAAAAAGATGGGTTGGCATTTCTGATAATTTGTAGTATAATTCACTAATAGATATTATTTTAAGTCCTGCTAGTCCGATTATTTTGACAAGCCATTATATCAATATTTTATAATATTCTTAAGATTTGAGACTATTCAATGGTATTACTATGAAAATTAAAAAGTTAATTAAGACGGTTATGGGTCTAGCATAGGGAGGCTCATTGTGGGAAACAAGCATCTGTTCAAATTGGTTTTGTGAGGTTTTTATAGTCTTCACTAACAATAATCAAAACCAGCCTGACCCTCAGTACTTGTTCCATTTTAAGACTAGAAAATCTGTTCTATTACAGAATGTGTGATTTATGATTTTTTTTTTTTAACCCTACTGTATTTTTTTCCTGTTATATTTTAGGACTCCCCCCAAATGAGCATGATTTTAAGTGGCAAAACTTCCTGCAGCAAATGGAGAGGACCTCACCGTTTTGCAGAGCTGAGATTGCATCCAAACTCCTTTGCAAGTATCCGGACAAAAAGTCTTGCCTTCCATCCTTTCCAGTGGGACTTCAGGTAGGAAAAGGATTGCACGTTCTGTTGGTCCAGCTGATGAAAGGATGCAATGTCCACCTGAGTGATTCATTGCACAGAAATGATGGGTACATAGGCAAGGTCGGCTCCTGCAGAGCTTTTATCTAAGCAAATTCAGACTCTCTATTTACTGTTGTCCAAACAATTTTTGCATTTCTCTTGGGTAGCAGTGTCATTAACATCAGGGATTTGGTCACCCAGAGTTGGGCCCGCTTTAAATTTTGATGCTGAAAATATTCTTCTAGTTGAAAAGGTAAAAGGTAGCTGAGCTCTCTTGGAAACTCTTGCTCTAGTGTGAGCTGTGAACAAACTTGATGTGTGTTTAGAAGCTCTGTCTCGTTACTTTCATGTGCTTTGAAGGGTGTTGTTCCTCTCCATGTGCTTCATGACCAAAGCTGTGCTCTGTGAGTGCACCTAAGGTACACTCCTGTGTAGGTAAAAAGAAGGGCACACTTCTCTGTTCAAAGTAGGGTGATTTTATGGTAAAGCTAGACATATGTTTAACATAGCAGTTTTTTAGAAGTATGTTTCTGTCTAGGCTTCTTTAGAATAAATTTCTTCTAATGCTTTTTAAAATCCAAATCATTATGCATTGGCATGATTGGAGCTGCAGATTTGTAGCTATCTGCCTTTCTAGAATATCAAAGGCATGAGAGGAAAATGTTTGGCTTAGAGGAAGCCAGGATGGGAAAGAAGGGATGCAAACAGACATCAGACTAAGTACAACTTTCTGAAATTAAATCCTGCAGGTCAAATTAGAAACATATCTGTCAAGGTATTCTTATCACATATAGAACAGCTAATTTAAATACCATTATAAAAAGTTAATTAAGCATAATCTGCAAAAACCTGAAGTATAAAACTAAAGGACTAAAATTAATAGTGCAAGAATGAGATTCGTTCAGTTCTAAAGTAATGGTTTTTACATGATATCTTCAGTTAAACCATAGACTCATTTGGGGACTGCAGGATAGTAAATTTTTATCAGGATTTAATTTTGTTTAATTTAGAGCAGAGTTCTGTAATAACATTTACCATAGACTACTCAAATTAGGTTAATTACGTGTGTCAATTTTTGTTCATAAATCATTTTTAAAAATAGATTTGGGACACAAGGTGGGTAATACACTACATTAGTGATAATGTATTTTAGAGTGTTGTTTTTATTTGGATGCACCAGAAACTGATGGTGCTGTTCATTATGTATTTGTAAAGACCATAAAGTCATAAGTGGAAACAACATAAGATTTGATGAGATGTCCCAGGATTAAGCAGGGCAAGTTCTCATGAATGACCGTGAATCAAATCCAAAATACAGAAATTAAGCTATCGCTTGGAAATGATGTACAGAACATGACCTCACTATGTTTCTTCACAGTGATTGCAAGTAGCTTTTATAGGAAAGCAAACATCATTCATTTCTTATCACCTTTGAAAACCTTTTCCAAGAGTGCGGGCATTCCATGTAGCGTTCTTCAACAAGTGGATAACAAAAGGGAAACCTTTTGAGCTGCAGGTGTCCTCCTGTTGACAGGGTTGTCTAACTAGTGGTTCATACAGCACGTTCGGAAAATGAATCGATCCACCAAAACACTCTTTTATTGAAAGATGTTTCTTTTCATTGCTGACACAGAATATGTGCTTCTTTCTACAATGAAGGTATGTGCAGACATCATTCTCTTTTCCAAAAGCAGATAACTTTGTTTTAAAAATCAGTTCAGTTGCCAAATGATTGCAGTGTACTTATCTGCCACATTATTTGCAAATCTCAAGAACTTAACAGCTAGAAAATTATTAGTTAAGGGACATCGTAAATCTTAACACAGCCCACACAGTAAGCACGTTGGCCTGAATCCAATCCTTGCAGCTGGCCAAAACACATTTTTAATGTGACCCAGGAAAGGAGAATTTAAATGGCTTTACATTCTCTCAGTGTCGAAAAGTCACCAGTTCTACCTGCAAAGTAGCCTAGGGCAGGTTCAAAGCCCCCTACATTGCAGCTTGTAGCCTCAGGGGCTACTCTAGAAGATAAGGAACTGTGATACTCTGGTCAAACAGCAACTTTCACAAGCCAGGTGCTGGAGACTGGGAGGAGGGCTATTGCATGACTAAGCTGGCAGTGTTTCAGCAGAGAATAAACTTATCATGATAAGCAAGTCAGGAAGTTTGATAGAAAGGGGTAATAAAGCCAATTTAATGACCTGTAGTAGGAGCCGGAAATCTGATGTATTTTTCTGATCAAACATAAAGGAATATTTATTTCCTCACAGAACCTTCTCTGGCCTATAGTTATGAAAGTGAGGTGTGGTATTTGTCAGTATGATTTCTATATTGGAGTATATTTTTTCAAAGGGTAGACGTTAAAGTAGGTGCATCTGGACTGGGAGTCCAACAACGCTAGCAAGTACAGCGTAATTTTGTCAGATATGGCAGCTTCTGAGAACTTTCCAAGGAAAATTCAAATTCTAATAGGAGGAGTTCAGTGGATCCCTAGAAAGTAGATTTGGTATCTTAGTCATCTATCTATTGATTTATCTGTCTGGTTTATCTAATCAGCTTTATCATGTGAATCTTTTAAAATCTAATTTTATTTAACCTACCCGTGTTTTTTTAACAATCCTATTGCTGTGTTATTTTAGGGGGGAAGCTGCAACGAATAAATGAAATTACAAAAAGGAAGAAAGTTTTATTTTCCTTTATTATTTTATTTATTTTTAATTTCATATTCTTTTCCTTTTATTCTTTGTCTTCTACTTTTCTTTCTTCTTAGTACACTAGAAAGAGCTTGTTGATTATTTTTTTTTCTTCTACATAAATCTGGCATTGCTAAATGCTTGTGCTTAATGAGACGATTGCCAACACCCAGCAGAGCCCCGATTTGTCTGTGCTTTGTGGGTAACTCCATTAACTGCAGTGAGATTGCAACACCTGTTTAGGAGTTACGGCTCTAATAATATTGTGGAACGTGCTTTTGGGGATGATCAGAGAATACAGATTTGTCTGGGACAGAGAACGTGTGGCATGCAGAGCATGCATGCATAAATACATGCGCACGCACACACAGACAAATCAATGTTTTCAGTAGAGTAAATGGATATAGTACAACAAAGAGAAAAGACAGGATGCTGCTGTTTTTGCAAAGGACGCAGCTGTCTCCTATGTTGGTGGATGAGCCCCTGTGAATGCAGGGGCCCCACCATTTCGTAGCAGTCGTGCCGGGAACTCAAAACGCTGGGTGTATAAGAAAGTTGTGTCTCGTTCCCACCACACAGGATGATGTAGAGAAATGGTCTGACTCTTAGTATGTCACAACATGGACCTGCTGGCCAAAATCTTTCAGGCAGTCACGTTGGTTTGGGGTTGAGGAGGGAAGCATCCCTTGCTGACGGATACAGCAGTATCACAAAACAGAAACTATTCCCTCTCTGAAGACACTGTCCAGGGCTTTTTTTTTCTATGACTCCCAGGTGGCACACCTCTACATCACTGAAACATCACATTACCAAACGGGTGCAGGTTGTGCTGTGACACAAATGTGGCTCCTGTTGATTAATTACGAATAGGGTGATATTGTGTGTTTCTTTGGTTCTCAGATGACCTGAAGGTTGGTGAAATGTTGGTGGCTAGCCCTCTTGGGATAAGACTGCACTGAAATTTGGAGGTGCGATTGTGTCATCAGGGACAGTGCCCAGATACACTTAAACCCGGCTGAGAGTAAGAGCGAAAGTGTATCAGCACAGACTCAGCGTGGCCGCCTGCATCCTGAATTCCTGGAGAGCTTGTTCAGCTCCTGCCCAGCTCCTTGTCATGGTTGCTATTATTTCCTGAACTGGTTCATTTGAAGTCTGTGCAGATGTGCCTACGCATACTGCACTGAAAACTATACACATACCCCTAGGCTCCTAGGAAGAGCTGGTTAATATTTATTCCACTCAAAGGCTCTTTAATTTAGCCAGCAATGGCATAACATGATCCAGTGTCTGAAAATGAGAGTTAAAAGCATTCAAGTTGGAAATAAAAGGCCAGCTTTTTAACAGCAAGGGTAATTAATCATTGGCATAGTTCATCCAAATAGTAATTTCTTTTTCATGTAGCTCTTTAAGAAGGACTTGTAATTCTCACTTAAAATACAGGAGTGTCTCACTGGTAAAATTCCTCTGTAGTAAAGGAGCTGCTACAATTACCTAAGGCCCGTATTCCACTTCAGCAGTTGGCTTTAGGGCTTTGTACAGGGGTGCACACATAGTTGTAAATGGCTTGTAGCAGGCAGGAAGATGAACCAGATTCTGCTCTTTGTCCCATTTGGTCTGTTACAAACAAGTGGTAGGTTTGTTGTAGGTGCTAGCAAGCTGTGCAGTTTAATTTTCATTCTTCAAAACCCCAGTCTCAAGATTTTTGTGCAGAATCCCAAAAGCACTGCTATTTGTTAAAGCTTTCATTGTAGGAGGCAAGGAGGTGTGTGCTCCTCTTGGCTTTTGCCATCAGAGATTTATGTTTGTGTTTATTCAAAAACTCTTCACTAATATGAAGTGAAAGAAGTAATATAAAAAAAAAAAATCTAGTCCCAAAAGTTTTCTACCTCCCTAATGCTACTTTAGAACTAATATATTAATGTATTTACTTAAGAAATAAATCACTATTCATATTGTTTCTCACCTTTTCTTGCCCAAACCTTTCTATTTTCCATTTATTATCTCTCCTTGTAGCACAATGCTAGCTGTTTGTCAGAGACAAGGTTTCACTGCTAAAATAATATGCTATTCATTACTAGAAGCCTGATAATCAGCCCTATCTTAAAGTGGTTTTGGCCTTGAAGAGTTGTGATCTTCTGTAATGAATGCTTTTTATGTTACATAATGTGACTTGTCATATTTGAGAAAGGGAAAAAAAATTAATTTGAAGCAAAATGTTCCGTGGATACTGTGTGTGTGTTTTCTTGAGGTTATGAAGCTCTGGAACAATACTGACATCCAAAGCAGACTTTCCAAAGGTTACATGCAGCTGCCGTTCTCTTCCTCCCCGCCACCCTTTCTTGTTGTTCACATTGAAACTCCTTGTTTAGACTTCTGGTCTCTGCTCATGTTTCACATGTCCTTTTTGCTCTTACCTTTTCAGTAACCTGCTCACTATTCTCTTCTTTTTGATTTTGGAGCTGGTTTCCGAGTTGTTCCTTACTTTTGGAGAGTAAACATAATCACACTTAATTTTGGTTGCTTTCTCCCTCACAATGCTTGCCCAACACATTTGTATTTTGTACCTACTGAGCTAAATTAGATTTTATCTTCTTAGGATCAAGTTTTGTACTGGTTCATATGTGTTCATTGCATGCAAAATTCTGGTGTTAGGTAGAAAATTGTGAATAATATTTATTCATTGGCTTACCTGATGCAACTTTGTTTTGCACGTAATTTGTCTCATTTCACTACCAGGTATCAGAAGACCTAGCTCCACTGAAGCCAAAGTGCTGCTGACTTCAGAAGAGAGAGAATTAAATCCCAGCATATCTAAATGATTCTTGAATGAGAGGTAAGATCCAGGCTGGCACTCTGTACAGGAATGTCATCAGTTTCCTATATTTTTAACTCATGTTGAAATGTTCTTTTTGAACGCGCCTACGTGTGCATGCAAGTGTCAGTCCAGTAGACTCAGGAAAGAGTTTTCCATTTAGAAGTAGATCCGAGTAATGCAAGATTAATGAGATCAATTTGTTCTGGTCTTTCACTGACTTTCTGATTACTTTTAGCACTGGCTAGAATCCAGCATGGATAATTACATTCTTCCTACCTAATTCCCCCTGTAGTTTCAGTTGCATATGGCATTCTTTGGCTCCTGTTGTTTTTTTGTTTGCTGGGAACTATTAAACTGTTCTACATTTCACCTCAGAGTTGGCTGCATTTCAATAGCTCATGAAGTGTTTCATATTTTGTGTTGTTTATAAAGCACCTTGGGACTAATTTGGATTAAGGGTCCCACGTGAATTGAAGAATATATTATTTCCATCCCTGACATCTTTCATAACTCATAGATCTTAGAGTTTTACTAAATATCTCTCCATAGAATTGCTGGGGTTGGAAGGGAGCTCTGGAGATCAAATAGTCCTCCCCCTGCTTGGAGCAGGGTCAGCTACAGTAGGTTGCTCAGGACCATGTCCAGTTGAGTTCTGCATATGTCCAAGAATGGAAACTTCACACCCTCCCTCAGTATCCCGTTGCAGAGCTTGACCACTCTTACTGTAAAAAAGTTATTTGTTATGTTTATGCAGAATTTCCTGTGTAATGATTTGTGTCCTTTGTCTCCTCTTCATTGATGGGATATCACTGAGAAGGGTCTGGCTCCATCTTCTTTACTGTCTCCCATCAGGTGTTTGTACACATTCATAGGAATCCCACTGAGCCTTCTCTTCTCCAAGTTAAACATTTCTCAGCCTCTCCTCGCATGTCAGATACTCCATGCCCTCAGTCATCTTCTCGGCTTTTTGCTGGACTCACTCTAGTCTGTCCATGTCTGTCTGGTCCTGGGGAGTCCAGCTGTGGACACAGCACTCCAGATGTGCTCTCCCCAGTGCTGTGTAGAGGGGAATAATCATCTCCCTTGACCTGCTGGCAGTGCTATTTCTAATGCAGTTGATGCTCTTGGTTATCTTTGCCACAAGGGCACATTGCTGGCTCGCATTCTCAGCCTGTGTTTTCAGAATTTTACTCAGTCTTTCACTTCTTTTTGCCCTTCAAACTGTCAAAAAATTGCAAGCTTTAGTTTAGAACTTCTTCATTTTCAAGTCTACTTGCTATAATCTCTGTAATAAAGTAGATTACATTGTAGGTGGTAAAGTAGGTCCCAAATCAGAAGTTTCAAGAAAGCATGTGAGCCTCAAAAACTTTATTTCTCCCAATACTTCTCGTAGTGTTTGAGAGTTTGCATAAAATTGTGACTTAATGAAATAAGGTTGCAACTGGAAAAATTAGTATTACAGTATTACAAGCATGGAGAATCAAGCTTTCTGATGACTGAGGTTGTCCTATTATGTAGTTTTAAGCCTCAAAGGAAGGGGTTTCAATGGCGTGAAGAACTGATTAAAAAATAATAGCATACCTTATAACACGGATAAAAAGGATAACCTAATTAGAGCAGTGTAAAGGCGTATGGCGATCTCGCATTCATTTCTAGCTCAGCTGCAGACTTTCTGAATAACTGGCAGAAGTTGTTTATCTTTTCAGGTCTTTATATTTATCAGTAAATTAAGGAGGAAGGGCATTCCTGAATGCTCATTGTTACCCTAAAACAGGGAAAGAGGGAGTCATCTTTATTTTGCAGAGCTGATCCAGGGGGGAAAAAAATCTGCTAATTATCAGACCTTTGAATGTTATCATAATAAAAGCAGTAGGTGTGTGTATATATATATATTTTAAAAAAAAAACCCAACATAAAAACAAAAAACAAAACCAAACCAAACCTAAAAAAATCTAGATCCACAGTTAAAATTCGCACAATGTGTGCTTTTAATTTTTTTTCTTTTTCTGGTGTAGCTGCAGTTGTCCTTCATTTTAGATAGCCTGTGTCCAGTTTCATCATACTGTACTGCCTACTTGAAATGAGAATTTAATTTCCAGTTCAAATTCAGGGAATAATTGGGGAATTATATCTGAATTTTAAAAAATGAAGGAGTAAAGATTTTCTTGGAATCCTTGTAAAGACCATTAAATGGCAGTTATAAGACCAGCATAATAAAATGAAATTGTGGCACATTTCTCATTGACATGCTTTCTGCAGTTATGTTGGACTTGAAAATTCACTTCTAAGGTGTGTTAATCGCTAATTCACCTTGTGGACTTTTCCTCCTGCATTTTGAATTGCCAAAAATATAAAAATACCTGTTTGTGGGGGTTTTTTATACACTGTTCCTTATAAGTAGCTCTAGAAATGCTTTGTCTGACAAGTCAGGGTCTTTATCTGTTGTTGGGTTGGGGTTGGTTTTTGTATTTTATCAACATAGAGTTTAAAATTAGTTTGGCAAACAAATATGTCCACCGGTGTTTTCAAAGCTTACCTGTCAGGATCCCCTGTTGGTATTAAGCGCATTGGCATCCATGCAAGGATATTTATCCTTTGTTTCCAGTTAAACTCATGGGGAACTTTAGACATAAATCCTGCAGAGCTAATTCCCCATCCAGATCTGATCATTGATTTTTCTTCTTTTTTTGGCTATATTCAGTATGGCTGAATGTTGCTGACATAGTACCTGTTTCATACTTTTGAGATCTTGGTGAGCTTTCTGATTTTAGGTATTAATATCCCATTTTTTCTAAAGTGTAGAACTTGACTGATTTTAATAGCATTAAAATAATTTTGCAAATGTGGAATTCCATTCAGGACTCCCAGGCTGCAAAGCTGTAGGTAGGGTCCCAAGGTAGAGAACTGAATCTGAATCCTCTTGAGAAGAGAGATCAATTTTTAATTCTAGCTACTCAACAAAGGTCTCTTTCTATTAGCTTGTCTTGATCTGAAGGGTAGTGCTATGATTCTTGCAATAAGTCTACAGTTATTTGAAAGATTAATTAGTTTTCATCCCTTCCAAAACAGAAAAAAAGTGACTATGACGATATAAAAACTCTAAATTTGATTATAAAGTAACTTAAAAAGCTGATTGTTCCCCTTTGTTATTTTAGACTGTCAAAATAATATCTGTCCATAGCATAGCAAGTTAACCTAATCTCTTATAACAAGTTGTAATGTTTACGCTGCTGCTTTTCATAAGATCCATTTCACGTCCCTGAGACAGGAATGTTACCATCTTTAAAGCTGATGTTCCAAAAATATCTTACTTTAGTAATAGTTTCTGTCACAGATGGTGACAGGAATGGTATTATGTCTCTGACAGTACTGGAAGAGTTATTAGTACAGAGAAAGTTAGTGTTTTGAATGCTGCCTTCTACATGCACCGTTCATTTTGAGTCTTACCATATCCTCTGTTGGAACTGCAGCAATTACTGTGGCATCATTCCCAGGTTCTGTTATTTACAGTATTCCCTTCTCCAGGAGAGTTATTTTTGTATCCTAGTGGTGATTGTTAAAACAGTGATATAATTTTTGTCTTGATGGTCACAATTTTAGTAATTTAGTTTGGTTCACTAGGGCACTGACGCTAAAGGAAATTTCCAATGGGTTTAAGAGGCAGATCTTGTGCTCATATCCTGTAATTTCTTGGGAAAGCCCCAGTTGATGGAACCTGTCTGCTCTAGACTTGGAAACTTCACCTGATTTCATTTTATTAAGTGAATCAAGTGTGTCTGACTCATAATCATAAGTATGTCTGTATTAAGACCCAGCTAAGGCCATAATCCCACTTTGTTGGCTCGTTACAAATGTGCACCAGGGTCTATGTGATGAGTGCTGGATGATGCATGTTCTCCAAAAGTGTGGAATGGAAAGCGAGTTGTAGTAAGATCTTCTTTCAGATATTACACAGAACTGTAAGACAAAGTGTCATTTAACTAAATTCACAAACTATGAAACTCAAGAATTTTTGTGAATTTTTAGCTAGGTACCATGTGTTTGGTAACTTATTGAAAGAGTTGGGAGGCTTGTTAAGATTCTACAACAGCAGACGGACGAAATCTAGCACTGAAATGAAATAACTTCAATACTGTCAAAGCAGGATACTTTAACTGACCATTCTAGAGCCTTACAAGTCATTATATCCATAGAAAAATTTTGAGACCTTGCAAAAACTAAATTCTTTCTGTCTTTTTAAAATCTCAGATATTCTCAGAATTGGGTAAAAAACCGTCTTTTAACCTAGCAGTGTTTTGAGTGATAAGTTTAAACTCTTTTCTGAATGAGATCTCAGTGTGATATGTTGACGTGGTTTAACCCCAGCCAGCAACTAAGCCCAACCCAGCCACTCACTTACTCCTCCCCGGTGGGATGGGGGAGAGAATTGAAAGAGTAAAAGTGAGAAAACTCATGGGTCGAGATAAAGACAGTTTAATAGGTAAAGCAAAAGCTGCAGTCGCAAGCAAAGCAAACCAAGGAATTCATTCACTCCTTCCCATCGGCAGGCAGGTGCTCAGCCATCCCCAGGAAAGCACACATAACGGTGACTTGGGAAGATAAATGCCATCACTCCGAACGTCCCCCCCTTTCCTTCTTCTTCCCCCAGCTCTACGTGCTGAGCATCACGCCATACGGTGTGGGACAGCCCTGGGGTCAGCTGGGGTCAGCTGTCCCAGCCGTGTCCCCTCCCAGCTCCTTGTGCCCCCCAGCCTCCTCACTGGTGGGGTGGGGTGAGGGGCAGAAAAGGCCTTGACTCTGTGCAAGCACTGCTCAGCAGTAACCAAAACATCCCTGAATTACCAACACTGTTTCCAGCACAAATCCAAACCATAGCCCCATACCAGCTACTATGAAGAAAATTAACTCTATCCCGGCCAAAACCAGCACATATGTGAATTTTTTCCTTCCTGAAGTTCAGTATCCTTTAAAGCCCCGTGTGTACTACACTGTTTACTCTCCAGAAAAAACTTCCGTCTTGTTTGGCTAAGACAAGTGCTAACTAAAGCACTTCACCTTCATTGCCAAGTTAATGGCACCTTGTGACTGGTGGCCTCATCCTTTTGAGTCATGAGTGGTAACGGCTGGAGAAAGTAGTTACTGCCTTATGAGAGAAGTCATGTGATAGGGAATATCACCCATTGCAGCCCTGCTCTTTATCTTCTCACTGAAGCTCCGAGATTTAGGCTTGTTTCTTAATAGCTTTACTGTAATCCATGCTTGTCATTGTGATATGTATCTAGGAGGGAGGTATTAAGTATTAATAAACCTGCTATTTAGCTTGGTTTTGCAAGGTAGAGAAAATTGAGATCCTTATTTGTCAAGGTATTTAAAAGCATGTTAAAAGTCCCATTAAAATCAGTGCAACTGCTCACATGCTTAAAGATAAGGCTTTGTCAAGACTAAGACCACTGCTCAGTACTTGACAGAATATAGCCCTAAATATATTGTCTCTGTATTTCTACATTCTCTAGATTTGCACATTAAATAAGTCAGTCATCCTTACAAGATTACAGATTCCAATAAAGCATTTAATATCTGAAAGTCTTCACTTTTTCATCTTACATAAGCATCATGAAATCTTAATGTTATTAGAGGTTAAATAATTTATGTTGCTTGCGTAAGAGAAAATGGCATAGAGTGCCCATAATCTGTGGGCATGAATTTCTAAATGTCTCTTACTGACAAAATACAACATGTATTTGGATCAGGAAAATGTTTGTTCATGCCTACCCGTCCCTCCCCCCCAAAAAAAAACAAAAAAAAAAAACCAACCAAAAAACCAAACAGACCAAAGGAAAATAACAATATAAATCAAGAAGACAAGTCAAAGAACAAATAGATATTGCTGCGGAAGTGCTCAGTTATTTTCTAAAGTGACATTGTTTTCTCCATGCAGTAGTAGCTTCATCAGTCATTAAGAATTACACAAGTACCTGTTCATTCTGTCCTTTAAAAAAAATGTATTGCATGCCAACTGGAATATATGTGAACCAAGATTTAATGGTACACTCTACCATCAGCTTGTTTGAAAGATTTACAAGAGAAGTTCTCTCGCTTATTCAGGTAGAGATCTTACTGATTCTGTTTCAAGGTTGCAGTCATCAACAAGGAAGGCATTTAGACAGAAGGCAAATGTAGCTTATAGATCTGCAGTTGGACTGAGAAATTCAGAAAGTCATAGGAAACGTCTGAGAATAGCTGTCTAAGCAGATAGTTTAAATCCCATAAATTGTGCAGCAGAGAAACGAAGAGCGGAGATAAGCCATTGCTGATGGGTTTTTAACTTGCTGATTCATTTCCTTATGTAGTACAGATTTGGTTTTGGGTTTGGACTTCTATTTATTTTATTTACTTATTTATTTTGAATGCATCCCTCCAGAAAATTATATTATGAAATAGTAATGCAATGATTCAAGTTAAATTCCAAACATGCCTGTGATTTGGGTTTGGAACCAAATTTTCCCAAGATCATGAACTTAGGGTTCCAGTTCAGGGACATCAATAATTTAAACATCGGGTTTGTCTCTGAACGCTGAATTTGAAATTAATCTTTTCTGCAAAGTATCACAAAAAGTCTTAAGCCTGCAAAATAAGGTAAATTAAGAGAAAACTGCAGAAAAGAAAACTTTCATCTTAAAGTAGAAAACCATCTTTGCTTCATTCAGGGCTTGTGTTTGTAATTTTAGTGTCTCACCTTCCAAACAAACTCTATTGTTTGAGTTTTGAGTCTAATGTGCTTGCTTGTTTGTGATAAAGATAACACTTCCTGACTGTACACTGAACTGCTACAAAATAACTAAAGCTAATAAATTTGAATAAGGAGAAAATTAACGATGTTATTTACTACTTCTCATTAAGGGCATTAAAACAGATGTGTCTCAAGGAAAAAAAAAGATTAATTAATAGAGGCCAGTAAGTGCAACGTTTAAAATGAAAGCAATTTTAAAATATTTACTTGTGAATAGCTTATAATGGAATACTTAATTAAAAAAAAGTAACCAATTAAAAAATCATGGCAAAAAATGAAATTAAATTACAATAAACCTGATGACTTCCAGCAATTAGAAGTCTAAACTGTAGGTCCCATCTGCTTAATAAATATTCCATCAGAAAAGTGTGATGCAAGAATTTGAATGACATGATTTTAAGAATTTAGCCATCAGCTTCCCTGCCTCTTTCTCACTGCTGTCTAAGTAGAAGGTATAATCCAGAGGCAAACCAATATGCAGAGAGTTGGAGAGAACTGCACATGTAGAGGCCAGAAGATTCATGAGAAATTACTTGGTTGTGGTGACAGCCAATAGATGCTAGAAAATTGGCCTGTTGTGATGGAAAATGACTGAGTTAAGTAAAAGTGTTGCAAGACGATGCAGCAGGATTGAGTCTTTACCTGATGTCGTAGCACAGGGTTTGGAATGGGCATTGTCTGAGGGTGTTGCATTTTGGGGTATGTACCAAGAGGTTTCTTCTGATCACATCTCTTGAATATAAACATGTTCTACAGATGAAGGCACCAAACTTCAATGGTTTTTTCAAAGCTGTAAGGTGGTTTTTCAGCAGCAGAGCTGGGGGAAAAAGTAAGTTCTGTTGGCTCCTGAATGTTTTTTCAGCTTCAAATCAGCTTTCCATTTTTTTTTTTTGTCCACTCCCTGGTTTAAAAAAAAAAAATCTACAAAATTTACTTTAATTGAATGGCTTTGTATTAAACAAGAAGGGTTTCAGGGTTTTATGGTAGATGCTGGGATGGTCTTAGGAAGATATCAAGCCCTATCTTTTTATTATTAAGAACAACTTTAATGAGGGAAGTAGAATGAAATTAAATTGTGGAATAGGTGAGTCTTCAGTCACCTTTTGATAGGTGGTAGCTAATAATAACGTTGTAAGAACAAGTTGCTTTTTGATAGTTTGCAGGCAGTTGATGGAATAGACTTGGGCTGTGGGGGTTGTAGCCTATACACAAGTAGTAGAAGGAGCAACAAGTCTTCTATGAGGCCTTCATTAGTTGTAGAAATCCAATTCGTCCTGAGGGTAAGTCTGCGATGTAAGCAGAGAGTTTCAGGCTATTTTACACAAAGTTTTCTGTTTACGTTTTTTAGCTCCTTCCTGACCTTGGACGGGAGGTTGGAGTCAATAAAGTGCATTTCTCTTTTCCGCTGCAAATACTTCAGTATTGAGGAAGTTTGGTTGGTTAGTTGGGGTTTTTAAAACTCTTGGTTGCATTTTTAAACTTTTCATTCCATGCGTGTTTTCCAGTTTGACCTCTCAGAATTACAGTATTAAAATTTCCACAATGAAACATTTTTTGACGTAGCAGTTGTAAAATCTTTATTACTGAGGAATTATACTTTAGTGACTAGCACTGGAAAATGCACTTTCCTCCAGGTAAAGTGTCCCTACTTTTCTGTATTTTTCTCTGTCTCTAGCAATTAAATGCTGTCTAACTCTGCTTACAGAAGCATTCCCGTCATGTTGTACCTGCTCCTTGTGAGCCCCATCAATGTCAAGGAAAAGTCTATCACTTACTGCTGTGAGTTTTAAACAAAGCTCAGGGTCATGAAAGCATCCCTGTCCCATCCAGGCAGTAAGAATGGACTTGCATTTAAGCACAGAAAAATAATTTCATTTGAAATGTCTGAGATTTCCCACTAGCTCAAGCTCTCTCGAATGATTAAGTATTTGGCTGAATTTTGGATCTAGTAAGTAAGAGTACTACCAAATGTTTCAGTGGTTGCACAGCCAGGTACAACCTGATTAAGATGACAGGCAGAAGGGTAACATGCTGGTTGAGGCTGTAAGATCACCTCACAGTCTCTGTGAATTCCCACTGGCGTCAAAAGCACCGCGTCTTTCCATTGTGTCGAGGCAGTTTCAGCTAGATTGAAACAAGTCTCCGAGGCTTTGGCTGTATACGTAGCTTATATCTTCTTATTGGAATGGGAATAAACACTTTGAAGGCATAGTTTGACAGGTAACGTAACACCACTGAATGATAGTACGAGGGGGTAGATGGCTGGAGTTTGTTTTCATTTTCTTCCTTCAAAAGAATGGGGATGGAGGTTAGTAGAAACAAGGGAGCTTTTAAAAGTAACATCTAATATGTGATTCAGTATACAGCCTCAAATACTTAAAAAATATATATATAATTCAAAGTAAACAAACCCAACATGATTCACAGTGTTCAATAACAGCAGTGCAAGGTCAATTAGCCTTAGTACAAACTGCAAATACTTTCAGACATATAATAGAACCCCTAAAAAAACAGCGCATGAGCAAATCAAGAAACGTAACTGATGTACATGCTTACCAGCACACTTCCTGAGTCGATTCCGAGGCTTTCTGAAAAGTTTTGGAGCTGGAAACAGCAAAGGCGGAAAAATGCCAATTATTTTGGGAGAGCAGTACCTTCCATTGCTTTTCACACTCCAGTGCCTTGTCACTGTTTAAAGAATTGGGGCTGAGAAAAAGTGTATTTCAGCTTTTGTCAAACCTT
This sequence comes from Nipponia nippon, assembly GCF_047370975.1. Taxonomy (NCBI): domain Eukaryota; kingdom Metazoa; phylum Chordata; class Aves; order Pelecaniformes; family Threskiornithidae; genus Nipponia; species Nipponia nippon. The sequence continues at coordinate 3,896,728 of NW_028262330.1, forward strand.
GGGGGCAAGCTAACAGGTGACTTTTTCACCCTATCTTCGTGCATTTTCTTCAGTTGCACTCCAATTCCCAAATGTGGTTTTACCATTTCAGTTCTGATGAAATACAATGCATAGTTTGCTACATGCAATACAATGGCAATTACAGTAATTATTACGGTTCTGTTCCTGTGCTGAAATCTCATTTTAGATTGGAATCTGAGAGCAAGGGCAGAAAATATATGCCTTTTGATGGTTGGTTGGCTTTATTGTCTGTGACTAGCCAACCCAGTGCTTGAAAGAATGGGAGATTACTCTGTCAGTCTTAATTTTGATCAGAAACCAATCATAGCAGGGAATCATTTATGAATGGATGAGCAGTATCAAGCATCAATCTTTGTTAACAGTTTATCAGTGGTAAAAACAAACCCCTAGTCATAGATTTTAGCTGAAATAATATTGAGATTGAAGCCTGCCACAGTGGAAATAAAAAAGTAAAAAGAAATTACTATTAACATTTAGAGGGAATGAAGACCATGCACGTTAGGCATGACGTAGATCCATCAGCCATTGCAGTAAGCATTAATTTAGCTTTCTGCAACACTTGGATAACTCGGATATAAGCCTGGTGTGGAAAATAACATGCACATCGCTGTTAACCCTGCCTGCTAAAATGTAATAGCAATTCTTTCCACTAACTTAACCAACTGGTATCAAGTTATTAGATGCAGATTGCCAGGATAGTGCGACGAGCAGGTCTGTTGCACAAACTGTTAAGTTTAAAAAATAAACACATTTCATGTCAACATCTATTGGAAATACCTAAAATGTTTTTTGAGCTATCACTTTTCTGTGTGTTTACAAATAAGTTTGTGGGGTTTTGGGTGGGAGGGGGTGGACTTTCGAATATTCACATTTCCACGAAAACAGGATTTCAGTCATTACCTAGGGAATAGAACACATCTATTGTTCTATCCAGTATGGGCAAAGCTAGGGGGGTTGTTTATAGCATAGAGGAAATGAGAATAAGTGTGCATTTCTTTGATTTAGGGGCATGAGAGGAGGGGTTGGGGGTCTGAGGGCATATTTTATTTTGCAGAATTATTTCAGGGTACAGAGGAGGAGAGAAGCTATTCCAAACTGAGAGTCTAACTCTGTAGCACTAATTTCCACTCCAAATTTACTGCATAGTTCAACTGAATGTCTCACTGTGAAGATACCAACGTGCTGGATCTTCATCTTCTTGAAGGCACCAGAAGCACATGTCCACAAAGGCCAATGCCCATAGGACATGATTTATTTGGTGAGAGAAAGAGGGGGAGCAGGCAGAAGAGAGAGAAAAAGGCAAACATGAATAATGTTACCAGATTTTGCCCTCTCGGTCAAGTATTACATTGAAAGTCTTGACTTCCTATTTTTCCAGCTGTATCTCTAATTATCTTTCTTCCATTCAAGTATGTTTGTGTCCCATAACCATAAAAGCCGTAATCTAGAATATATGATCATAAATTCATGGTAGTGCTCAGAAACTAAAATATTGCACTTCAGTGTTACAAAAAAATAATATATATTTTGGATAGAGACATGACTTACAAGGTTTTGAATACTCAGTTTGGCAACAGTTTACGAAGTTTAGGATGAGAGACTCGTTCTGGAGGTGGAACCTAGAGCTGTGCCCCAGTTAACCCGGGATTCTTCCCATTTAACCAGTGCCCGCTGAAATAGTCCCCGAGGACCTACTTGTGAGAGATGACCAGAATCTTTTGCTAATTCAGTCTCGCAGGAAGGTATGCAAAGAAATGCTAAGTACCTCCCCAAATTGGTCTCTGAGACTGACTTCAAAAGACATCACTTAAGGGCCCCTCTGAAAAGCACTGGAGATTCAAAGGGTCCCGGCTACGGGGAGGGAATAAGGCAGAGCAGAAGGAGTGTGTGCAATGCAAACAGAAATGGGAGCAGAAGTACAGCTATGAGGAGAAATTTTGAAAGTAAGAAGAAATAAAAGCTTGATCTTGCTATGTCAAAGAAAAGAGGAGTCAATGAGGAGATCTGAGGATTTCTATAGACTTCCTAATCTTCAAAGACTTTAAAAAATATTAAGGTTTGGGATTTTTTTTTTATCATTTGTAACATTATGTGGGACAGAGCAGATATAAAAAGCGTTTAGGCATGTATAAAACAAAAACATTAAAAAAAAATCCAAACAGCACCCAAGGTCCTTTTGCAAAGCAGCCCACCTCCCTCAGATAAGGCAGGCTGAGTTTTATCATCTTATCCAAGATGAATAAAATTTCAAAGTTCAAGCCTGGCTCAGTGGCAATTTAGACTAGAAGGGAAGTTGTTTCCAGTGTAAATTGTGAGACTGATAACTGTCAAGTGACATTGATGAGCACAGCCCCTTGGAGAAAAGTTGAACATAGAACCAGAATATTATAACAGAATATCCCCTTGGCACACTAAACAAAGCTAAAACTCTCATTAGCATGCCTATACTTCCCTTTTGCCATTGACATTTCTGATCCCAAGGGTGTTATAATGAAACAATATACTGCAAACTGCCCCAATTTTGTTACTGTTTTTATTGCTGATGCTATTTGGAAGGAAATTGTGCTTGACCTTTAACTGGGTAAGTTTACAGTCAGGTCTCAAGGAGCTGACAATTAGCAACTAATCAATAAAGAGTATCATTGGCTGGGTAGTTCCTTTTCCTGCTAGGTTTAGACTCTTACTGATCTACAAATGTCTGTAGTTTAAGTTGCATCAAGGCCTTGAAGGTGGACATCAGTGTAGAGGCAGGAAGCAATGCTGCCCAGCTTGACCATTCAGATGCAGGTGGTAAATGTTACTTCCAGTTCTGTTGACTTATTTTTAGATGCCTTAGAGGAAAACAGGGTTTCCAAACTGTATTGATGCACTTGTCCTCTGAAATCTAGGTTTGTGTTAGGGAGACAGAATGCGAACACTGAACCCATACTACATCTCACATTTTAAAATTAAAATCTTATTGTGGTAAATGATAAAAACTACTTCTGCACCATGCAAGCTGTTACCACAGTGTCACTGTGTTCCAAAAAGTGTGCTGAACAGCACTGTAGGAAGGTGAATAAAAATCTAGAGCCTTAGCTCATGTGAACTTAATGAAAGTCTGGGGCATTTGGTGTTTTGCAGGCCCAAATTTCTCAATGGCTATAGTTGATATTTTGATGGTAATTGTACCTGGAAAAAACATTCTGCCTCAGAAGGTTTCTCCAATGAGTGTAGAGCTTGCAAAAGGCACCCTATACTGCTCCTTCTAAACTGCATTATAAGTAAAATGCTAGAAGCAGATCCATGTAAGGAGGAGATAGAAAAGTCTGTAGGACACTCTACCCTTCAGCCCCTTCTTATGCTACTCTGTCGCATTCAGAATTCCAGCTTCTACGGTTCAGCTTGTTTGGTGGCAATGGGCTTACCCAGCTTTGGGGTGATCAGGTGCATCAAAGGAGATTGCTACAAAAGGAACGCTCAAGATGTATGTGGCAAGCTAAGGGAGGGCTATCTAATGGCTTGTGAGAATAAGTAGCATTGTCTTTAAATTACTTGGTTCAAGCCACTACCAAAAACATTTCTGCATTATGAAAATGTCCTTTCCCTCCCATGAGGTCTCATATGTGGAGTACAAGTTTGATAGACTGTTGTTTATTGGTTTTAAGCTAAACCGTAATTGAACATGGTGTATTGCAGTTTTAGATGAGAGGTCAATCTAATTGCCAAGTAATTGTCTGAAAATTACATGAACAATAAAGCATAAAGTTGTACACTTTGTAACATACAGTGTCAGGCTGGTAAGAAATGTTTTTACATTTAAGTGACATTTAACAAAATAATTACAAGTCCTTCAGGATAATTAGAATACACACTGTATTTGCAAAGTGCTTAAAATGCTAGTTGACCTTTAGTAAGTGTGTTAATCAATAACAAATATGTAACTTGCTATTATGACAATTAAATGCCTGTGTATTTTGTTCAGATATTTAAGGGTGAAGGTTAAATCACATTAAATCATTACCTTGTCAGGATGGGCATTTTGCTCTGATGTGTTGCTTCCAGAGAAAGCATGCAAAATATCGTGTGAAATGCCCCAGGGATCTTACTGATCCATTTTAAAATTTGCAGCAGGGATTTTAAAATCTTGTACTCCTGTGAGTTGCACGCATAGGACTCATTCCCAAGATGAGAAGAGATGATCCTTCCTGCCCCTCTCTTTTGCCTCCCTAAAAATTTTAATGAATTTATGTTGAAGCGTGTGTATCTGTGCTGAATGGTGATTCTTCAGCAGTGTCTCCCCCAATCTTCCAACATCCAGAGAAATATAATGAAGTGACTGCAGAATTACCTTGGACATAAGGCCTCTTTCACCAAAGAGGTGAATATCCTGAGACAGAAAGATCATTATGTTTTATATGTACTAACAAGTTAATACAATAATGGTTAGCGTGGAATTAAAAAATACTCGTGTTGCATTATGCTTTTCTATAACACTTGGTGCAGGACCTCAAAGGTAAGAAGTGAAAATGGTTGGCATGTACAAACAAGGTGGTAGATTTGCTGCCAAATTCAGTGAAGTGGCTAAAAACAAGAAAAAAAGAGGAAGTATTATTTTTCTTTCTGCTTTTGTAGGAATTTTTCCAAGATGGTATCTTTGGAAAAAAATCTATTCACAAGACAAGTAATCTAGAAACAGAACTGTTACTCATGTGATGTAAATCAGCATTACTCCACTAAGCTATAACTGTTCTAATATGTTGAAGATCTGATCAAATGTATTTTAGAGAAAGGTGCAGTAAATTAGTATGGCCATTTTCACTCCTTTTCAAGAGTAATATGCTTCTGACTTTGCATAAAGGTCAATGAAGTGTTAAATTGAAGGTGATTAAATACAGACTGTGAAGTAAATGATTCCAAGAGCAAGAATCAGTGAGAAGACAGATATGAATGAGGATGCAATAAAAATAAGGTAATCACTGAATGATAAAAACACTTTCTGATATGAAGAGTCCAAAGCTGTGAGCAGTTGAAGACGTAGTGACACGGGTACTGGGGAAAAATCAAACAAAACTCTCTCCTTGCCGTGTAATTGAAGCTCCTACGTAGTCGTATGGAAAGTATTTTGTAATTTTCAGTATTGGCACTGTACCTGGAACCGATATACTTAGAACAGAAACTTAAAAAAAAGATATTGAGTCAAGTAATTCAGAACTACCTTTTTAAAAATATAATCCAGGAAAATTCTTTTTCATGACAATATGTTTAGATAAAGGCTTCTATTCCTGGTCCTGCCTTTACGTTGCTATCACAATGCAACTAGGTAAGATGCTTATCTTAAATTTGCTAAGGACGTGCAAATCAGGGTATTTTCCAAGTAGTATGTAAACTGTAACCATTGTAAAGCAACTTCTGTTTAATTTTTGTTTGGACTAGATTTACTAAGTAAATAAGTAGCTCCATGTTTTCTTAAGATCCCGTGGAGTTCCCAGTTGATACTAAAGCCATTTTGGTCTGAAGGTTCCCATGTTGCTCCAACAACACTGAGGTTATGACTAGGTACAATTCCTCATGTTCACTTGTAATATCTGTCCATTGCATTTTAAAGCATGACACAAAAAAGAAAGCAGACCACCTATACCTACATTACGCATGTGAAATAAAGCCTTATATTGCAGATATTGTCTTCTGAATAAAACATTGCTCCCAAGTTGTAATCTAATTCCCTGAGAGGTAAACAGGGAATTCTGCAATGAAGTTGATGAAACTAAAGTCAGACTCACATCAATAAAAACTGTCCTTAAGTATTCCCTAAAACGTTCTTAAACTTGACTAGTTTACCTTGTGTTTAGTATACACAGAAATAGAGATTTATAGTCAGTGAGAAGTTGATGATGAAAAAGTTAAGAGGTTTTATGAGCCCTGAGGCAGCAAAATGCCAAGATATCAGTCAGGCCATTTGACATAAAAGCCCAGAAATCACTCTCAAAGAGGATTGTTGATTTTCCATGTTAATAATTGATAAAATAATGTATAGACATCTTAGCTGTAGATGTAACTGCCAAAAGCTGTGAAGCTGCATTAAAATATACCCTATTGCTTTCCTTTAGAAAGCTCAGTTTTCAGAAAGACTGCTGATTCCAGGATTGCTGATTTCCATCACATAAGTTTTGGGAATCTTTCTCACAAGTTGAATTCTTTCTGATTGATGTGAAGTTTTGAAGCGTGACCCCCCCCTTAAATGTTTTATGCGGAAATAAGCTACTAATGATCCGTTCACGAAGCGGTCCCAGTCTGATTTGATCTTTACGGAGCAGTGGTGCGTAAGATGGAACATGGTACTCCAGACGATATTTTCCTGATGCTCTGTGGAGTGGCTTTATAGTTTTCCTATCTGCTTCTGAAATGGATCATATTACATTTGCCTTTTCTGAGCTTATGGGAGTCCCATCACTCCCATTTTTTTAATACAGCATTGATACATCTAGAAGAATGGGTATTGTGGAGAGAGAGAGGAAATACTGTTACCGGCTGGTTGCGAAGCTTGCCTGAGGAGCTTGGAATTTTTTTCCATAGCCTGTGAGTTTCCTGCATGTGCTTTTTGGGAACTTAGAGATGTTAAGGACCATGCGACTGCCATAGACCAAAGTGTTCTGAAGCCACAGGGGAAATACATTGTTGAATAAGAAGGCAACCAGGAGTAAATTAACCATAATGGGAATTCAGCATCTAATTCTCCCTTGCACTGCAGATGCAGTGACTTAGGAGGAACAATTTCTTCAATCCCAGACTAAATGGTAGTCAAGAAAAGCTGAAGGAATTTAATATGCCAGAAATAGATCAATGGCTGCTTTAATATGGCTTCATGTCAGGCTTCTGTTGAGTTTCTACCTAGAAGCTAAACTAGAAAAGACAAAGCTTCCTTTATGATTCCTTGATACAAAATGTGTGTGTAGTGAAAAAATGGAGCAGTTCCATCAAAGTGAGGGAAAATATCGCATGAGGATTTGTCCCGAATTTTAAATGTCCATCACTATGAAACTACGTAATCTGTTACTAGAGCCAAAGGAACTTTTACAGGCATTTTGTTCATCGTATTCAGGACGGTTCTTTTTGTCTGTCTAAAGTGTTGTACTAAAGCCTCAAGGAAGAGTTATAGTCTCAATTATTCCTTCTGCATTGCTCCCATATTCATACTGAATCCTGAGGGAAGGGTTACCACTAACAATTAATCTTTCCCTAGTTTCTCCAAGCAAAAGTATCAAACCTGCAAACAAGGGGACAGTTTCCTTTTTTAAGTATTTCTGCTACTGTGTAGAATTTTTATTACTTCAGTTACAAGAATTAAGTCCAAACTGTTACTTTGGAATCTAGCAGTCTGTTTTTTGAGATGTAACGAGCAGAGTTCCTGGGTTGGTTCTGTCTGTTATTCACCGAGATCCATCATTTTAATAAACCATGTGATAATATAGAGTTCAGATTCATGTGTACTCATACCTTCTGCAGTAGTTATTGATACTAGAACTTGAAATATTCTACTTACCCACCCACCGTTAGATTGTTATCACTAGTGATTATTTTATGTCCTTTATTTGCATTGTCATAGTTTCTCCTAGCTTATATATCCATAGGGCGAGGTGAACATTAAAAGATTTGGATAGTAGGTCCAAAATGCAAATGTCTGGTAAACCGACTTATATTGTTCATATTTCCTTCATCTCCCATACGGAGGGCCATTGCATAGCCTATATGCTGCTTAATTGCTAATAGATAGTACCAGCATGAAACCATACTTAGTGGATTTTATGCTTCTGTCTTGTGAGTGATTTGCATCTTGTAGAGTGTATATATTTCTTTTATAAACACTCTGAGATCCATTTTCTTCCCTGCTTTCATTCTTTCACTTCAACAGTTGCTCAGAAATATCAACCAGTTCTTCCTTTCTTGGGAAGATGGCAATTATCTCATTTGAATCTGCTTTCTCATTTAGACTTTAAGAGACATCTGGAGGTAGCAAACAAAGCTCCCATTCATTTCAGCTGCAGTTATAGATCAGAACCACTGTCAGGCTGTGCTGAGCATTGCTTGTACCCTTAAAGGCTCAGATCTTGTGACCCTTTGTCGTGCAAGTATCACTGTCTGAAAGAATAGCTCTACTGTTTTGAAGAGTGCTACACCTGTGGGCTGTAGAGAGAGACCCAGCACTTTTACAATAGCTTTTAGAAAAGCAAGCAGTACATCCCCTTTTAGTTTGAGTTACCATTTTTCACCTTGTGATATGGCTGATGCTAGAGTTTTCAACTTTGTCAAGCTCTTGCTGAGGGCAGAACAATGAAGGCTGCTGGGTGATAGGATCGTGAGAGCTGGGTAACAGCATGCTACTGCAACCTTCCTTTATATATAAGCATTTTGCTTTTCATAAACTCAGTAGTATGGCCATCCACCAGTCTGGAAATAGAACACTGGAAGTGGTGTCAAAGCTTAGGAATTTACACAAAATTTAGTTTAGATTTAAAAAAATAAATAAATAGAACCAAAGTGAGAAGTGATTGGTTTGCTGTCTTCATGGTAGCACAGGTACTGCTTTGACATTTGAGGCATCTATTTGCTTATGGTCTGGCAGAGTTTGGGGTCTCAGCAAGTTTTGGGGACTTCAACTTGCTGTGGTGAAATACTGATGAGATTAAAATACACATGGAATTTTTTCAGAGATCTTATCTTCTTAATGCCTAAACCCATTTAATTGAGTAAGGTTGGTATATATGCAAACATGGCACTTTGCTGAGTTTTTAAGTGAATTTACTACAATAAACAAACTTACTTTTTAAGTTGTAACATAGGCTCTTTGAGGCTGTGACTTGTTTGGGTGTCAGCTTTAACAAAATCTCTTTTACTGCTTGCTGTAAATAAATATTTGTTAACTCATATCATTATTCGCAACTTGAAAGGTATTTCTTGTAGAGAAGTTAAGAGCTTTTGAGGTTTCTGAGTGCTTGCTTAGAAGTCATCTAACCATTGCATCATCAGTTACCCTGGGTCAGCTCCAAAATAACTTGAAATCCACTGGAAAGGTTTCCCTGGACTTGAGTAGACTTTGGGACAAATTTTATCTGCAGCTATTTCAGTCCAGCTTGAGGCTTGCAGGTTTCATAGTTTTACATGTAGATGCCTGGGAGGATGGGGCTGATCTGGTCTCTGGTGGACGCCATCAAAGGTAATTGTGCTAAGTGAGGGATGTCTGATTCGTGATCCAGCATCAGAAAATGAAAATAGAAATTGTACATCTATCCTGAACCGAGCTTCTGGCACATCCACTGTGCGCTGAAAGCCTATGAAGGGCTCTGGAAATGTACCCATGTGTCTCACAATAGTATTAAGCAATCAACAAAATTAACCTAGGTTCGCTTTCATTAGAAAATATTACCTGATCAGTATGCCTAATTTCCGAGCTGCAAATGTGCCAGCCAGCTGTGACAGCCACCAATTCCTGACATATCAATTGGGTCACACAAGGCAGCCGAGTAGCTGTTTCAATACAGAGTGAAATGAAATAAGCCATTCCTGAGTCCAAATTACCCTTGCTTTTAGTATTTACACTGGCCCAAGCTCCAGGACAAATTCATTGTACGATATAAAAAAGAGTGAAAGCTTCAAATATAAAGTTTGTTGCCTGTTTTGCATATTAAACTCTTAGTTTAAATTCTATCTTTCCCACAAGGCATATATTAAAATAAATGAAAATATATTAGGTCTGATTCTCCTTTCAGTGAGACAGATTTCACAATTGTGTGATTCCAATGCTTGCAATAATGGCTTTGCTGGCTCAAATTGCGTAGAAGAAAAGAAAACTCAAACCACAAAATATTTATAATGTTCAAAACTGTACAAGAAACAGGCTAATGGCTCACAAGGATGACTGAACCCATGTAATAGCCCATAAAGTGTTCTTTGGCATGACTTTTTATTTATTTATTTATTTTATCAAAGCAAAACTTTTGGTAGATCTTACAAGATTTTCACCTATTCAGAAATGTACAGCAACTGTCTTCAGATCTTCTATAAGGAAAATATTTATTACAATTATTTTGGTGAAATTCTGTGAAACTGTAAAATACACTGTAGTTATGTGACAGTCTCAAATAAAATCACAGAAAATAAGATATAAAATGAAAAGCTAAGCCTGTTCCAGCTGCAAATATATGGACTGCTGTGAGAGTTTCCTCTATGTCCAGCAGATGTCAATGTGGTGATAAACTAAAGCACACTGGGAATCAAACCCAAGACTGTCCACATTCAGGATAAAGGCAGAGCAACTACTCACATCCCAAGTGCCAGACTCAGCCATGCTGTCTCAGTAGAGGGGAGCATTCGTTTAATTTCTTTGGACTCTTCTCCAAGAATGGTTCTGTTTGTCCCCACACGGTCAACATTGATTTAACTGCAGTTAAAAGTGTTTTATGATTCCTATGATGTGGGACATTGCTTGGCTTTTTGCTTTCTTTTTTCCCTTGTCTTTCTTTTTTCCCTTGTGCAGAATAATTAATATAGGCTACTGTATCAATGCTGCTCTTCAGTGCTTGGCAGATGTTTTCTCCAGACTTATCCAGGGAATTCCCTGTTGCGCTATTTGTTGTGTTACATGTTATTTCAAATTGTTTATATTGGAGTGAATATTTCACTGATGTTAATTATGTGGGAAATAGGAACGATGGATGGTGGTTAACACTTTGTAGGCGAATAGCTTGTGCTGTAAGTGGTTCTTCTATTTAGTCTTTTACTGTCATGTTTGAACACTCCATTGATTTTCTTTAAGTTCATCATATTGTTTAGCTGGTTTTTTAGTCTACTGTACATGATGTTTTAGTATTGCTGTATTGATTTCCCAACAAGACATTTTAGTTTCAAAATATTAATGACTCAAAATATTAATGACTCAAACTATAAGTACTGGTACGTATGGGTTTTGTTTCATAAAATCATTGAACAATGGCCAAGGAATAGAAAACCTTTCTGCGCTTCTTGCCTTTTGTTTGGAAACGTTTATCTAGAACATTGGTTTACAGTAGATTTCTTCCAATGAAGAAGATTAGAAGCCGTCTCAGAATCAATTAGGAAGTCATTATCTGTATAAGATGTCCTAAGTTGAGGGTATGGGCAGCTGTCATCTCTGTGATGATTCACTATGTGAAATGCTGTGGTGAGGCCGTGCTGTACGTGAAAGCTCAGAGCTAGTCTACCACAGACATCCAGCAGGTGCTAATGATTGTCACCTACGCACAGGTTCAGGTGGATTTGGTAGCTGCGGCAGTGACTCTGATGTACTTTAGCTGAATGGCTTTGTGCCATTTTTTCCACTATTGATGGAAAGTCTATATTTGGCTCAAAGTCTTTAAAAAAAAGGAAGTGATATTTTGTTTTTATCATACCACATCTGAAGCTCTTTTCTTAGCAGTGGTCCTACTTGACTGACGCAATTTGTCATCTAGAATTTGAGAGCCACAGTGGACTTTCTCCAGTGTTACTCTCTCTCATGCCTGTGAGCCCTGTGCTTGGATTCTCTGGGGAAAACTGCCAATAAATAATGATAAAAGAAGTAGTAGATCTCCCTCCCATTTCTGTTTCCCTTGCTGCTGACCTCTGCTTTCTTAGATAAGAACCTGGTGATATGCACATACAAGAACTGTTCTCCGCTGTTGAATATTTCATATGAGTTTCTTGTCAAAAGATTGATTTTTGCTACAGCTCTCTGACTTTATTTGTTGTCAAGATGAACATGCACACTATGTTTTGGAAATGTGACTATGAATATTTGCTCTTTTGTCTGCATTAGAGAGCTGTGACTATGGCATGTCATGAACCCCCTTTTCTACAAGAATCTGAAACTTGCAAGCAAGGAAATTTTCAGGTTGAAATTGCTATTCAATTCAATCCTCTTGAGAACTTCTCACATCTCTATATCTAAGATTTGCATAAATACTTACAGTCTTAGACCAACGTTTGGCAAATCACACACACAAAAGCAATAAGATACCATAAGCTGACGCAATATATTAGAGAAGATACTCATACTAAAATAAGACTTTTGTACTGGCTTATGTACACCAGTATTTGTGTATCTTGAGATTTTTTAAACGTGTATGGTATAGTTGGGTTTTAGCATAATATGATGCCTTCATTACAGTATAGAGGTTTTGCATAATAGTTTGTCTGACACCAGCTATCACAAGGGACTAAAACAGGAGAAATTCTATTGCTTCATATTATGAACACTAGACTTGATTTTTATTATAGTTTAATAAATGCATTAGGCCTGCAGCCTCCTGTATTCAGTTTTGTTCTAAAGTAATCCTTGAATCAAAGTGAGTTTTAGTTATTGATTTTGTGATGACCTCAGCTTTTGTGCACTGTTTTGGTTACTGACTGCAGAAATCTGAAAACATTAGTAAGTGGAGCTGCTCTCAACAGCAGTCTATTTCCTCCTTCAGCCAGTCTGATGAAATTCTGCTTGCTTCCTCTCTGGTGAGTTTGGGAAGCGTATTTGACTCGATTCACACCCACTGGATCAGTTGTATTTAATTATTCAAAGCATCAGTCATGGCGCTGTGTTTGTACACGTTAGTAGCACAAGTGCTCTCCCATAAAATTCAGTCTAGGAAGGTTCCCTCATAAGGGAGCATTATGACAAGGAAAATCTCAGAAACATTTTGTTTTTAGAGTGTGACTCTCTGACATAGCAATTCAGAAATGTCATTTTTGAACTGGGATTGCCCATCATTCTGTTAGTGTCCCTCTGTCACCGTCCAATGACGGTGAAGCGTTTGTTCTAAATTTTCCCATGTCCTGCTGAAGGCTTTTATACACTACCTTTCTAGTTTTTGTCCTGGCCATTTGGTGTGAGTGGAAGCACTCTCCTGTGCTGCCAAAAGAGGAGAGAAGCATGCTGCAGCAGTGAGTCGGGCTATATGAGGGTATAAACCAAGTCATTCTGAGGTACTTGAAGTGCTGCTCTTAGCAAAGGAGGGGCCCTATACGCGTCCCTAATTTACAGAGCTCTAATTAAGCATACAATCATTGGGGCGTGCTAATTTTCCAATCATATTTTAAAGAGCATAATCTGCACTTCAGAAGACTGTCTTCAGCTGACACTCACCTTCATTGTACCCAACACAAAATCCTAAGCAGGGGGACACTGGAGAGTCGGGGCAGGATGTTGCATAGATCGTGTGGGACCACAGGCAAAGCAGCTACGGGGGTCACTAAGGTGAACTTGCTGTAATCTTGCAGATAAGTTTGTAACTTGCAGTGCTACTGATTTGGGGGCGTTGGTTTTTAAAACAGATTACATGATTGCAAATACCATAAATCATCTTTCTTTTCAAAGGAAAAAAAAATGCTTTTTGTTTTCCTCTGTGTTTTGGCATTACTAACTGCTCCTCCTGGGTGTTGCCAGCCCAGCAAAGCTCTTTCCACGCATGCCACAGGATGTGGCATCTGCTGGCACATCAGCTAAGCCTGTGCAGCAATGCTGCCTTCAACAAGACATGTACAGCAAAGTAGTACACCATGTCATCTCACTTTGGAGAAAAGTTATTTACTTGTTTGTCCTCTGTTAGTCCTCAGCTGTTAACCATAGATTATTTTTTTTCCTAATAGCTATACGGAACCTGGGGGGCAATACCCACTGGGATCTGTCTGCTGACTTAGATCAAATTTTAGTTCCAAATATATTTACTGTCACTTCTTTTATATGGGACTTGTAAATCTTTTCATGTAGAAACAGTGTGGAACTAAAGGTCTAAACTTTCCCTTTGATGTCAGTAAGAACTTCCCTGCTTAGTTGGATTGGACTGTGATATTATACATCCACTGGGAAAAAACCTTGATAATGGGTTGTTAGAAACTTTACAGGAATTTTTAAATTAAACTTTTAAGTGAGCATATTGATAAGCTGGTATAATGAGCTCTGCTGTAGGCTTGGGGAAACACACATAAATATATAGAAATGATGAAATTGAAAGTATAAGTCATCTAGATATTCCCATTTGTGTGCAATAGGTTTTGTAAATCAGCTATATATGTGATTTAAATCTTAAATGAGCTAAGGATGCCATATGGTTTCACTATGTATCCAAAACACTGGAACCCTTTCTGAGGAAATAGTATTAAGGACATTTTATTCTTGGCTTATTGCAATATTTCTTCTGAGTGGGGAATACATTTTGAGCTGCCCTTGAATGTAGGCATGTTGTGCTTTCTGGAATAGAAACAGATATGTGGATCTCTTCCTTATATATGACACCCACGGGGGAAAAAAAACCAAACCAAAACAACTCATCCTTTTGAGGGTGGTAACTATTCTGTATCCTACTAATGCCTCTCTCCTGTCTCTCATAAAGTTGGGATTTTAAAGATAGTCACTGAGAACTATACAGGGAGAGTATTTGTTCTTTTCTGATAAGCCTATATTATAATCACCTCACCTGGTCAGATCCTTTTGCCTTGAGATTTTTAAATTCATTTCCAGAATCTTTCCATATTTCAAGATAGGTAGATTTTTATGTAACACCCTAATACTTTCACCTATGTATAAATTTCATCAATCTTTTTATATATTGATCTTCATGATTTTGTGGATATCATGAGATTAGTCCTTCTTCTCCTTCCTTGCTGTAACTGCTGTGTAGTATCAAGAATGCAATCTGGTATAAATTTGCTAGTTCCAAAGACGCAACTGTCTTGTGTGATGCCACAGGGGTTAATTTAATTCCTAAACTAATGCAGGCACACTGCAAAAATATATTAACTGAAGATTTTCCAAAATACTGATTTCACACTAATATGGATTGATTAACACTTAAATGAGGGAAATGATAATTTTGTATATTAGGGCTTTGATATTTACACTGCATCATATGCTGTGTGTTTTATGCTCTCTCTAACAACTATATACATTTTCTGTTCTACAATTTTTTCTGCATTCCCAAACAGCTGAATATGCGCTTTCTTATTAAGAGTGAGTATTTCAGCTGTCAGCTTTTCATGGGGCATCAGCTAATGGGAAGAGAGAGAAGAATAAGAACAATAATAACTTGCACTTGTATAGCACCTTTCATCTCAGTCTCCAAAGCCAAACATCATTAGTGAGATAGGAGTATTTGTTCTATTTCTGACCTGCATCCAGGCTACATTTTCTGTGATCCTGCTCAAGATAATTAGCAAAAGGAGAATAGATGGGTGGCCAGGAAGAAGCTAACTTGGATGTTAGCAGAAGCACTGCTGAGTACTTAGCTTCTCCAATTTCCCCTCTTGCGGGGAAACAGTGTCCTTTCCTGGAAATGTCCTTCTGAATGGGACATAAAATCAAGAGTCTAAGACATGTTTAGTCATTAATATCTTACAGATTATTTTCGGAGAGCCAGATTCCATCCCATTTACTTCCATTTCAGCTTTTGATGTTCTTCCACAATTTAAATGAATACAATATTCTCCCTTCCAGGCCCCAATTAATGCGCAGTGGTTTAGTTCCATTGCGAGGTATTGAAAAGCCTCCAATCTTGTCTCAAGAATCAGCTGTGATTCTTGCATCTGTGATGCAGAAAAGCTTATTCAGGTAGCTGAATAAATCAGAATCTGTTCTGTCACAGCAATTGTTTTTCCCTCGTGACTGTTTCAGATCAGTGTATCTGACCCTGTACTTTCAAAATGGTGATGTTAATTTTTGCACAGATAAACTGAAGCACAGCAGCTTAACTGAATTGGTGCTGGCAGATGTTCCAAGATAATGATGGTGTTTGAATACAGCACCGACATCTTCACCTCCTCCTCCTTGTCCTCAGAGGTTATAGGAAGAAACACGACACGTGCTGATCAAACCTTTCCTCTGATGGGATTCTAACTAACGATCTTGTCATTATCAATACAGTCTCTATTGATCCAGTTTGTCAGATTTCCACCTTGCTTTGATTTTACCCAGTGAAATGAGACACAGAGGATGTCCCCATGCAAAACTGAACAAGCTTGTATGCCAGACTTCATGTGCCTTACAAATGTCTTGTGGTGGTTCTTCCAGTACGGTCCACGTTCTCCAGCTTCTAAATCAGACACTTGTTTTGTTTCATGTTACATGAGCTTGCACGGCCAAAACGACATTCTCCTTGGCTGGTGGCTTTTTGTATTCACAAAGGACCAAGGCCTTGGTTTCTCATTTGGACTACTGGTCATGCAGCTGTTGTGATGGCAGCAGTAGCAGTGTTTAAAGTAGACATTAGTTATGTATTTATAAAAGAAACCAAGACAAAAATAATAGGCATGTACTTTTTCAGCCCTTTCCAGCCTAATTATATTTTTTTTTCTTCTGCCTGCAGTCGAACAACAGCCTCAGGCTCTGCTGCAGCCTCTTACCCAGGGCTGAGGAAATACAGCTGATATACCCAGTATATTAGGAGACCTGAATAATCTCTAATCACAGAACTGTTTCAGACAACTGTTTAAGAATAGCATTGTTTATATAAGCAGTGTCACTATAGCTTATTATAAGTTTGTGTACTTTCTTCAGAGATATCTTGCAGCTATCATGGTGCTGAATCTTATCTTGCTTGTGTTTTTAATTCTCTTCTCCCTTCACCTCTTATGCTAAGTATGTAAACTCTATGTGGTGAACAGAATTTTTGTATGGCTTCTGTGTACTACTCTTGCCATCAGGAGATCCTGATCCAGTAGCTGGGGACTGTTGACTTTACTGTGATGTAGGTACAAAATACAAGTCTTAGTTCACATCAGTTTCAGTAAAATCCAGTACAAAAAAACCCCAAACCGTCTTTGCATGTGGGAAGAAGTTTAGTGATGGATTTCCTGACGATCTGTTACTAAATTTCGGCTCCTCCTTTATTTGAAGGGAATAAACATACCTGACTTTTTTTGCCACTCTATCACATTATTAAAATTATCTCCAAATACACAGAGATTTCAACAACAGTGTTATCAGTGTACTTTGGTGTGGTTCATGCTGTGGGTGGAACACAAATACAGAGAATCCAAAAAAGAAATGGGGCCACTCTGCAATTCTGGAGTATGAATATCAGTTTCTACTGTTACACAGGAAAATAAAATAAAGCAGTGCAATGTGAACTGGAAGGAAAGTGTGACAGTCATTCTTGGGTTAAAGAAAGAGGAAAAAAAAATGTGTGAAATCATTTTGCTATCCCAAAAATGACAGGGAGGAACATTATGAGCAGGGTCTTATATTTCCCCAGTAACTAAATATTGCTTTGGCTTTATTGCTCAGTTGACTTAGAGAGAATGGATTTGTGGTTAGAGGAAAGCACTTTAAAATTGCAACTAGATTACTTGGTTTTTTTGACCAAAGAATTTTTGATTAAAAAAATGGCTTGAAGCTTAATTCCATTTTTTAGAGGAGTTCTTTCTTCAGTCAGAATTTTACAGACATTTTTCAACAAAAACTAGAATTTAAAATAAATTATACACTGATGTTAGTTTCGCTTCCCTTTAGCCCCATATTTTTAAATGGAGCTCGAAGGCAAAACTAATTAATGAGACAACGCGTATATGAAATGAGTTCAGAAGTACAGAAACCCTGGTGTTGCCTCAAGCAAAGAGACCTGAACACGATGAGCTAAATATAAACTGTTTTACTGAAAAAATTTAGGTCTTAAATTCAGACCTTCCCCTTCACCCTCCTTTCTTTCAAGTCACCTTGTTTAAGATAAATCGATTGACCAAGATGGAGTTTTCCTGAGTGATTTGTGGTTTGAAATAGCCAAGTACTTTCAGACTCTCTCTTTTCATTTCCTTAAAGAAGTCTGAGCTTTAAAGTGAATCCTTCTGTCTCAGAGCAGAGGAAGAACAAACCCTTCTGATTTGAGAGCCAGGGAGATGGTCTGAATAAATCGTCAGTAGCTGTTGAAGATGTTGGTGTGCCTCTACTGTTACAGGAACCTAGTCCTGATCAGCCAAAATTAAACCAAAATTTAAAAAAAGAGAGATACAGAAATCACTATGCAAATTTTGGGATGCAAACTATAAAAACTGAGAAGTCATAAAGATTGAAAACAGTTCATAGGTTGTACTTACCCCTTCCTTAAATGTTTATGATCCCTGGGCAATAGGTGTTCTTTTGGAGATCTGCACACTGTTTGCAAATTCCTGAACAATTGTGAGAACAATTGGAAGCTTTGAAAGAAACTTTGAAAATGTGGCTTTTTCACTAAAGATAAATCCAGTCATTGCTGCATATTTCATCTCATCGGTCAGACAATGTAAAGTGTGATTTTTTGCAAGCAGTACCATGTCACTCTGGTTTGGAATAATGGGAATTGAAAGCAACCAGGAGCATTTCTGTGGGCTATGAATGTATTGCCTCTTGAAAATGTGAATATGAATTCACATCTTCATCTCAGATCCTTGTTCCTATGCCAAGCAAAACATTTGATATCACAATAGAAAAGAGTATTTTATTTATTTTAGAGCATGGTTGGAATAATTTTTTTGTCACAACCAGTACAACCATAACTTAAACTGACAGTGCTAAATACTGTGGTAAATCTGAAAACAATTCCTTTGTTGCTTGATGAATTAAACTGACCTAAAATAAGAATCACATTCCGAAAATGTGTCCAAACTATTAATGTAAATTTGTCCAGAATCCAAAAATGCTTAAGCAGTAGTCCAAATACTGTTTTCATCCACCTCTGACTTCAGTGACACATTTTTCCAGTAGGTTTCACTGGCATAATGAAGAAATTGAAATAATAAATCTTTCCTTTCATACATGTGTCAGGCACATACATTCCTGACTGAATACTGGAAAAGATTGGTTGTGCCTTATGTAGCTCCTGGTGGCTATGTGCCTGTATAGTGCAAAACTCTATTGCCTATGTACCTCTCTCGGCTGCATCTGAAGAGTGACAGAAGCCACCGGGCATGTCTGGGCTGTGCCAGTGGCCACCTGTTGGAGATTCCTCCAAATCGGGGTAAAATCTTTCACGGCAACACGTAACACGATTCATCTGCTAGTCACGGATTAGACAGGCTTAGCCAAGTTCTCCCCTATGCTAACCTCATAAAGTGTTGATTTAAAAAGAATTGCAGTGGAGAGGGATGCTGAAGTCCCACTGGGGTGGGAGTGCTCCTTGCATGGCTTTGCTTTCTGTTAGGTGGCCCAGCCTGGCTCTGGCTGGCACTGAGCTGGATGCTGCATCAGATTGAAATTTCCCTGTCCAGTGCCCTGCAGATGAGCCAGTCAGGTACACAAGTGAGTGTCTCTGGTGTAACACAAAAGGAAAGGGTGAAAAGGAGAGTGGCAGAGCGACATGCTGCAGCACCCTGCTACTGTGTGAATCAGGACTTGCTTGGAAAAGCCAGGACAGGGCATGATGAGCAAAAGACTGTCTTTGAGCTGCGAGAGCTCCAGGTGATGTACTTGAGCAATGAGCCCAGGGTCCCCAGTTGCAGACTACTGTGAGCTGTTCCTGCAGGGAAAGAATCAAATAGGAAAACAACACTGCTTAAAGTGTGCTTTTGTCATCCAGAAACACTTAAGCTGCATGAATAAAATTGCATTCAGTGTGCCAAGGGCATGAATAACTCCACATACTGAAAAGCAAGTGCCGTAAGCTTGGATGATTACCAGTGTCAAGACAGCAGGCTCCCCTAACTATTTACAATGGAGTTTTACAGAACAAGAGAGGAAGAAATGTCCATGTCAAGAAAGCGGGTCAGATGCACAGTGAAAAAGAACAAAAAGAACAAGAATCAGAGAACCCACAAGCTGCATCCCAACAGCTCTGAATCTGGGGACAGAATCTGTATGAGAACAAATGTCACTTTTCTTACCCTCAACAAAAACTGACAGACCTCCCATGTTGCTTTAAAGGATGCTTGGCTTGTCCAGCAGCTTTGTTAAGGACAGTGCCATAAATGCTGCAGATGATGCTTCAGATTCCTAAAGCTTGATTTCTGTCAGTAGAAAAGTGCTTTCTCCTGTTAAGCAGGGCAGGTTTCTGACCTGGGAAAATCCTTAATCCTGATGATGACAGTTCCCTTCAGCTGCCTGGGTCAGGCTTAAAATAGTATTTCTGTGAAGAAGAGAGTTTGACAGATGAAAACAAGGCTGCTCCTCGCTTCATTGTGCCTGGTGAGCTTTCACTTTGTTTAAAACACAGAAAAAGCCTCCTAGACTAGAGCTACCTGTCTCTCCAACATGGAGCCGTGTAAAGACTGCTGTAAAAATAAATAGGGTGCATGTGATTTGTGCTTCAGGTGACGTTATTTTGTATGCAGACCTAGAACACTCAGGAAATTCAGGGTTGTTCCATAGTCCAGCAAGGGAAAGAGCTGGATAAGACAAAAGAAATGGCCCTGTAGAAAATATGGGTAAAGAACCGTCCATCCATCTGCCACAACATGGACGCCCCGGATGGGCACAATTTAAGGTATTTTCTCTGCTTCCTTCCCACTGTGCTTGTCCTAGCCTTTCCTCCCTGGGCGGAGTTGATGCTGCCTCTCCCAATCATCAAAAAGATGTTTAATGGTTGTAGGAGACTCTGGTTTGATTCCTTCTTGTTCCACAGGCTCCCTGTGCAACCCTCAGCAAGTCAAGGCTTGGTCTCTACATGCTCCCATAAACTATGCAGACCTTCGTACTGCACCTGACAGGGGTCTTGTGATAGACACCTCAGCAAGTGAGCCACTGAGCATGGTTCAGCTGTCGCTTAGTTGTGAGCTGCCTGCAGGTCCCCGATCACAGGCAGGCCTCCTGCAGGCCGTGGTGTAACCCCAGCAGCAGTACAGGCTGAGGCTTACCACCTCCTGTACTATAAGCATGCTTAAATTTGCAACGGCTTGTCTCAACCCTGAGTTATAGATCTTCAGCTTACCACATGGCAATTATGCAGAGACTTTGACAGCTCAGTATTTCCCATGTCCCCACATTTTCATTTTGTAATTGAAGAAAACTTATGATCCTATTAGCAAGTTGTTGTTTGTTTGCATTTTTTGTCTAGAAGTTATGGCCTTTTGATGGATGTGTTATGTACATGCTGACTGCTTAAATATGACAGTAAATGAAAATATATTCAATAATACAGGCTTGGGATGCCAGCCAAAGTATTCACGAATAAACCCAAAGAATGACAGAGAACATAAGGGACATAAGGGTTACGCTGTACCCTGCAGAAGGGTCTGTAGTTCAAAGAGTGTCAAATTCAAAGAGTCAGTCCCACCAAAGGGTTTTAGTGCAGTCAGAGATACCTGGGGTTGGCTTGTTTGGTGCTACACCTGCAATGAAAACTCCCTACTGGATGCTTCTCAAAAAGAGCCTGATTTCTGCCTGTTTTTTTGTTTGGTTGGGTTTTTTTTACCCTGACAAATGACAGTAGGGGAACCATGGCATGAAATGCCGGTGAGCCCCAGCACCCGGTGCAGAGGTGAGGCTCCCCTGCTCAGCTCCAGCCTCTGCCGTGGGGCAGCCAACCCCACCGGTTCCAATTTCCCACAAGCTTTTTGTGGTGTTAAAGGAGTAGTTGTGCTGAACTCTCTTAAAATAAAACACAACTTGTTCAATTAAATCCTCTGTCTTCCTGGATCAAAGTCATTGTGGGATTGTTGCTGAAGCCTGTTTACTAACCTTGAGTTGATAGAAAGCGTACAAATCCAGCAAGACCCATTCTACCATGGAGACTTAAAAGGAAGCATTAATGCTTTCACTGTCAGACTTCAGGTGATTTCAATCTATTTTTTTTTTTTCATACAAGTATAGTGAAATACAAACACAGGAAAATGTGATGTCAAATTGTAGCCTAAGATCAGGATCAGGAAGTTTTTACTGGCTTGCGGTATCTTATCACCTGCATCCTTTCCCCCCTCTCCGTAACCAGCAGTCTGCAGAAAACTTTAAAACCTTTGTAAGTAGTTTAAATCTTCCCATGGCACTGTTTTGCATTTTAGTTCCACAGGTCCCAATTTTGCAAACCTGTTAAACACACACTATGCATTGAGAATCATCCCAAAGTTTTCTGATAGGGATTTATATGCAGGAACAGCACCCTTTCCCATTGAAAAGCAGTTACTAGCTGAGGGAAACAACATTATACTCTTGGCATTTCAATGTTATAGGCTGGAATAGGTAGAGCTTCTGGGTTAAAAATAATCCTTCAAGGGAAGGGGTAAAAAGCTTTAGTCCTCAAGTTATAATAGCAAATGTGGACTCTTTCCTGTTTAAATGAGAGGCAGCACCTTCACTGGCAGTGACCTGGATTTTGTTTTGATAGACAGATATGCGCGTATTTTGAGATGTGCTCCTCTGGTCAGCTCCCAAGCATTGCACCTTCCCACTGCCCAAAGAGCTGTTGGTTTTCACAACTCCTTCCCCCTCCCACCTCTGTGCAATCTAATTACCCCAGCCCATTGCCAGTGAGGAACAAAGCTCAGTCAAGGCTCAAACGTAGCGGAAAGAGGAGAAAAGTCATAAAGGGAAAGTTAATGGCCCAGCAATCTCTATTGGGAGCACTACGGAAATGGGCTCCGTTATTTCTGCTGTATCAATCACATCTTGCTCAGGGAATCTTTGATGGTTTCCTTGTTGCTGCTTATACTGGGGAAAGATCCAGGTGAAGAATCCCCCCAGAGCACAGCTGCCTGGCAGGGGGCTGGTTGACCAGGGACGACGTGTGATATTTATCCTCACGTCACTTTGTAGTTCTCATCTCTGCTTGTTCAGCAGAGTAACTCCATCAACATCAATGTCTTTGGAAGTAGTCATTCATTTTAAATTAATTGACGCTTGAGTACTGACAATTTGTTTTGGGTACAGTAAGCTGGTCAAAACGGTGTTATAGAACAAAAGGTTCCTGACAGGAGTTATATAATAATATTTAAAAATACAGAGTTTTGATTGATGTTCTTTCTAAAGGTTTAGTTTTGTGCTTAGTTTCCATTCAAAGTAGCTTCTAGGCCAGTTAGAAAGATGACTTTATATAGATTTATTGGACTTATTTACACTTAAACGGGCTAACTAGGATCTATGGATGCTAACATATTTAGAATGTAGTTCTTGAATATAAACGTAGATTTGTTAATGCTATGCACATTTTAAATCAAGTAAAAAATAAAATCTGAAAAAGACTTAATTTTCCTGGGTAATGCAAATGTTGTGTAATCCAAGCTGTAAACTTTGCATCAGATTTTAATTCTTTGTGTTTGTAGGTATGCTGTGAGAGAGTGTCTAAAATTTTGTGAATAGTGATATATCTTTAATATATCCAGTTACTTGTGGTTATTTTGAGTATTGCACTTAGGTAAAGACAGTACAGAATTGTTTTCTGCTGTATTTTGCTTGGCATGAGCATGCTGAAACAGTCAAACCGTAAATATATGTTTTGCATAGAATTCTACAAGCTTGGGGAAAAATAAGGTCCTTTCTAGACTAGTTCTTCCTGGTTCATTTCTATGTATTTGCATTAGTTATAGCATTCTGGTTTAGAGGTTTCAATATAGTTCTGTGCTCATAGAACTTGATGAGACCCGTATTACCAGTTTTTTATTTGACTTCCACTCTAAGGCCCTAATATTTGCAGAGCTGAGCATATACAAATATTTGACTACAAGCTTCACTTTCAGGGCATGCAGTTGGGTTTCAGTTTGAAAAATGCCTTTCCCCGGTTTCTCTTTCCAGCAAGGAGTGTGAAATCTTCTGTTAAGTCATTAGACAACTATGGAGTCTCAGGGTTGTATTCTTCATTGTTGTGCCTGTTGGGCAGTGATTGACACAAATGCAAAGTAAAACGCTACTGTTCTGAACCGGTAACTTTTTACTCCTACAATTGACTATACAGAGCATAGAGAAAGGGGAAAATTTGTTTCCTAATATATTGCAGCTGACATTTGACTGGTCTAAGAGCAAAAAGGAAAGGTTATTGTTAATGATTCTTCTGCTGAGAAAATGTAACCTGGGGATTTGAAAGAATGTTTGATACACATATTCCTTGCAATTTCTGTGCTGTGTTGCAGCTCATACAGCAGACTGAGCATTATAAAGCAACTGTAAAAGTGACACTGTGAAGAAATGTATTTTATGTGTCTTAATGACTTCCAGATCAAATTTTCTCAAATTGCAAATAAATCATATTTTTCTAGCTGAAGAGCATACACAGCCAACAGAAGATCTGGGTGTCCCACTAGTTATCTCTCCAGGGCATCACCCTAAAGTATGTAGCTGAGGACAGCTATTTAGCGTGGTACCTGGTGGGCCTGCTTCCCAGCAGGGCTTGCTCAGAAATGCCTGATGTGATTGCGAA
Source organism: Nipponia nippon (assembly GCF_047370975.1). Lineage (NCBI taxonomy): Eukaryota > Metazoa > Chordata > Aves > Pelecaniformes > Threskiornithidae > Nipponia > Nipponia nippon. The sequence goes on from NW_028262330.1 coordinate 3,921,039, forward strand.
CACAAGCTCGTTCCCTGTCAGCCAGCTGACAGTGGCACGCACAGTTATATCCTGGAGAAGAAAAGGCCCATGCACAGGTGTATGTCCGCGTAAAGGATGCTGAGCTGGTTTTTTTGGGAAACACGTGCCATGCCCACAGATCACTGCTCCATCTCAGCTACAGGAGAAGTCTGGCAGGGGACTCAAAAGGCGTTTAGTTTCCATGCTCTGCAGACTCGTGGCAATCTCTGCCTGTACAGCCTTGAGGCAGAGCTTGGTGACAGTGGGAAACCCTGGGTGTTCCCCTAAGCTGGTAAAGACCATTACAACTTTCATTGACTTCAGGTGAACTATGCTGTCCTATGCTAGACTGCAGATTTTCAGCAATCTCACCAGAAAGCAGACTGTGGTAGGTTGACCCTGGCTGCGCACCAGATGCCCACCAAAGTTGCTCCAGCGCGGGCTTCCCATGGGGTCACAGCCTCCTTTGGGCATTCCCCTGCTCCAGCGTGGGGTCCTCCACGGGCTGCAGGTGGATCTCTGCTCCACTGTGGACCTCCATGGGCTGCAGGGGGATAGCCTGCCTCACCATGGTCTTCACCACGGGCTGCAGGGGAATCTCTGCTCCGGCACCTGGAGCACCTCCTCTCCTCCTTCTTCACTGACCTTGGTGTCTGCAGGGCTGTTCCTCTCACATATTTTCATTCCTCTCTCTGGCTGCTGTTGCACAGGGTCCCGCCCTGCTCCCCCCCCTCCCCCTCCCCCAAATATGTTATCCCAGAGGCGCTACCACCTCTGGTACCACCAATTGGCTCGACCTTGGCCAGCGGCTGGTCCGTCTTGGAGCCAGCTGGCATTGGCTCTATCGGACAAAGGGGAAGCTTCTAGCAGCTTCTCACAGAAGCCACCCCTGTAGCCCCCCCCGCTACCAAAACTTTGCCATGCAAACCCAATACATTGGCTCACTTTATAAAGCTGTGTTCCTCCATGATGAGAAAGTCTAGGTGCTAAGTCTGGGCAAGAACCTAGAGGGACAATAGGGGAATCACAGATTTTATCACTGCCTAGAGTCATCACACTGATCACTACTCAGTACCCAGCATCTCTGTGTAGTTTTCTTTTTATTGCTGCCACTGCTAAACGACTTGATGTTACCCAGTGATGATTCACGCTTGTACTGTAGAGAAATTCATAATGTAATTATGAATAGGGAACAATATTTGGAGCCTAGGTGCACAGAGGGACACGGGGGAAAATAACAGTAGATTGCCTGTTGCTACCGTGACTGTAGTAAGTCTTGTTTAAAAAGATTGAGAGGATGGATTTAGTAATATAAACTGCTGAAATACAATGTTTAGAGTGGCAAGTCATCATGAAAATTAGAAAATATATTTAGCCATTACAAGGGCACTGCATTTAGTGTATTATATTTTTAGACTCTCACTGCCTTATATTCCCTGACATTTTCATTATTTGAGTCTGGTAGTGGACATAAACATTATTGCAGAATAACAAATGAAAACCCAAAGAAACCAACTGAATTTACCTTTGAGTTTTAAGAACTAATATTTATGCGTATATGAGGGGAATAATGACACACTGTTTTGCTGTAATTGAGTCATAACATTCTGGGAGTCCAAACAACAAGCTATTTGGCTGGTGACAACGTTTCAGCAGTAGTGGGAGGCCACCCCAGAAGACCACAAAAAGGGAAACCCTGAAGTACTTGAGACCATTCCAAGGGCAAGACATGGGATCAGGTATCAAAACTTGCAGGATATGAGCGTAGCCTGGAGACTTTGTTAGTAGATTTTTGCATCTCACAGTGACCGTTTTCCCTCTTATCCCTTGTTGAAGTGAACCCTACCTTTAAAGCACATGAACAAGTCTGGCACGTGAGTGCCACCTGACCCGCGCTGTAACACCAGCAACAGCTGCAGGAGGAAAGACGAAGCACTAGGAGGCTGGATTGTACTGCAGCCCTTTAAGATCCAAATTCTGTGGCTGTGGTTGGGAGAGTATTATATTTTTCATGCTTCTTGTCTTACTGCATCATCTGCAATGGGTCTGACTACATGAGAAAAAGAAACAGATAGAATAAAATTCAGATTGCCATTAACTTTTTTAAAGTTTAATGCAATAGGAAGTGTACCAACAAGAGCAAATTATAAAAATCACCCATCCCTGACTTTGATGGATGTTCTCCTCACAAACTCACCACATACTGTTTTATGAACTAGATTATTTGCCTAAGTCATCAGCATATGATTGATTAGAGAAGTAAAATGAGTACATAATCACTTCTACATATCTTGCTTACTACAAATAAGAAAGTTTTGTACAACAATTTATTAAAAGCTGATTAGATTAAAATAAATTGTATAGTTGGAGCCCTGACAAATGTTTTTTTGTATTGAAATACTCTGTGGTTAAACGGTGTTAGTTGAACAGCCAGCTGAAGACTGGCTTCATGTCTGCTGCAGCTTCCAGAGCTGTGCTGTCAAAACAAGCCACCAAAATGCTGGTGCAGGAATTATTTACTATATGAGTGACTGGGAGACAGTAAGTAAATTCCATTTTCATGTCTACTCCATGCCAACTACTGATGACATCAGTAGAAGAATTATTCCTTTGAGAAGTAAGGAAAAGTTCTTTCTTGCTGAGTTTTTTAATAAATGAGAGAGACAGGATTAGTGGGGTGGAAAATAAAATCCTAAATCGTAATTTTTCAGAGCATTGAAATGACAGCAGTTTTTTAATGTAGACATCCTTTTTACAATATAAATTTCAAGTTTGATGAATATATGCATGTATTTTATTAGAGTGTGTAGTAATATAAAACCTAAATAAAATGTTTAATCCTAAATCTGGGAATGAAGCTGGGGCATGTTTATTCCTCTGTCCCAAAGGTTTTGAGGTATGCATTTGATCCCCAAATGCAGAACAAGTATTGAAGTGATAGAAGGTAACTTGTCAATTTTAAGAAAAAAATGTGGCCGTACTAAGCAAAAGAGATTAAACACTATGAAAAATGAAACTTTATTGAAAAGCCATAGATTTTAAGAAAAATATGCTCCCAAGGTGTCCAAAACTGATTCAACTTAATCTATAACCAGTCCTGACTAAGAGGATAAAATTGACTCTTGAACATTATGTGAATAAAAAGCATCTTTGGGTAAGGTCCTGTCTTTATCAAACTCTTATAAACTACTCAATTCACTTTCAAAGATCAGTCTCTCTCCCTCCTCTCTCTGAAATTATGAATGATGGGAGAATGAATAAGAGAAAGACCCTATTCTTTAGTTAGAGAGGAGAGATTGCCTTACTTGTTATACTACTTAGTATGGTGATGGGCACAATGTAATAAGTGATGTGATTTCTCTTCCACCTCCTAGTGTGTGGGGGAATGAGTCACATATTCCCAAATTACACCCCAAGAACAGAGTCATCTCCAAAATGAACTTGCCATTGGTATCTGATGCCTAGATATTGCCACTGTAGCAGAAAACCATCTCATTGCAGCAGATCCATGTCATTCAAATGCGTTGCAGTCATGGAAGTGAGCAGGATTTGAGCCAGTACAGAAATGGGACATGGCATATGTATTTCAGCTTATTTTTTTCCTAATGGTGACTGAGACAGCATGTAAACAGTCCTGAAAGGGTGAAGTGTTAATGACTGATTTACAGAGGGTCCCCAAATTTTATGAACGCATCTTTCAAATTAAATTAAAATCACTTTGGTGTAAATAGAAGGGATAATTTAACATTAGTAGACCTTTTTCTACATGGCATGGTGGTGGCTTTTTTTAGCAATATGAACAAATTTGTAAACTCTTCTGATGATACATTGTCAATCTTCTGTTTTCTATGAGCCTATTTTCAGCACAAAAGAAAATACAGTAGTATGTAGTGAAAACTTAAGTAGTTTTAATTGCATAGCTTTAGATGCAGAATGATTTCTAAGCATGTAATTAAACTTACAGGGACTGATGGCTACTTGCTTAAATGGCTTAAAATTAAGCATGTGCTTTTGTTGACTGATGGACTGGTTAACAACTTAGGATACTGCTTAACCATGTAGCTGGCCGCAGTCATTACACAGGACAGAAAATGAAACAATATGTATAAAGATGCTATGGTCAGGGTGTGTTAAAACCCTATTTATCATCAGGAAATTATCAAATGAGCTATTGTTTTAAAATAATTTTTACATTATTTTTTCTCTTAACAGGGGAGAAAAATACACAAAGCTTTATTTGGTACAGTTCTGTAAAATGTCTGCCCGTTACCCATTATAAGGAGTTCAGACTTGTTGCCTATAAAAGACAGGCTTATTAATGTCTCAGTGCTGCAGATTGACACAACACATCATTAAAGCTCAGACATAGTCATTACCCCATGCTACAGTGCTTGGGGTTATTAATATTTTCAGCGCTATGAGGACACAGGAGATGTGCCACTGCTGCACGCATTTCTAAGCCTTGTGATGGATTAAAAAAGGGATGCCTAGATACAAAGCCTAATAATACTGTGCTGGCCTTTTATAAAGCAGTCTTCTTTCAACATTCAGGGAGATTTTTCTATTGTTCCACTGAGCGTGTGCTAATTAAACCGATGGGAGGACTGAGAGCTAATTGATGGCAGGATGGGTCTCCAAAAGTACTATACTAAGGGAAGTAATATTAGATTTGCTTCTGAAAACTGAAGTTCTAAGTTATAACACGTGCAGGTCCAGTAGACAACGTCTCCTGGGTGCAATGAGAATTGTGCAACTGTATGTCCTAGACCAGACTATTGGCCTGGGAAATTTCCCTTTGGACTCAACTAGAAGGGCAGGTGCATCTATGTTGGTCATATCATACTGCCACTCACGTGCAGCCTATGAGGCTAGTGATGTTGGGTAACAAGTTCGTAGCACTGCATAGTGTAGCAAAATACATATGGATGTACAGTACATGTACTACTGTGACTGGGGCCAACACAATGCTGGCGATGGGAGAAATCCTTGTAAGGAGGGATTTTAGTGGCATAGCTGATGCTATTCCTCAGCTCAGAACAGATTTCAGTCCTAGGTTGGTTTGGGTAGAGCAAAGCGGTTGGAATGAGGTTTGTGACTGTGTTAGAAATGTCTTCTAGACTAAATGAGGTAGCCAGAAGAGTTATCTACTGTGCTGGCGTGCACAGAAAAGGTCCCGGCATGGAGACTGTGTGTACTTTCTGCCAACTTGACAAAATACCCTTTCTGTTTTCAGTTTTTCTGAGAGACAGGTGTCTTTAATATGAAGGTGCAGATTTTTATCACAAACCAACATGAGAACTCTAGTTCAGTGTTTGGCTCATTGAACTCGTGTTTGGTGCTACAATGGTTCTATAATTATTATTGACTGAATTGTCCTTTTCAATACTTAATCCCATTGTATTTTGCTGACCAAGGCAGATGCTTTAGCCATGCTCTTATCTCTGATGCTTTCTACAGATACCTCTTGAGTTTTCTGCATTCTTTCCTTGCCTGCAGAACAATCTTTGATTATAGAAGTTTCATGCATAAAATGAATGAGAGAGTAACCTTGCTAGAAATGGGTAGTGTGGAATGGAGAGAGAACAGAGCCCTGAGACACTGGAAGTGGAATTTAGTCACACGACCTCTTGCACCAGCTTCTTTTGTTGCATTTTGCAGAGTTTAGAAAGTGACTGAATAAACATTCTCTCTTCTGAGCTTCACATGTTATCTTTCCAAATAGTTCCTCTTTTACTGATGCATTTTAACAATTAAATTAAATTTCATAATTGGTGTTACTTATTCCCCTTTCATAGAGGCTTGCAGGGCAATATTCACAGGTGGATAATTCCACCTAACTGCTGTAGTGCTGTAGGTGTGGTGAAGTCAGTGGACTTCTGTTGTTTTCTGCTAGCTGAAAACATGCACCCTCCCATAAGGGTAGAATATTTTTTTATTGCAAGTTAGTTTTGTTATAGTGTGATAATTTCTTTTTAACTGAATGGTGTTGACTTGCCATAAGATTGTGTCATGCTTCCATTGGAATAGGAAATGACACGCATGAACCAAAACCACTTTCCAAGAACCTCTTTGAGAGGAACTGCACCAGAGACTTTTTGGCTAGTACATATTTGGACAGAGAGGAGAAGGGGCTCCATAGAACTGGTAGTAGCTACTTCCCGATTTTGTGAGGTAAAAACAAAGCAAGTGAGAATGAGGGAAAGCCAGGAACAGTGTAGTGGGATAAATTGTATACTGTCCCAGGTTGCCATCCAGCTGCCACACGTGCAGAAAACGCTTCTGTCTCGCTCTGTGTGAGACCACCCAGCATCCTCAGAGGAGTTGTTCAGTTCTGGCAATTTATGATGTGTGGAGCTCTGAAGGTCCTTGACTTAAGGAGAGCTTTAAAAGAAGTGTTGTGTGAACTCAGAGATTCCCACTAAGCTCCTTGCTGTTTTACTTGTCTTGCTGCAAAATAATAAGTTCTTGCCTAATGGGCCATTTAGCTAGTGTTTCAGAGAAACCCAGAGTAGTTAGGCGTCTGGCACCCATTGACTTTCCACCTTAGTTATTATATTGGTTAATCCAGATCATTTACATCAGCATTGCAAAAGCAATAAGCTCCCCAACGCAACAGGTTACACTGCTGTCAGTGTTTATTGACTGGTTGACAACTTTAGAACTGTTATCCATCATGATTCCAACAGCTCAGCAGGTAGTAAACATTCTCTTTAGTATAACATATTGAACAAAATTTGTATGCAAGTCTATTAGCAAAGCTTGTAAACACTTGACTAAACTATGTGGCTCAATTAGCAAAGAATAATGGAGCAATAAGTAAAGTGTGTGCAATTTTTATCAAGTCTTTGCAGCTCAGTGAAGTCTACAGCATTACCAGGAAAGCATAAAGAGCAACTGTCAATGTATCTCGCTGAATATTTGCATATTGCCTTTGACTAAATCACAAAGGTATGTCAGAAAATCAGAAAAATTATTAATGGCATCAGCACAAAATGCAGCGCGGTCAGGTGCATATATTCATTAATTAGCAAATGTGTACTACTTGGTTAATTAAGAATATAAAAATGTAACATCTGAAGTGTGCTATTAAATTATTGAAATAGCAAGGTTGATGACTAAAATATAGCACGCAAACAGCTCCTTCATGGAAAGTATATATACAGCACAATTTTTTAATTATGTAAATATGAACACACTTTAAATACTGCTCTATAGTCAGCATGTGAAATGGATACTGCCAGGAACTTCTATATTGGACCCCAGCTCCGTTTGGGCTAAGGTTCAGACAAAGAATTGAAGACTAGGATTTTGGTTCAGCTGTATCAAAGCATTGGCACCTGTCCTTAGCATTTCAGTTTCTTCCAGCATCTTCAGTTGCTTTTACACCTGATTCATTAAACAGCCACATTTCTTGTTTTCATCCCTATGAAATGTGGAGGCAAAAATTTGTGATATACAAAGATCTGTTCCATCTTGTGCTAATGCAAAATTGTTCTTTAAGGAGCTGTGCTGCTGTTCTGTGCTGTACTATTAGAAGTCCAGTGTTCTCAGCAGACCGTGCCTGTTGAAATGCAGTTTAGGGGTGTGCCAAGACAACCAAAGGAGAAAGATACATGTTCACCACAACATCAAGTCTTGCAGAACATGTGGCTTCCTGCTGAGTGCTGTACTGAGGTCATTTGAAGGAGGAAGAGTGGGATTATGTTCTCTTTTCCCTCCCACCTACAATAAATCAGCACCTGACTTTCCTCTTGATTAAAGAGGTCGATGCCAGCCCAAATGTGTGTAGGTATGTCATGAATCTCTCTCAAAGCACGGATGAAAAAGAAGAATGAAGGTGACACATATATTTCTGCATCCCACAAGTAATAATCAGGAAAAGGCTGTTCTTGGTGCTCCGAGAAGAATGTGCTTGGCACCCTGAAGACCACTCTCTGCAGTATTTTATCTCTCTCAGCTGCCACAGTGAGATCCGGAGAAGAAACACCATCAAAGAGACAGGTTGGATTTATTCTTTGACAATTTTGAAAATAGAAATCAGGATCTGGAATAATGTAAAAGTTACAAGTGTATAAAAACTTCTTAGCACTATTTGAGACTTTTGCAATATTTATAGCAGTAAAAGATATCTTGGTAGTATCACATATTTTGAATTTAAGACATTTAAAGACTGAATCATTAAAGGATTGTTAGCCACCAGGCAGCGGGTAACTGGAGACTTTTGCTTTCCTTCAGTTTACTCCTCGCTTTCTTGCCAGCCTTACCTGGCTCAGGAGCTGAAGAGTGTTGGTCCCAATGAGGGGTAGCTTCAGATAGTAATGTTAGATGGGTTGGGATCTCTGTGTCCTGTCCTTCTTCCTATCATACTTTTCTCTCCCAGCCCGGTCTCCTCTAGCAGGCTTCCCCCTTTAGGTCCACAAATGCTTCCAATACTAGTGGGAGAGCATGACAACAGCTTCTCTTATGCTAGGTAGGTGGACAAAGGGAGAAGAAATTAGCACAGCTCACAACCAACCCTCATCTCTTCTCTCTACTGCTCAGCAGACAGAATGAGTCCTGCCCTGGACAGAGGTGCCAACAGGTACCGAAGGCTGGGATCTGAGATGAAACAGGGCTGTGCAAGACAGTGAAGTAGGAGGTACCACTACTTTGGGCATCCAATAACTGTGGTATGGTGTAGTATTTCTGTATGTTCTGCATGGCAAACACTTGTACCTGTGGTGTATCATCCCTTCTCCTGTCACAATTGATGATGAACTTACGTGACGTCTTTAAGAATGATTATATACAAAGTTAGCTGCTCTTTGTTGATGCTATCTGTGAAGACTTCTATAGCAGATGTTCTGTAAGCACTGTATTTTTCTGCCTGATGGCAAGAGATTATGAGGGATAGGGTGAGATTAAAAAGAATATTTGAAATGCCTAAATCTTGTGCTCTTTGAAGAGATGTCTTCGTGCCTTTGAAGTTTACAAGTGTCTTAATGCAAAGCAATGTCTTCTCGCACAAAATCAGATTCTTCAGTGGAACTTTAAATCTAGAGAACCTGTTGCAGTTAAAGGCTTTCGTATAAAATGGTATTCTCTTGGTTTTGATATCTTTCCTTTAAAATATATTCTTTTTAAAAACTATGTACTGATGAAGAACACATGAAGTTGATCAATAGTCTCTCCCGGGGTGCATAAAGCCTCTAAAATTGATCTTACAGCCCCACAAGGTGATTATGGGTAGGGAGATCGATACAGTATCTTGCCAACTAATCTTCAACTGTGGAGGGTTAAGTTAAAGCACTCACACTTCAAGCTCAGTATGTATTCGTTCACACGGACACATTTGGATCACAGTCATTTTCCTAAAGCAGCATTGTTGTGCATATAGGAGAAATGATATCAAGTAAAGACAACCGCAATAACATTGAAACCATTAATGTTGTGGTCAGCTAAAATGGCAACCATCTTATCAATATATTACATGCTAGCTTTTGGATGGTTCAGAAATTACTCCCTTTTGGCCCTTTACTAAACCAATACTTACATTTAAACCTTTCTGTTATTTTTTCAGAAAGTCTAGTCCTGAGAGTGCACCTTCAGCCAAAATTATGATCCTACTAATTCAAATATGCTTTCTTCTCCCATCTGCAAAGCTCCCATCTTTTTCATCAACAGCAGATAGCTAGTTTGAATATATGACAATGATATCTCATGATGTAGGCTAATTATCAAGCAACTACCTCAAAATCGCAAGTTAGTTGTTGGGTTTTTTTTTTATTAGTGACAATAAAATTCTTTATTTGCCCTTGGAAAGTGAAGTTGTAGAGGAAGGCTTGGACACTTGACATAACTATTCCCAAAGAATTGGACCAACTAACTAGAAAAGAACATTTCATGATTTTGAAGTAGATCTCATAGTATTTTGAGCTTCTGTTTCATATTTTTGCGTGCTTGGGTTTAAGTAATTTATTAGTTCTAAGCGAGAAGGAGATCTCTCATTTCTTGTTTGGCAGTGGATTTTTTTTAGCCCAAACACCAGCTTGTGGGCTAGAAGACAACAGGGAAGAGAAGAAACAAAACCACAACCAATCCCCAGGAATAATGCATAAAATTTGCCTCCAGGGTATCTCAAGTGAAGACAATAGAGTTTCACCAGGAATGAAGTTGACCCAAAGCAGTTATTTTCCTCCATGGCTGATGTTCTTTGTTGTTTATGAGTGAACTAAATATTACCTCAAATAAAAGAGCAGTATCAGTTGCCAGGAACTGTTAGTATTCAATTCTGCGGTCCAGGTAGGGAGAAGTTCATTATTTTATATATCACTCAAAACTTAACATTATTGTATAAATTTAGGAGACTCCGCAAAGGTAGAAAGCACTTTTGTCTATATATTTAAAGAATTTGGGTTAATACATCTGCCATACGATAGAGAAGCAAAGCACTGGTCATATCTATGGATGCTTTTTGTTGTGGTCCAGCATACAGAGGTGTGAGGTACACGGCAGAAAGTCATAAAATCAGATTTCAAAAACTTATAGTCAGGGAATTGTAGTGTTTCTGTTGCTTTGATATATCTATCATAGCACCAAAGGCACAGAGTGGGCTGAACTTGCACTGTTCTGGTTGTGTTTTGGTTTGGTTTTTTTACTTTTTCGTTGTTGTTAATGGCAGCTAGTGGTAGCTGCAAGCTGGGTTAGTGATGGGGATAAAAACAATGGGAGGCTGGAGCGGCTGACGTTCAGAAACACATACCCAGGTTCATCTCTTTCTTGAAAGAGGGTTGTTAATTAGAATTCAAATGCAAAGTTAATGTTTGCTTTTTCCATTAATGTTGCAACAAAGAGCTTCATTAGGGTCTCAGAGGTCAATGTTGTATTTATGGCTGATTATAGCAATGTAAAAATCACAGCAGTGTATTTCTGTATTTCTGTTCTCTCTGGAAATAGAAATGTATTTGTTGAACTCTTCACCTCATAAAAGCATCTTATTGTCAAAGCAAAGGGAAAATGGTAGTGCATGAGCTAATTTCCCTTATTAATGTTCTTTAGCTAACTCCTTTAATTGACAAACTCTTTGAGAAACATTAATTGTGGAAGTATACAAACAGTGAACAATTCTGGTCATTTCTAGCGTCTCACTTTAACTGGAGTGGAGGAAAATAAATTACATTTGTAGTAAGTCACAAACAACTGCAGTGGATTTATTAATTTTTTTTTTTTTTTTTTTTTGCTTTAGATGTGCATTAAAATACAAATGTTAAACACAATTCTGAAAATCAATACCATCTCAGAGGATCTTGAATGATACTAGTTTGGTAGCTGTACAGAGACCACAGTTGCTTGTTTTGCTCAAGCTCAAAGAAATTAGTTTAAACACAAATACAAATTGCTTTCAAACTGCATCTGTGGAGATCATTTGACATTTATTGGGTATTTCATGTGGTGCTGCACCTGTGATTTGCATTGGCTAGTCCTGTTTCAGAGGATTAGAAAGGTCAATACAAACCTTTTTTCAGGTAAAAGAAGTATGAGTGTGTGTATTGTAAGGGAGTTTCCTGACCTTCTGTGGGTAAGACGCCTCTCTGGTTTATGCCTAATTGCACTGGGAACAAGCAGCTTGGATGAGAACACCAATATCCAAACTTTTGCAATCTTTTCCTCAGTAATTTATAATCTGTTGGCAAATTCTACGTATTGCCTCGATGATACTGTCAAAGCAAAGAGATGTGAGAAGAGAAGCTGAGTAGCTATATAAGCTGAGTAGCTAACTGAGTAGAGAAAACAAGGTTTTAGTATAATTTCAGTTTAAATGTCAATAAACCACAAGATAAAAATCTATAGGATCCTTAGTTCTGCTGATTACAGAACTGCTTATTAATAACAAGCTGGTCTAAACACCAGGGAATGAACTGGCAATTTTCAGACCATTAGCTGCTACAACCTGGGCTGAACAGCCAAGATACTTGGCACTAACAAGCTTGCATTGCCTGCAAATCAAGTGCTGAGTGGAATCAGTGACACACGATGGATGATAATAACTGCCATGATTTTAGTTGCAGTTATTGCTAAGAGCAAGCCACAAGTTTGTTAAATCTTCCATAGCTGGCTGTTTCTTCCTTTGCTGGAGATTATGAGAGGATATAAGAGCAGGGAAGAAGCCATACTGCCTTATCGTTGCATTGGGCATCCAGGTTCTTTAGGGAGGCAAGAGGTCTTTGCAGTGCACTTTTGCACTTGTTGGATTTTCTGTGACTACAGCTATGGCTTCAGACATGCAACTGAATGGCCATGCAGTGCTCTACATTGTGCTGGAAGATTATGGAATTGGCAGGAGTTGTGCAGGCAACAAAGTCCATGTTGACTTCTAAGAAATTGACTTTAAGGTAGTAGGACAGGCTGGTTTAGCTTACTCTCCCTTAGAGATCATCCACATTCATTGACATAAACTGACTCCCAGACAGAGGCCAAAGACATGCATTGCATGTCTCACTTCAGCCTTCAAGACTGCAATTAAATAAGGTCCGGGTGGTATCTGGGACTTGTGCACTGATGCTGCCATGGCTGTTTTCTCTCTGTTTACTTTGTGGTAGTCAGATGTGATTTTTGGTGACCATGGAGCTAGGTGAAAGGTTGCTGCTCCCAGCATCACTTTGCTGCTTATCACTGCCCTCCTGAGCTGGACTGAAAATGACTGAAAATACCCAAGTGAATTAGGATCATGTTGGTAGGACAGAGAGCACATGTGCATACAGGTAGGCTGGCAAAACAGCTGAGCTGCCCTCAGCCTGGCCCAGCAGCAGCCGAACAGCCCTTATGACTTTAGTCTCTGTTTCTTGTTTCAGCTACCTAACTCATTTCTAGCATGGCACTTCATGTGGAAATAAAGTGGAGAAATGGAGAGAATGCAATATTCAGGCTTCATTCACTCCCCCTGCACTTATAGAGAAAGCCGTTTTCAGTGGTCCCATCAATAAGGAAATTAGAAACGTTGCTTCTTGTACTCTAATGCAGGGGTGAATTTAACTCCTAGTCGTTCATCAATTGGACTGTCAGGTAACAAATTTTACATATTTATCCAGCACACTGTATTCCCATTTTGTTGAACTATATGGCATATTCACATGTGTACATTTCAGTTACTCAAGCTTTTGCTCAGCAAAATCAAGTCTGACTATACCCAGCCAGAGCAGGGATCTGTCACGCTGCATTAGGTGACTGTATTTTTTATGATAAAGAGAACAAGATTCCTTACGGACACAATAAACTGCAAGAGAGACCTCTAGAGCACTATGCATCTTCAGGCTAGCGGGCTTTTTTTGTCATGAAGCCATTAAGTATGGCATTAACTACAGCATATGAATGGGTACCACAGATTATAGCCATAGGAGGTACTGAGAGTGTGCCCCTCTTACATTGTTTGTAGAAATGCACTCATGTTGTGATGATTTATGTTTTCATTACAGAACAATTCCCATAATAACAGGCATTGAATATGGATGCTTAATGTTGAGTACAGGGGGAAAAAAAAATAGAACTACACTTTGAGTAATAAGTTTTGATTGAATGAATGGCTACTTTATAAACTTTCATTACTGTGATTTGGTCTGAGGGAAATAGCAGCTTGTCGGAATTTTTCCAATGGAAAATTTAATCAACAGAAAATGACGCATTAGGAGAATGTAAAGGCTATCAGCACCATTCTGCTGGAACCCCACAGCTTTGCCTGCCTTTCTAATCCTTTGACAGCTTGGGTTTTCAGGGTTCTGCCCCCTGTTTCCTTGGGCTGCTGGTGAGATTGTTGTGGTAGCTGTGCTGGGAGCCTTCACGGAACCTGCAAAAGCTCTCAAGAGCTTTTCGAACATCTTCATGCAAATTGTGATGTTCAGTCATCTCCAAGCCATGAAGACTGGCACTCCTAAGTGAACAGCACTGTCCTCCATGGGACTTTGCTAAACCATGCTAAACTTGAAGGCTGTCCAAAGTCAAGTTGGTTTGATGCAGATGCTAAGGGTTCAGAGCATATTTAGTTGCTTTCTTAGCCCAGTGGCACTTGGCTGCGCTCAGTTTGTATTTATACTGTCTATGTGTAGGACAGAAGTGTTTTTACTAGGAAATTCATCAGCACTGTGTCATTTTCAGTAGAGATGTGAGTTTGAAATAGTATTGAAACATCATCATAGCTCCACAATCTTCTAGTTGTATCACTGCAATTTAAAACTTTTCCAGTAATAAAATATACCATAATAATAATATATATAATAATATAAAATATAATATAATACCAGTCAAGACCTATTTTCTTTATGCAATATTTTGATCAATAGAGGTTTGCTTCCTCGTTAAAGATACCTGATTGCCAGGTAGGTTTTTGAGTCACATTTTACCCCTCTGATTCAACAACCCTCTCTTCCCCCTCTCCTCTGTCTTTCTTTTTTTCCAGAACAGAGAAATTGGAAAGCTAAATCAGATTCTTCATTTTTCCGTTCCCTGTAGTTTGAGCAAAGTGGAAAACAGGGAAACATGTTTAAAGAAAAATTAAATTCAAACCATAGGAAGTCACTGGTATTCCCCCAACTAAAAGAGGCCTTGTAATATACATTGGTAGGACATATGAGGGATACCTATATACATGCTGTTTTTTCATTTTTCTCTTGTGCAATTCTATCACTTTTTATTCTGCCTGTTCTTTCTCTCTATTTGTATTTCATCCCAGGCTCAGTCATCTTTGTTTCAACTTTTTTCTAGGATTTTCTCATTGTTCCCCCAGTGTTTCTTCTGGTTGAAGACTCTGATTTGAGCTGAATCTTTTTACCCACAACCTTAAAGTGTTTGAAAGGAATCCTTCCTCATCCGACCCCAATCCTAAATTTTCATAGCAGTTTGCTGGTAGCTTATCTTTCATTTAAGTTGCTAAATGGCTTCTTTTCCCTTCTGTTATACTGGCATTTTTTTCCAATTATCCATCAGTTTCAGTAGTTCTGTGCTTTAAAGATGAACAGTAACAACTTCAGCCAGCAAGCTGCATTAAATTATTTGTTGTGCACTCCTAATCAGGAGACTATTAGTCTACAAACGTGGAAGAAATGTTCAAGTCACATATATAACCAAGGCTTGGAAGATTAGGCTTAGAGTGCTTTTGATCTTAGAACTGTGGATCTAAATACGTGGTAATATAGGGTCATGCAGATACATTTACCATTTAAGAAACTCTTTGGACCAATATATTGCAGAATCTACAGCACAACTGGATGTCACAGCACACTCCAAACAGCAGCTATAGAACTACATGTATCACAGGATCCTCAGGATTTTTGTCCAGATTCAAATTACACTTTACCAAATAGCTTCTCCTGTTTCTTGAACTGACAGTTGGCTTCACTCTGTACACAGTTCCCACTGCAGCAAAGCAACACAGTCAAATGCATTGTAAGTAAAAAATCTACAGTTTAGGTGGCATGTTATTCCATCTTAGTGTGTCACCTAAAATGTATTGTTGTGACTGCAGGTATAAATTCAGCACTTCGTATATATTTCTGATGAGGCTCGTGTCATCCCAGGATAAGTATAATGTGACATGAGTATGTCTTAGCTTGAATTCTGTTTGGCTGCCGAGAATATTCTGCAACGGAAAATCTTTCTTGTCTCTGGCAAGAAACCCTAATCAAGGAGACATGCAAATCTGGTCACTGACTTCAAGAAAGCCTAGACTTTGGGTATCATTCTAAGCACAAAGGGCAGCTTCTCTGCTGGTATAAGCTGAAGCTGCTCAACTGAAGTAAAATATTTAAGACACTCATTATGTAGTTGCTCACCTGTTGGGTACATGACCCTCTCAATCACTGCCTTTCTTTATCTGCTTCTTTGATTCAAACAGCGGGTGTGATCCTGCATACTCACAGTTGGAGTTGAGCTGCTCATGCACCTACTGCATATGTATCAGTGAATGATGATGCATATTTGCTTTCAGCTATGGAATTTTCTAACTGGTATAGAAAAATAGCACTGTGCTCTAGTTGTACCATTCTATAAAGCAGTCAGTTGTTTTATTGACTCCCACTTTTCATGGACATTGCATATAGAGCCTAAACAAAATAACCTTTGCTATTAAGACTCAAAACTTGTAACCAGGACAAATACAGAAAAATCTACAGTTTGCCCCTTAACAGTTTTATCTGCTTATAAATCTGAGAGAGAGATACAAACTGATTTCTTCATGTTTTTTGATAAGTCCCTGTAAGATTTGACTAAACTTTTGAGGGCATCATTCTGACGCCGATGACAGAGGAATTATATGTTCCAGTGGGATATGTGCAAATCCAGTTCAAATCTCTCCAATCAGGACAGGAACTGAATGTACCACATAGCAGATGAATGTCTTAATCAGTGGCCTCTAAGCCTTTCTTCCATGACTAGCTGTTGCATCATTTCAAGAAAAATCCTGAAAGATGTCTTTTGCTTTTCATTTTGAAACAAAACTAAATTTCCAGGTTCACATTGTTGACAAGAAGTCTCTCTTATCTTCCAGCCACCCTCGCAGCCACAGCACAAGCAATACTTTCCTGATCAATAGATTTATTTTCAAGAGCAGCTTTGACATTCAGAACTAGCTGAAACAGAGCTATACTTTAGCATGTCCCAAGACACCCCTATCAAGTTAGGATTTAGGGAAGAGATCAGAAAGTGTGTATGACTGTTGCTAAATTTAAATTGTGCATAACCCAGGAACCACATTTCCAAGTGTGCCATGGTCTAAATTTTCACATTAATAAACTTAAAGGCATGTGAAAACAGGGGGATGATGCCAAGAAACACAAAAGACAAAGCTACATCTCTAGCATATGTGTCTAGCCAGGCCACAGGGTACCTTTGACAATCCACGCATAGTTTAACCTTCTGTATATTAGGTGATAAGTTGTCTGCTGCAACGGCAAGATACTATTCTAGCTATACAGAAATGTTCTTCACAGAGGCAGCTCTGTTCATCCTGCTCTTCTGAAATGCTGCAGTAAAATAAATAAAATAGCTACAAGGACAAACAGAAGAGGAAGAAAAGTTGGGACTATATCCCATATCCACTTGCACTATCAGGCTTCTCATGAGAGGTTTCACACTGGTTTGTTTTTGAAAGTCTCTGCTTGTGCAGTGCTTGATAACAGCGTGCTTGAGACCCTTCTGTCACTTAGGACAAAGCTCTTTCAGCAGGAACAGTAGGAACCAGAATGCTATTGCTCATCTTTCCCAATAGCATTTCCAGCTTTTGAAGCATAGGATTTAAACCCATCCTTCAAATACTTGGAAGAAACTTCACTGGTCTTGGATGAGCGTATCTTCAGGTGCTAGAAGGGTTCTTACTGCAGAGTGGTTTTAGGGCCTCTATAAAATCTAGAACCTGAGGGCTGCTATTGATGTGACTGAAGCAGTTGAAGAGATCAATGCAGCTAAAACAGATGCATCTCCTCTGTGTGAGCTCATTCTTAAATCCTCACCCTGCTTGGAAACACACTGTACTATTAAGCACTAGGAAATATAATCTCTAAACAGTATTTGATCAAAACCCATTTGTTTCAAAGTGTCCTTGTTGTGCTCTGTCAGTGATGCTGTAATTTGGAGTGACTCAGAGTTTCCGTGTGGACAGCAGCTGTGACAGCGCACTGGCATGGATGGAGCTGGGAGCCGTCGGACTCATGAGCACAGACCAGAAAAGCTGAGCTGGCGCTTAGGCAGGTAGAGTGAGGATGGACAGAGCAAATCGTTCCACCAGGGCACTAGGCACACCTGGGGCATGGCTGCTCCTTTCATGACCTGCTGCTGGGGTGACAGAGCCCCAGCAGCCCTCCGGCAATCTCAGATTAGCCTTAGAAGAAAGACCGATTCCTGTGGGCTAGCAGTTGTCTCAGTTTCCCCAGTGTCCTCGTGTGATTAGTGTTTAGGGAAGTGAGGATAAGTTTTACATGATGAAGCCTTACCAGTGGTATGTGCATAACTCCCACATCAAGTTAAACCAATACAGTTACAAAAGTACTTGCCCACCTCAGGACACCTTTCCTTTCCCATCCTTGGGCGAAGTCTCACAACCCTCCAAATTATCATAACCCATGTCAAAACTATTTCCATGGGAGAGAAAATCTCCATGGAGATGTCTCCTGAAATACATACTTCAGCTTTTGCTGATAAAACTTTCCCTTTGAAACAAGTCTTCAGAAAGTTTGATTGGTTAGCTATCAAATTCTGCTTTTTCAAGGAGATGCCTCCCTTCCTGGAAAGCATTGGCTAATTTTTTGGGGGGTCCCTGTGTGTATCAGAAGCTCTTGCATACAGGACTTTGATAACCTGTGCACTTCTCCTTTGAAAATATATACTCCGTCTC